>NW_026901527.1:0-447549 GCF_033783945.1 Neopsephotus bourkii
GCATTGCGGTAGGGGCCTTGGAAGGCCTCGCGGGGGGGGGGGTACAGGGTGATGGTGGGGGTGGGGGGGGTCAGGGTGGGGGGGGTGGAGCCTGGGGGGGGATGGGGATGGATGGGGATGGAGAAGGACCAGGATGAAGGACAATCATTAAGCAGCACACATGGAGAACACCACAATGACCCCATAGACCCCCATAGACCCCCATAGACCCCCTTTGACCCTATAGCCCCCATAGACCCCATTGACCTCCATAGACCCCCATTGACCTCCATAGACCCCTATTGATCCCATTGACACCCATTGACACCCGTTGACCCTTATTGATGCCATAGACTCCCATAGACCCCCATAGACCCCCATAGACCCCCATAGACCCCCATAGACCCCCATAGACTCCTATCGATCCCATTGACCCCGATTGACCCCCATTGACCTCCACAGACCTCCATAGACCCCTATTGATCCCATTGACCCTGATCAACACCCATAGACCCCAATCGACCCCCATAGACCCCTATTGATCCCATTGACCCCGATCGACCCCTATAGACCCCCATAGGCCCCCATTGACCTCCATAGACCCCCATTGACCCTTATTGATCCCATTGACTGCCATTGACCCCGATTGACCCCTATTGATCCCATTGACCGCCATTGACCCCGATTGACCCCTATCGATCCCATTGACCGCCATTGACCCCAATTGACCCCTATTGATCCCATTGACCTCGATCGATCCCCATTGACCCCCATAGACCCCCATTGACCCCCATTGACCCCCATAGACCCCCATAGACCCCCATAGCCCCCCATAGACCCCCCCATACCTCTGTCCCTGACGGTGGCTGTGGCGCTGCCCAGTCGGCACTGGAAGGGCTGCAGGGCCCGGCCCTCGGTGCCCTCCATGAGCAGGAGGGAGGCGGCTCCGGTTCCGGTTCCGGTTCCGGTTCCGGTTCGGGTGCGGGGGGAGGGGCCCGGGAAGGAGGCGTTGGCGCCATGGGGCCGGGCGTGGCGGTCGCTCCAGGTGATGGCGGCGCCGGGGGGCGGGGCCCCGATGGCGACGCAGGCGACGGAGAAGGGGGGAGGGGAGGAGAAGGGGGAGAGGGGGGAGGGGCAGGGGGAGAGGGGGAGCAGGGAGAGGGAGGGGGAGGCTGTGGGGGGAGAGGGGAGAGGTGAATGGGGGGGGATATATTGGGGTTTGGGGGGGGGAATAGGGGATTTTGGGGGGATGGGGTTTTTGGGGGGGAAAGAGGGTTTTTTTTGGGGAAAAGAGGGGGTTTTCTGGGGAAAAGAGGGTTTTTTTGGGGAAAATGGGTTTTTTGGGGGGAAAGAGGGTTTTTTTTGGGAAATGGGCTTTTTTGGGGGGGAAATGAGGGGTTTTGGGTGAAAAGCGGGGGTTTTGGGCATAGATATTGGGGTTTTCGGGGGGAAATGGGGGATTTGGGGGGAAAATGGGTTTTTTTGGGGGGAAATGAGGGGTTTTGGGTGAAAACCAGGGGTTTTGGGCATAGATATTGGGGTTTTCGGGGGGAAATGGGGGATTTGGGGGGAAAATGGGTTTTTTTGGGGGGTAAATGGGGGTTTTGGGGGAATATATTGGGGTTTGGGGAAAGGGATCAGTGCCGGTGCTCCCAGCTGCTCTATAGCTGCTCCTACAGTACTGGGACCAGTATGGACTAGTATAGGACCAGTATGGTAACCCCAGCTGCCCTATAGCTGCTTTTACAGTACTGGGACCTGTATAGGACCAGTATAGGACCAGTATGGAGCAGTACCGGTAGCCCCAGCTGTGCTATAGCTGCTAATGCAGTACTGGGACCAGGATAGGACCAGTATAGGACCAGTATGGAGCAGTACCGGTACCCCCGCTGTGCTATAGCTGCTAATGCGGTACTGGGACCAGTATAGGACCAGTGACATACCGGTAGCCCCAGCTGTGCTATAGCTGCTAATGCAGTACTGGGACCAGTATAGGACCAGTATAGGACCAGTATGGAGCAGTACCGGTACCCCCAGCTGTGCTATAGCTGCTAATGCGGTACTGGGACCAGTATAGGACCAGTATGGAGCAGTACCGGTACCCCCAGCTGTGCTATAGCTGCTAATGCAGTACTGGGACCAGTATAGGACCAGTATGGAGCAGTACCGGTACCCCCAGCTGTGCTATAGCTGCTAATGCGGTACTGGGACCAGTATAGGACCAGTATGGAGCAGTACCGGTAGCCCCAGCTGTGCTATAGCTGCTAATGCAGTACTGGCACCAGTATAGGACCAGCATAGGACCAGTATGGAGCAGTACCGGTAGCCCCAGCTGTGCTATAGCTGCTAATGCAGTACTGGGACCAGTATAGGACCAGTATAGGACCAGTATGGAGCAGTACCGGTACCCCCAGCTGCCCTATACCTGCTAATGCAGTACTGGGACCAGTATAGGAACAGTATAGGACCAGTATGGAGCAGTACCGGTAGCCCCAGCTGCCCTATAGCTGCTAATGCAGTACTGGCACCAGTATAGGACCAGTATGGAGCAGTACCGGTACCCCCAGCTGTGCTATAGCTGCTAATGCAGTACTGGGACCAGTATAGGACCAGTATAGGACCAGTATGGAGCAGTACCGGTAGCCCCAGCTGTGCTATAGCTGCTAATGCGGTACTGGGACCAGTATAGGACCAGTATGGAGCAGTACCGGTAGCCCCAGCTGTGCTATAGCTGCTAATGCAGTACTGGGACCAGTATAGGACCAGTATAGGACCAGTATGGAGCAGTACCGGTACCCCCAGCTGCCCTATACCTGCTAATGCAGTACTGGGACCAGTATAGGAACAGTATAGGACCAGTATGGAGCAGTACCGGTAGCCCCAGCTGCCCTATAGCTGCTAATGCAGTACTGGACCAGTATAGGACCAGTATGGAGCAGTACCGGTACCCCCAGCTGTGCTATAGCTGCTAATGCAGTACTGGGACCAGTATAGGACCAGTATAGGTCCAGTATGGAGCAGTACCGGTAGCCCCAGCTGCCCTATAGCTGCTAATGCAGTACTGGGACCAGTATAGGACCAGTATAGGTCCAGTATGGAGCAGTACCGGTAGCCCCAGCTGCCCT
Source organism: Neopsephotus bourkii (assembly GCF_033783945.1). Lineage (NCBI taxonomy): Eukaryota > Metazoa > Chordata > Aves > Psittaciformes > Psittacidae > Neopsephotus > Neopsephotus bourkii. The sequence goes on from NW_026901527.1 coordinate 3,105, forward strand.
ATAGCTGCTAATGCAGTACTGGGACCAGTATAGGACCATTATGGACCAGTATGGAGCAGTACCGGTACCCCCAGCTGCCCTATAGCTGCTAATGCAGTACTGGGACCAGTATAGGACCAGTATAGGACCAGTATGGTGCAGTACCGGTACCCCCAGCTGTGCTATAGCTGCTAATGCAGTACTGGGACCAGTATAGGACCAGTATAGGACCAGTATGGAGCAGTACCGGTACCCCCAGCTGTGCTATAGCTGCTAATGCGGTACTGGGACCAGTATAGGACCAGTATGGAGCAGTACCGGTAGCCCCAGCTGTGCTATAGCTGCTAATGCAGTACTGGGACCAGGATAGGACCAGTATAGGACCAGTATGGAGCAGTACCGGTACCCCCAGCTGTGCTATAGCTGCTAATGCGGTACTGGGACCAGTATAGGACCAGTATGGGACCAGTATAGAGCAGTACCGGTAGCCCCAGCTGCCCTATAGCTGCTAATGCAGTACTGGCACCAGTATAGGACCAGTATAGGACCAGTATGGAGCAGTACCGGTACCCCCAGCTGTGCTATAGCTGCTAATGCAGTACTGGGACCAGTATGGGACCAGTATGGGCCCATCTACCCTGATCTATGCACATGAATGTATGAATACATCACTATTAATGGATTAATAGCTATAAATCCATGTATCCCTATCAATAGAGCCCAATTAATAGCTATTAATCAATAAATAAACCTGTATTATCCCTATCAATAGAGCCCAATTAATAGCTATTAATCAATAGATAAACCTATATTATCCCTATTAATAGAGCCGGATTAATAGCTATTAATCAATAGATAAACCTATATTATCCCTATCAATAGAGCCGAATTAATAGCTATTAATCAATAGAGAAACCTGTATTCATATAGTAATACCTATTAATCAATATATCTATCTATCTGAACCAATATCGATCTATTAATACCCATTAATTGGCAATATTACTCTATTAATTGCTGGATATTAGAGTTATTGACCCCCAAATCTGGATATTAATCGATAATATCGATTATAGATGTGAGGATTCATCAGTATTACATTAATCTGGGTTAATATTAACGGATATTAATGAGTATTAATTAATATAAATCGCTATTAAACAGCACTGATTGATATTAATCGATATTATATTAATATTTGGTGTGCCATTTAGGAGCAGCTCCATTTTATATCGATTAATACTGATATCAATAGGTCGATCTAATATCTAATATCTATAATATATATCTTATAGTGTAATCTTATAACATATAGTTAATATTGAATATATCACATAATGATTAATATAATTAATGATTAATATAGTAGATGCAATATTTAATATATGATACACATAAAATATCGCATTTAATATATTAATAAATCATTAATTAACATGAATGAACTGTTAAAATAAAATAGGCATCCATATACCTATTAAATACAATAAATTGCAGATAAATAGGTATTATTAGCGTAGATATCTATGAATCTATTAAATATATCTATAATAATCGCATTATAATCCGATATCACCTATTAAATCCTGTTTTATAGTGAGATATTAAAAATATCTATTATTAGAAGGCATTTTCTAAGCTATCTATGAGAAATATTCCATTTAATAGTCCATTTATTAATTTAATTGCCTATTTATTAATTTAATAGCCTTTTTTGTGTTTTTTTGTTTTTTTTGTGTTTATTAATTTAAGTCTATTAATTTAATAGCCTGTTTATTAATTTAATAGTCTATTAATTTAATAGCCTATTTATTAATTTAATAGTCTATTAATAGTCTATTAATTTAATAGCCTATTGATTTAATAGTCTATTAATTTAATGGTCTATTTATTAAGAGATTAAAATGTGTATTAAATATTTAATATATCTGTTAATTATACCCATCTATGTTAAAATCTATCCATTAATGGTAATAAATCGCTATTAAATACCCTATTTTGACATAAAATAGAGGTTTTCACACAAAACAGACATCCATTAGCCCAAAACCGCCTGAATTCACCCCAAAACGCTGTTCCCCCCTTTAATAACCGTTCTTTTACCCCAAACCACCCGGTTCCACCCCAAAACTTTGTTTTACTCCTAGCATCGGCGAAAAGGGGGGGTTTTACCCAAAACCGCCTGATTTCGCCCCAAAACAGGGTTGTTTTTCACCCCGCAGCTGCTGTTTTTCACCCGTTCCGCTCCATCCGCTTCCATTTAAACGATTTTATGCAAAAACAACCCCAAAAAAAAGAGGAATTTGCCCAATTCTCGCTTCTCGTTTTTAGCTATTTTCGAAACCGAAAACAGGCGGTTTTGGGTGGAAAACAACCCAAAGCTGCACCTGCGGGGCCCAGCGCGGCCATTTTAGGGCTAAACCCCCCTTTTACAGGCAAAACCCAACTTTAAATCCTATTTCTTTATATTTTTACACCTTTTTTATCTTTTTGGCCAAAAAAGTGCAAAAATTGGGGTGGTTTTGTCTCATTTGAGCACCGTTTTGGGGCAAAAAGCACGATTTTGGGGTTTAGTTCGAATTTCAAGTCCTGACATTAAAACATGCTCTTTTTTTACATCAATATTTAATATATTTCTGGTTTTCACCTCGTTTTACCCAAATTTCAGCATTTTCAAGCCTTTTTCTCCAATTCAACCTGATTTTGACCCATTTTTCTACATTATTCTTACCTAGTTCCTATTTCTCTCTATAAATTTTACCTATTTCCTATTTTCAACTATTATTCCGTCAATATTTCACACATTTTCTCTTTTCTGTCAATTTTCAAACCCTTTTCCATCAGTTTTAACCCGTTTCAATCAGTTTTAACCAATTTTCAGTCAGTTTTAACCCATTTTCAATCAGTTTTAACCCATTTTCAGTTTTAACCCGTTTTCCATCAGTTTTAACCCATTTTCAGTCAGTTTTAACCCGTTTTTCATCAGTTTTAACCCATTTTCCATCTGTTTTAACCCGTTTTTCATCAGTTTTAACCCATTTTCAATCAGTTTTAACCCATTTTCAGTCAGTTTTAACCCGTTTTCAGTCAGTTTTAACCCGTTTTCAACCAGTTTTACCTATTTCAATCAATCTTTATGTCCATTTTTTATCAATTTCAGATCCATTTTAATCTAGGTTTGATGCCCATTTTATACCCATTTTTCTACCTATTTTATCCTTTTTTTACCGAATTTTCCATTTTTTCACCCATTTTCCTGTTTTCCCTCTGTTTTTGTTCTGTTTCATCAATTTTCTACCTAATTTTCGACCCATTTCACAATTCTCAATTTCCATCTGTTTGTATAGTTTCATAGATTTTAACCTATTTCATCGATTTTAACCCATTTTCCTACCTGTTTTCTATCCATTTTCATCCGTTGCCTTTATCTACCCGATTTTCTATCGGTTTGAATCTCATTTTTACCTAATTTCCCCTTTTTTAACCTAAATTTTGACCCCATTTTTGTCACTGCATTTCCATCTCTATCTAATCTACATCTAAATATATATTATATATTATATCATATGTATATTTCCCTATCATTAAAAATAACATTAAACCCACCAAACTGCCCCAAATTCCCCCGAATTTGCCCTAAAACCCCTCCAATAACTTCATTTCGCCCCGATTTTGGGCAAGAATTGGGTTTTTCTGGGGGAAAATCGCCTTATTTGAGGATTTCCCCTTAAAAACCTCACTTTGCTGCCCCAAAACTCCCAATTCCCTGTTAGAATCCGTTCAGAAATGCAATAAAACGATGGAAAAATCATTAATAAGCAGAAGAATGGGAAAATTTGGGTAAAAAGAGGGGAAAATCGGGATATAATTCATAATAATGGCCCCAAATCCCCCGTTTTAAAGCAAATCTGGGCTAAAAAAGGAGTGGGGCTTTAACAGCGAATTTACCCCCAAAACGACCCAAAAATGGAGAGATTGGCTCGTTTCTGATCAAAAATCTATAATATGAATTTCTCCTTTTTCAACCAAATTCTGCCTTTTTGACCCCAAATTTCATTCCCCCCCCCCAAAAAAAAATACTAAAATTTGGTGGTTTGGGGCATTTTTGCCAACAAATTTCCCTCAATTCTGTTTTTTTTCCACAAAAAAAAGGAAATACCCTAAAAATAACCTTTTATGGCCCAAATCTGCCATTAAATCACCTCCGGATGAGTTTTCTCCCCAAAAAGACCCTAAAAATGGATTTTTTAGCCTATTTTTGACCTTTAAATCGCCTCCAAATCAGTTTTTCTCCTAAAAAAAGACCTTAAAAGCGGATTTTTAGCCTGTTTTTGACCATTAAATCACCTCCAAATCATTTTTCTCCTAAAAAAGACCCTAAAAATGGACTTTTTAGCCCGTTTTTGACCGTTAAATCACTTCCAAATGGGTTTTTCTCCTGAAAAAGACCTTAAAAATGGACTTTTTAGCCCATTTTTGACCCTTAAATCACCTCCAAATCGATTTTTCACCTAAAAAACTCCAAAATTGACCATTTTTTACCCTAAATCTGCCACTAAATGCCCTCCACATCGATTTTCCCTTCTAAAAACACCCCAAAATGGCCATTTTCAGCCCAAAATGCCTATTTCCCGGCCAAAACCACCTCAAAACGGACTTTTTGCCCCATTTTTGGCCCCTGGAATCACCCTTTCCCTCCAAAAAACACCCAAAATCGGACTTTTTCACCCCAAAATGAACATTCCCCCCCCCCCCCCGGGTGAAATTTGGGGTGAAAAAGGGCAAAATTGGTCAAACTGGGGTGGTGGGACGAGGACTTACCGGAGGAGACGGTGACGACGGTGCCCTGGCCCCAGGAGTCGATCCAACCAGCAGTACCCCAATGATAGGAAACCAGTGCCCCCCCATACAAAAACCCGTCCCCTGCCTCATTTTGGGGCTAAAACCTCCATTTTAACCAATTTGGGTCGATTTTCGCTAAAAAAAGACCAAAAACAACGGAATTCCGGCTGTTCCAAATGCCAAAATCATCAAATTTGGTCCAAAATGTGAGAATTTTATGGTGAATTTGACGTTTTCCCACCTCATGCTCCGAAGAATCGAGATTTTAGTGGTTTTCCCCCTAAAAATTGGAATAAAAAGGTGAAATAAGCCCCAAAATGGGGGTAAAATCGATCGAAATAAGACAAAACTTCATATATTTGATCATGAGGCATACATTAAACGGGGAAAAAAGGGCAAAATTTGGGGGGGGGAAAGGGCAAAAATGGGACAGTTATGAGGATATTGGAGGAAAAATTGGCCAAAACGTGGAAAATTGGCCAAAACTTGGAAAATAACCCTGAAATTAAGGCAGAAACGGGTTTAAACTGCAAGAAAATGACAATTTTGGGGTGAAAAAGGGGGGTGGGAGTGAAATATCAGCATTTTGGGGGTTCAAAGTGGCTAAAAAAGGGGAAAAAGGGCAAAAAAGGCATGGGTTTGGTGGGGAATTAGAGGAAAGGGAGAAACTGGGTTTGATTTGGGGCAAAAACACGCAAAAATGGGCAAAATTTTGGGGCAAAAAGACCCGATTTTTGTCATGGTGTGCACCACTGTGATTAGCACCAGCACCCCAACCAGTACCAGCACCCACAGTGGTACAGACTGGGACAATATCCCCCTCTATGGGGCCGAGCTCACCCTCAAGCGCATCCAAAGGGTCCAAAGCTGCCCAAAATGGGCGGAAAATGGGGTTTTTAGCCCCAAAATCCCCCTTGTTTTAGGTCCGGATGGAGGTTTTGACCCGTTTCTCCATCAGAAGCATGGGGAGGAGGAGGAGGGCATCTGGAAAGGGATGAAGATAAGGAGTGAGGGGGGGAAATGGGGATGAAATGGGGAAAATGGGGATAAAAGGGGGAAAATGGGGATAAAAGGTGGGAAATGGGGATAAAAGGTGGGAAATGGGGATAAAAGGGGGAAAACGGGGATAAAAGGTGGGAAATGGGGATAAAAGGTGGGAAATGGGGATAAAAGGGGGAAAACGGGGATAAAAGGAGGGAAATGGGGATAAAAGGAGGGAAATGGGGATAAAAGGTGGGGAAATAGGGATAAAAGGAGGGAAATGGGGATAAAAGGTGGGGAATGGGGATAAAAGGTGGGAAATGGGGATAAAATGGGGAAAATGGGGATAAAAGGTGGGGAAATGGGGATAAAAGGTGGGAAATGGGGATAAAAGGTGGGGAAATGGGGATAAAAGGTGGGGAAATGGGGATAAATGGGGAAAATGGGGATAAATGGTGGGGAAATGGGGATAAAAGGTGGGGAAATGGGGATAAAAGGTGGGAAATGGGGATAAAAGGGGGAAATGGGGATAAAAGGTGGGAAATGGGGATAAAAGGTGGGAAATGGGGATAAAAGGAGGGGAAATGGGGATAAAAGGTGGGAAAATGGGGATAAAAGGTGGGAAATGGGGATAAAAGGTGGGAAATGGGGATAAAAGGGGGAAAATGGGGATAAAAGGAGGGGAAATGGGGATAAAAGGTGGGAAAATGGGGATAAAAGGTGGGAAATGGGGATAAAAGGTGGGGAAATGGGGATAAAAGGTGGGGAAATGGGGATAAAAGGTGGGAAATGGGGATAAAAGGTGGGGAAATGGGGATAAAAGGTGGGGAAATGGGGATAAAAGGTGGGGAAATGGGGATAAAAGGTGGGAAATGGGGATAAAAGGTGGGAAATGGGGATAAAAGGTGGGAAATGGAGATAAAAGGTGGGGAAATGGGGATAAAAGCTCCCCATCTCCATCCAATGGGTCCCCATCTTCATCCAATGGGTCTTGAACCCCCTCCAATGGGTCTTGAACCCCCTCCAATGGGTCTTGAACCCCCTCCAATGGGTCCCCATCATCACCCAATGGGTCTTGAACCCCCTCCAATGGGTCCCCATCTCCACCCACTGCCCCCCCCACCCCATTTCCCCTCCCACCCCCCCCCCACAGGCACCACGCTCCAGCACCCCCCCATTAATGCCGGGCCCCCTCGTACCCCATCCCCACCGTGCCCACCCTTCCCACAGTAGTAAGTGCCCGTGTCCTGCTCCGTGAGCCCGCTCAGCCGCAGCGTGACCGTGCCATGGGGGTTATCCCTGCTGATGGTGGCCCTGCCCCACACCCCTGCCCCATAGCCGGTGCCACCCCCATTGGGGTCAATGGTAGCGACCCATTGGAGCCCCCGTCCCGGTGCTTGGCGCATCCAAGCCATGGGGTGGGAGGGGAAGGGGAAGCCCGAGGCCTTGCACAGGAGCCTCATGGAGCCCCCGGGCCTTTGGAGGCCGCCTCCGCTCTCCTCCAGCGTCACGGCCGCCCGCAGGGCTGCGAAGGGACAAGGAGGAGGCATTGAGGACACGGGGACCAATCACAACCCCGCCCGCATCCCCGCGGACCAATCAGATCCCTGCCCGCATCCCCGCGGACCAATCGCAAGCCAGTCGCCGTCGATGGGTGTTACCTGGGATGGAGGCCAGCAGGAGGAGGAGGAGGATGGGGAAGGCCATGGTGGTGGTGGTGGTGGTGGTGATGGGGAGCACTGGTTATGAAGGGAATGGGGTTTGCATAGGGGGAGGGGGGGTTAAGAAAGGGGGCGGGGTTGTGGGGTAAGGGGGTGGGATTAATGGGGGGGGTGATTAATCGGTTAATTACATGTGGGATTAATGGTGGATTAATTAATTGATTGATTGGGAAATAGGCATGGGGTTGATGGCACATTGATTAATCCATTAATTGGGATTGGAATCGATTGGGAAATAGGCATGGGATTGATGGCACATTGATTAATCAATGAATTGGGACCGGGTATGGAAGTATCAATTCGTTAATTGATTAATTGGGAAATCCACATGGAATTAATGGTAGATTAATGGATTAACGGTGATAGCAGCGTGGAATTAACGGGAAATTAATTAATTAATGATTTGTGGTGTCCACACGGAACTATTAGCAGTTTAATTAATTAATTAACTGCAATCTCGACCTGGAATTAAATGCAGTTTAATTAGTTAATTAATAGTGATAGCAATGTGGAGCCGACGGCAGATTAATTAGTTAATTAATTGTGGTATCGACATGGGATTAATTGCAGTTTAATTAGTTAATTAATAGTGATAGCAATGTGGAGCCGACGGCAGATTAATTAGTTAATTAATTGTGGTATCGACATGGGATTAATTGCAGTTTAATTAGTTAATTAATCATGATAGCAATGTGGAGCTGACAGCAGATTAATTAATTAATTAATTAATTGTGCTATGGGCATGCAATTAATTGCAGATTCATTAATCGACTGTGATCACGACATGGAATCGATTGAGGGTGAATTAATTAATTGACGGTGATAACAACATGGAATTAATGGCATATTAATTAATTGATTGATTGCGATGTCGACATTGAATTAACGGCAGATTAATTAATCGATTGAGATAGCAACAAGGGATTAATTGTAGATTCATTAATTAATTGTGATCTGGACGTGGGATTAATTGCCGATTAATTAATAGATTGTGCTATCGATGCGGTATTAATTGCGGATTAATCCATTAATTAATCACAACTCCTTAATCTAGCAATGATCAATCTAGCTATCCAACCTGCTATCAATTAATAGTGATTTATTCACCGGTTTTAATGGTTTAATGGGAATTTCAGGGAGTTTTGGGAAATGGGTCTTAATAAACTCCTAATTAATTAATTAATTAGATGATTTTATATATTGATTGATTCAGTACTTGTATTTTACATCCCTATGTTTGCCTCAACCATTTTATACATTTAATTCGATCCTATATTGCTTTTTATCCCCTTAATCTATTTTTAATAACATTATTAATTAATTCCCATTTATTAACCATTATTAAGACATACCAATTACTATTATTACCAACATTTAATTATTATTAACGATGTTTAATGCTTAATAATTACACAATTAATAGAAACTTCATGTATTTACACTCATTGACCAGATACATTAATCCATTTCCTCTCATTAATTCTATTTATTAATCTATTTACACTCATTAATTAAATACATTATTTACTCTCATTAACTTCCCGATTAATTGATATCAATACTAATCTGATATTAATTTATATCCGACCCTTTGACACATGACATTTGAATCGCAGCTGTTTATGATTGCGATGCCTTTTACATGGGTCAATTAATTAATTAATTAATTAATTAATTAATTAATTAATGGGGGCCCCATGGGGCTTCGTGGCAGCTGCTTCCTTCATTAAAGGACAAATGGGGAGGTCCCATGGGGCCCATGGGGGGTGGTGTGGGTCACAACAAGCCTTAATATAGAGCCTGAGGCTGCCTTCGTTAATGCATTAATTAATAGGGACCCTTAATTGCAATCAGTGCAGGGCCCTCATCATGGACCCAAATCTTCATGAATTGACCCCAAATCTTCATCCATGGACCCAAATCTTCATCCATTGACCCCAAATCTTCATCCTTTGACCCAAATCTTCATCCATTGACCCCATTCTCCATCCATGGACCCAAGAATTATTTGAAACTTAGGAGAGAAAAGAGTCAAAATATAAAAGGGAAAAAGATGTAATATGCAGTAGTTTTTATTCCCATTCCTGGCAATGCATTCCTTTGTATGCTCTTTGTTGACCTAGATTTTGTTTCTACTGATTTTATTATTTTTGTGTGTGTCTTTTTAAAAGCTGCCTGCAAAACTTCAACTGGCACAAAGACGTAGAAACAGAAAGCAAGATAGGACAAGAAATTTGGAATGACAGAAGGTGCCTTGTCTTTTTTCTATTTTTTTTTATACCACCCGCTCACAATTAAAACTTTATCTCCTCCAGATGACACACAGAAGGTGGGCAGGATTTTAGAAGCAGCTGATTGATGATTGTAGTAAGTAGGATGTCTGATTTTAATAGCTATCCTGCAATGCAACTTTCATAAGCAGTTGTTAAATCCTCCTGTGTTCAGTGCTGGTAGGACACCCCAGCCCTTCCCTCACAAGAATTACATTTCTGCTTTCAGCATCTGGCAAAGTACTAGCATCTTTAGTTCTTAGTCAGATTACTTTTGGTAAAGAGCATGGTAAACCTCACAAGAGGGGTATGCCATGACTGATTGCTTGTTTTACATGGGCTGAATTTGCATTTGCAATAACTGTAGTGGTCTGTTTATCCCATTTCAGCTTTGCACTGAATCCTGAAATTGCAGGATATGATTCAGTTTAGGATTCCTTTGCTGAGGAAAAAAGATGCAAAGGGTATCAGGGTAGAGAAGAATTACATGAAAAAATGCATTTTACTTTTTTTTCTGTCCTACTGACTGTCTTGTCACCTACTTGACGCAAATCACAAGATTTTAATGCCAAGTAATATATTTGCACAATTGAGGCCTCAGTGCTGATCAAGCCAGTTCTTATCAAATGCAGAATTGGAAAACACAGATTTTTTTAATCTTAAACTATTTTTTTTTCCCAGTGATAGCTGGTATTTCCAGAGGTTAGAAAGGAAAAGAAAAAAAAAAAAAAAAGCATAAACTTATCACCTAGCATTTAAGAATAGAAACCTGTAAGAAGTGTGATGATTGGGAAAGTTATCCTGTGTCTTTTGGGACACAAAAATTCTTTCTGATGCTAAGCCCAAAAGAAAATATAACTTATCTTTGGAATTGCCTTTGTAGTTTCTTTTCATTTATTCTTTTGGCTTGACATCGACAGAATAGGCTTTTTGTGTACCATGTATAGTGCATAAATACAGAGAATGCATTTCAAGAAAAACATTAGCTTGCCTGAGAAAGACAATGTGTTACCTTTCGAGAAACACTTTTCACAAGAACTAAATTAGAAACTCAAAAAAAGTGAAATGCTGAAAAGTCATGAAAAAGCAACATTGTTCTTGAGTGCTCTGCAAGGCTTGAAAAACCTCTCTTTTGGCTTGAAAGTTTTCTTTAATTCAAAATTCTTACTCGGCTTGTTGTTTACACCCTGAATCTGTTTCTTACGTCTTATTCCTGGATAATTTATTTTGGTTCCTGCTATTGTGCCAAAAGTATGATACACAAATATTCTCAAATTTGTCTTCAGCAGTTTTTGCTGAAACTTGAACATACATAAATCTGTCGTGACATTCACTCTTATGCCTCATTATATGTTCTCGAGAGCTTTTACAGTCTGTTATGTCTTTGTTTTTCACTTACTGCTTTTACATTTGTTGTAGAGATTAAATATATATGATCTATATTTCAAGTAACCACTCCTAATTTTTTGGTCCTGTATATAGTTGTTTAAAAAAATGCCAGACTGATATGAAAAGTTTTGGTGGAATGAAACAAAGATTGAAAGTAAAGCTACTGACAGAACGTTATGGTTTGTGCTCTACTCTTTATAGATGTACGGGTTTACAATGTAAACCTTGCAAAGTTATTTCACTGCTGTTACCTGTGCAAACAATTTAATTGTATTTTGAATTTTGAAATATTTGATTTCAATGCATGATTATGTGATTGATTTTTGCAAGAACATACTTAGCATACCTTTAATTTTTCTGTTCCAAACTATCAATCCCTCAACTCCACAAATTTTTGAATAAATTATGCATGTAAGAGCAGATGACTGCTCCAGGGTATTATATAACTTTTTTAAAAACTGTACAACTGTCTTCTAAACAATTTGTGTACACATAAAATGGAAAAGCAAATACATGGTAGATTTTCTATTACATAGTCTAAGTACACCTTTTGGAACCTGAGTTGGAAAAATGAGATCCCTGAAAAAGCATGGCACATAGGATAACAGCATTTTTCTCTCCTTACCACTGCTAATGAGAGAAGAAATTCTGTGGTCACTAGGTATGGACCTGACAAAGCTGAACTAAGACATCATGTTAATGATACACTATTTTAGTGGAGATATTTAGATTGAATTAATTCCTACTGCCATGATAGACACTCTTTGAAGGGACTAAATTCACAAATTACTTGTGTTGCTGGCAGTTACAGTGATTTTATCAATGTCCAAACTATTCACTGCTTGACTGTAACCATCATGCATTGACCAATCATCTGTCCATTTAGAAAGAAACCAAACCAGCAACAGAAGCAATAGAATCAACATAGCATTGTAAGCATAAAATAAACAAACAACCCCTTTCCCATCCTCTCCTTTTCTTTAAACAAATCCAAGCTACCGAGTTCCTACAGAACAAGTAGGTATGTCTCACCTTGATGCTTGTTGGATTGGAGGCCATCCCAAATGTCAAAGAGTGTAGGGTTAAAATACAATAGCTTTTAACAAAAACTGGGCCTAGAGAGCTACTCGTCTGTATGCACTGGGTTCCCTGTGAGACAGTTTATTGCTTTGTATGTATTTTCTACACTGCTGCATGAGATGTGGTCTGTGAGGCTGTTCCAGCCTCATCTGGAAATGTCAGGGATGATCATAACACTGACAGTTCATCCAAAGTTGGGGAAGGATGAAAAGGAAAGGGAATGAAAGTGAAAGAGTCTTAGGACTGGTCAGTTTTGGTTCACAAATCCAAGAACCGCACCAGGCACATACAGCACTTTTAAAACATGATAAATTAAACTGCACTCTCCAACTTCTTAGTGTGGAGGTACCTGTGCTGATGCCAAAGTCTGCTGGAAGTACAGTCTTGCTTGACCAGGACCCTGCATATTTGTTGGAAATAAAGAACAGTCTACCGTGTTCTTGTTACTTACTTTTCTAGAGAGGAGGCCAGATGATTAACATTACACATTTGTGTTGTATTAATGCAACAACCTCCATCAGTCTGTTCATTCATGAAGTGGACAGGCATGTGTGAAATTTGGGAGCCTTAACTGGAACAGAATGTTGCTGTTTGAAGAGGCCCGATCCATCTGCCTCTGAAGACAGTCTTCATAGCACGTCCATCCATCAGTTTCCTGAAGTTAATACATACTTGCAGGTAGGATTACTGCCAAGATTATTTCATTCCCAAAGCCACATCTGTCTTACTGTAGACAGTAATCTGATTGCTAGACCACTTGCCAAAACAAAAACCACCTGCCATTTCAACCTCTTACCTCCCCAATATTTGTTCCATTCTCTAGAAGCAAAGCATAATCTTAACCTAGGTAGTAAAGCCTATTTAAGACATGTTTATTATACAGAATGGAAAATACCAAGGAAGTGTGCAGAACATAAGCAAACATCTGCTTAAAGGTGTTATTTCTGGAATATACAGGGAGGTGAAAATTCAAGTGCAAACAGCTACTGCATTTCTTGAATTATAACCTTGCAGGTGATTGGTTTGAATTTTATAATTATTAAGTTCTTGGTAATCTAAGACTCCATCAGTTTTGATCAGGCTTTATTGATATGTATTTAGGTGTTTGTAGGTTGTGAAAACAGATGTGCTATGGATTTTGAAGTGTAAATTAGAAGTACTTAAGTAAAAAATACGTTTCAGCAGCAAACAGAAATAACTCATGTAAAGCAATGCAGACTAGCAGATCTTTCTATCCCAGCTAACACAGGTATCTTAGAACAATGGAAGAACATAGATAATACAAAATTCACATGCAACTTTAGGACCAGAAGTGTTCAGACAATCCTAAACCTCAAATTATTACCCATATAAGACCTACACTGCTTCAAGTCTGTATGACAGTTGGTCTAGAAAATGAATTACCTACCCATGTATAACTTGAGTGACAGCAGTACCTGTATTGGTTATGTAACCATATTTCTGTCATGCAGTGAATTCATCTAGGGACAAATTATACATGACCATGTCATTACAGTTATCTTCAGGAACACACATGGGCACACTGGTAACCATCCATAAACTGTTTTCTAATGACTGAGTGCTTGTTTTATAGGACTAATTTTAATCAATATGTTTATTTACTGGGAGAACTGAAAGGAGATTATGTTTCTAAAAAGCTGTCCTGAAAAGAAAAAGACCAACTTATGTGCTGTTGCAGCCAGCCTCCACCATGAGCTAAGTTTGAAACCTGAGTTTGGTTTCAACCATGGCAGACATGGCATGCTGTTTGTGCTGGTAACTGGAGAAGTTCATACCTATTGAATATGATCACCATTATGCAGTTCTTTTCCTCATTTCTAGATAGAGAGTGCATGTGAATCAGGAATGTGTAGACACCGAGACTGTTGTCTGTTGGAGCTTGGGTTGTTTTACTGCAGAAATTAGGTAACAAGCTATTTTAACATTGAAATACTTTCTTCAGTAGGAGATACTATAAAGTATCTACTCAGAGATATTTGCAACCTACTAATAGCTGAAGTTGTCACGGATCTAAAGGGATCAATCTGGTAGTCATCAAATTTGCACTTGCCATGAGTGCTCCTTGTCAGCTTAGGGGTAGCCATCTACCAAATTTAGACATACAGTCTTATTTCAGATGATCACTTTATGTTGTTAGTACTTGGTAATTGCTACTTCTTTCTGAGACACGTGGTAGAATCACTTTTCCAGGAAAAAGAAAAAAGTGTTTGGATTTATTTTTGCATGCTTGAGTGATTCCTTGCTTTTTAGAGTGTTTTTTATCAGCTCTGTAACATTGTTTCACTTGCTGCAATACTAGGTAACAGTCTATTTTTAGATTCTGTTGCTAAAGAGCAACATTTTAGTAATGGGTATTGTAAGATCCTCAGTGACACCCAGCCTATCCAAGGCCTTGTGTGCTTTTCTTGTACTGCCTACCTGGCAATATCAGCTGATGTTATCTGCTTCCCAAGTCCAAAGTTGGGGGAAAAAGCAAGCTCACCCTTGTTCATTTTCTGGGCCTTGCACTCAAAAGAGGATTAAAGCTTCTGCTTCCATTCATATCACTGTTTACAACATGGATAGTTACTACAGAGAAGCAATTTAGCACCAGCCTGGACCTCCTCAAGATCTATATGCTCACCTCGAAACCTCCCAGTTGCCATCAAGTTGCTCTCATTTCATGCCTAATTGGGCAATGAGTCTAATTCGTCAGTCTTTTGACTGTTGCTTTGGATGTTTTAATAGTGTCTGTCACTAAAAATTATTGCACATTTTTTTAAGGTGTTCCATAAAATTGTTTTATATAAGCATATAATTGATATCTTACTGTAGATGAAACTCGGTAGTATTTTGTGAAGACCTCTCAGCTGAGAGGGAAATGGAGTATCCAATTTTAATAATGTTCTGCATTTTTCCAGAACAAATACCTTTGTTGCCTATGGTGTATACAAAATCCCTCTCCCTGAATAAAGCATGATCTACGGCACACTGTCAGGACAGCAGTCACTAAAAGGCAGGGCTCTCTTTCTCCCCAGATTATCTCTCTCCCTTGCGTGTCTGAGTTCCATTACTATCAATGCTCTCTCTGCTTCTAATTCTATTAACTGCCTTTCAAAAGTAGCAAGATGTTAAAGATTTGGAGCACTCTGAACCGGGTACTAAACTAATGTAATTAGAGACAGCCCATGCTCTGAAGTCTTCTATTTAAGCCTGTTTAGTAAAAAGGGTTAATCACACTAAAATGTTATATGAGAATTAGATGTGAACATTAGTGATAATGCATAGTTTGCACTATCTGATCCAATTAATATCTACAAATACAAAATTTGCTTTTAGGCCAAATCAGCTGAGCCAACAAGGCCAGCTTTTGCCCATTCAGAAATGTCTGTTGTACACAAAAGGCTTCAATCCTTATTTTTGACTACCTTTCCAGAAGCAGTTAACATGGTCAGATTGCAGTGGTCATGCAACACAAGGCCCACACTGCAGCCAGCAAATCTGTCTCCTTTTGCCTTCATTTATTGAGGCTAGATGTAAATGTGAGATGTTCTTGGATAAACAAGTAGTAACAAAGAGCCAGGACACAAAATAAGAAAGCAAAACATTGTAGCTTTATGAAACCATCACTCACTAAAATGAAATTACGTCAATTTTAGAATCAGCAGAACTTTTTAAAATAATACAGGAATATTGTTTTATTAAGGCAAAGAAAGCAGCAATCTGTTATAGAAGTACTCCAAATTTAACACACCTTGTAATATAAAAATGATCAGCTCTTTCAAGCTTCAATTAAGGGTTTAAGTTTTAAGTAAGCAGTCTTGAGAAATTAATGGTATGTTATTTAGCAATCTTAGTTATACAACTATTATTATTAATGTAATTTTCTTGAACAAATGTGAATGTTGCAAAAGTATCTAGTCAGCATAAGTGATGTTGCCAAAACAATGTTTCTTATATACCCCGAAGTCTTGCTAATAAGATCACTACATTGCCAACAACCTGAGCCCAGCTGTTTCTCAGTGTGGATTGAGGGGCAAGTTCAATTTCAAAACCACATTAGCTTGCATATTCTAAAGTATGCATATATAAAGAAAGATTTGATAAGAAAAAACATCCAAATAAATTATTGTGCAAAGGTTCAGCTTTTATGTTGTTTTCAGTTGTTATGTTATATTATGGTTGTTAGTTGGCAGCCAGTCATAAGTGGTGTTCCCTAGAGCTTAATTCTGGGGCAAGTTCTCTTTAACACCTTTGTTAATGACCTGGACCAGTGACCGAGTGAACCCTCAGTCTGCAGACAACACCAAGTTGCGTGTGAGTGTTGGTCTACTTGAGTAGCGTGTGAGTGTTGGTGGGAAGCTCTGCAGAGGGATCTGGGCAGGCTGGATCTCTGTGCTGTGGCCAGCAGGGCCAGGGCAGTGAAGATCCCCCTGTACTGGGCACTGGTGAGGCCACACCTCAAATCCTGTGTTCAGTTCTGGGCCCCTCACTACAAAAGAGACATTGAGGTGCTGGAGCCAGGCCAGGGAAGGGCAATGGAGCTGGTGAAGGGCCTGAAGCACAGGTCTGGTGAGGAATGGCTGAGGGAACTGGGGCTGTTCAGCCCAGAGACAAGGAGACCTAACAGGAGACCTTACTGTTCTTTACAGCTACATGAAAGCATGTTGTAGTGAGGTGGGAGTTGGTCTCCCAGGTCGCTAGAGGCAGGACAAGAAGAAATGGCCTCAGGTTATGCCAGAGGAGGTTTAGATTGGATTGCGGGATAAATTTCTTCAAAAAAAGGGCTACCAAGCACTGGAACAGGCTGCCAGAGCAGTGGTGGCTGGAGGTGTTTAAAATATATGTAGATGTGTCAACTGGGGACATGGTTTATTGTTGGTCTTGGCAGTACTGGGTTAACAGTTTGATTCGGTTAGCTTAAAGGTCTTTTCAAACCTAAATGATTCGATGATTCTGTGATTCTATTCAGACTAGTTCTGTCTTGTCAGCTCCACAGTGGTATAGATTATAAATATACTCTTCATAAGAAAGACAAAATTATTCTTGTGCTACCCAGTGGGTTACTGCTGACTTAATTTGCCAGGGAGAGAAAGAAGAAAGGGTCATGAAAAAGTTTTTGTTTTGTTTTTGGTTTTTTGGTTTTGTTTATCAGTTTGGTTGTTTGGTTTGTTTTTTAACATGGCTGTTTACAGGCTATATCAGAACCAGGTGTGTTGTGAATTTAAAGGATAATAACCAGTTTGGACAGTTCCATTTCAAAGTAAGTAAGTGAGGGGTTTTATTCTGGATTAGTTTATTTCACTTGCAAAGTTTATCCTATTCAGAATAAGTGTTTCCCAGAAGGAAGGAAAGGACTTTTCACAGAAAGTATTCCAGTGAGTTTCACCACATGAACAGAAATCAGAATCACAGAATCATAGAATAGTTAGGGTTGGAAAGGACCTTAAGATCATCAAGTTCCAACCCCCCTGCCATGGGCAGGGACACCTCACACTAAACCATGTCACCCAAGGCTTTGTCCAACCCGGCCTTGAACACCGCCAGGGACGGAGCATTCACAACTTCACTGGGCAACCCATTCCAGTGCCTCACCACCCTCACAGTAAAGAATTTCTTCCTTATCTCCAATCTAAACTTCCCCTGTTGAAGTTTGAACCAATTACCCCTTGTCTTGTCACTACAGTCCCTAATGAAGAATCCCTCCCCAGCATCCTTGTAGGCCCCCTTCAGATACTGGAAGGCTGCTATGAGGTCTCCACGCAGCCTTCTCTTCTCCAGGCTGAACAGCCCCAACTCTCTCAGCCTAAAAAATTCACTTCATGTGACAAAAAAATACAAAAAAATAATTATATACAATAGATTTTCATAAAGTAGGAAAGAATATTCTGAACTCCAACTTTACATGCACTAACACATTATTGGTATGCTTTGGAGTATGTTTGCCTCATTTGTCAGAACACTGTACCTGCCATCATAGGTAATCCCTGTAGCCACATTTTAAGCCTTAAGATCATAACTAATCTTCAAACATGAAATACAAAGCAAAGAAAAATTGTTTTTACATTTAATTGCATCTTTATAATCTGAAATGACTATATCAGCATCAGAGGAAAAAGTCTCATTTATTCTTTAAGTAATATTTTTAGCATTTCTGAAGCACCACTGCCTCACAGTCCTTTTGTTGAGGCAGTGCTGGAACAAGATCTTTGGAGATTTGTGACATGCAGTGGTCCCTACTTTCATTTTAAATGGTCTGATATTTTATACACATGATAAAAAAAGAGCAATGAAGAGGAGGAAAAACTGTGTTTCAGATGAGAACCTACAGCAGCTTTAGCATTATGGTTTTCTATGATGCTGCTGAGGTCTTTAGGAAAAAAAGCTGCCTTCCTCCTGTTCATGTGGTCTGAGTTATGTCCATGATAGCATCTGTGAGAAGATGTGATGAGAACAGGAATAGCTGCAGCTATGATTGCAGCCTTAGCAAGATCTTGTCAGGGTCCTTCATCAGGCAGAGGAAAGAGTTCCCTTGGACTTTCAGTGCAAGAACCAAATAAAAAATTGATGGATTATTTCTCCAGAGCTAAGGAAATATTAACTTGTATATTTCTGTATAAAAAATGATGTCATAATAGCCCCCTAACTCAGCTATTTTTACTCTTTGAGGAAGAACTTTTACTGGAAAGAAAAACATTTAATATTTGGAAAATCTGAATATTAGACAGGCCTCACTATGAAAATGAAATTTTACTATGTCAGAAATAAATATTTCATTCTTTATCATTTTCTTTTCTCAGTTCACTGTATAAGTAGTCCTTTGAGCAGTGCCTGTGACTCCTTTTATAACATGCACAGTTAAGCATATTATAAAAATATGTTTCTCAAAACTTTTAAAAGCTGCTAACAAGTTTCTCTAAAGTATGTCTTTTAAGCCATAACATACACTGGATGTTAAGTTAGGTTGTGCAAGTGCAATTAAAGTGATGTGGTTTTGCTTGGGATTAATGGCCAAGCATACTCATCCCAGAGCAGTTCACAAAGGACTGCAGACCCATGTCCTGTGCCTGGCCTTTTTCATATACTTTGGATGATTAAATGTCAGGACACAAGCACCAAGGGAGAGAAAATGTCCCTGAGCAACACTAACTGGGCAGTCTGACTTACTCCAAAATGGTTGATAGAAGCATACCACAGGTGTTTGTTCAGTACATTGCCAAAGTTGCATTATTTTCAGAGTGAGCTTTATACTTCTGAAACAGTCCTTGGTTTGTCATTCAGATTTATGCCTCCTCAGTATTGAGATACACCCTCCTAGTTTTGTGACATTGACATTTTCATATATTGTTGCTCACCTGATGTAAATGTGAACAATTGCTGCTTGGATGGGGTAACTAGACAATAACAGGGGAACATTCTTTAGTTTAAGACTCCTACTCAACATATATATTCCTGAGCTTTCTAGTCCTGTCAGTTATAACTAAGCCATTAAGTTAAACTGCGGTGAATTCAGAAAAAAGGTGCTACCCGAAACCTGTCAAGGTAATTGTTCTTCTTTTTCCTCTGACGTAGGAGTGCTTTTTGTCAAATAAACATTTTTTAAGTGTTCCACCATAACTTTCTCCTCATCTTCAAGATCTGCACCTTCTTTCATCTCCCACCTAAAAGAAAGAGAACTTATTAATTTTTTAATGTGTTTTAAACCAGTCGTTAGTTAGAACAAGCAAGTCAATATGAAACTGAATCATAGAATATATAACTCCCCAAATTCCTTCCCCACACAACTGGCATGGCCGATTAAAACAAATTGTCAAAACCACCAAAAAATCTCACATTTATTGTGATAGTACTTTATTTTTCTTATCACAGAAGCGCTGTAAAAATAGCAGAAAAATTGGAAGAGCTAGCAAGCATTTTGGAAGCCTAGCAGGTGCTCTCAACACTCCATAGGTTTGTAGTGAAAACTCAAACACCACATGATGATCAGCCCAAGTATTTAATGTGAATGGTCATCATTTTCTCTCAGTGACAATACTATACTACAAAACACCAAAAAACTGACTGGCTCATTATTTCGTCAATCATCAGGTATACCTATCATACCAAGAAATATGATTCTTCCCTTTCTCCATGTGAATGTTGAGTTCTAGTTTAGGTTAAAGTCGTAATACCATTAAATCTGAAAAACTGAAAAAATAAAACAATATGGAGCCAATTTTGTTTTTCTTTAGTAGCTCATTAAATATAAAACCTTAAAAGTCACACAGGATTCCCTTGCAGAAAATCAGGATAACAATTGCATAAATAATGCTGATATATAGTTAGCTAAACTTTGTATCACTGTAATTATGCCTATGTAATGTGACACTCTCTTACAAATTTTGTGGATTTTAAGAGTTTGCTATCCCTTTAATGTATCTCTTTCTGTTCTAAGTAGATAGTAAAGTGTAGGTTCCCAGTTCAGACCAGCTGAAGACAAAAGGTAACATATGAGTACTGAATACAGAAATAATATTTTCAAGTATTAAATCCAGTGGATATAAATGAGCATAGGATGATCCTGTAAAGTAGGAGAGATGTAGAGGAGCATCAGAACAATGACTACTTTTATGAAACTCATGTCAGGAGCAATACCTTAGTCCTGTTCCCACATTTCTTAGGTCCTCATTCAGACTGCAGAAACCAGAAGCCATATACAAGTTTAGATTGGTGAATAAATCAAATGTAATACAGATTGTTGAGGGTTCATCATATTTGCAAGAGGACAATTGATATTTGCAGTAAAGCATGGTGGGTACTTCCTATAACTGTGTTTAAAGCTTACTAAAACCAGAAGAAGAACAAGTGCTCTGTAGTACAACCTGATCATTAAAACACAGTAAGGAAAAATATATTAAATGAACACATATCAACTAGCTTATATCCATCATACTTTTACCTTAAAACTGAATCTGATAACCCACATTATCGTCTGAATTGAAGAAGTATCAAAACAAGCAAAGCATACTATGAATAAAATTATAAACGCTGTGTCTATGATCAGAGTTTTGCAGGAATTTGCAGCAATTCCACTCATGTACAACCACTATCGTGCTTAGCCTTATCTGATTATTAACATTAGGTAAAATTAATTGTTATTATAACCATCTGCTTCATTCTGTTTTATGATATGTTTATAAAATCTGGCTACATGAGCCATCGGCGCGGTTACTTCTGCAAGCACCCCAGGGTGAATGCTGTCCAACAGGGGGACCAGTTTCCCTTTTTCCTTTTGCTAATGGACCAAGGAGCCTCTCCAAAGCCAGGAAGAAATTGTACAAGCCTTAATTTGAATTTATGGTTCTCAGAGTCATTCCAAACTACCACTTCACCAACTGAATTGATTCATTTTAATTAATTTGATTATTTGCATATTTTTGAGTAGAGGAGCTTTTTGCTTAGAAAGATGACAACTGAAAATGCTAAATGGAATACATTCAAAACTCTTACTGCTGGAGATGTAATACAGAAATCTAGCACACTTGGCTAAAGGAAGCTTAATAATAAATCAGCAGATTCCTTTTAAAAATAGTGCCTTCATACTTGTCAGCACATTTCATTGAAACTTAAAAGTTAGCGTTGGTAAAAATCTTCAATGTCATACAGTCTGGACATTCTCTAGTGTTCACTTTACAGCAAGTTATTACTAATACATTGACATTGCATTATCATTTTAGCAAAAAGTAGTCTATTTTTAAAGCATTTAAGCAGGTCCAATGAGGATTATAATGTCTTCTATGCATTCACTTAACAGTATCCATGAATTAAAGATCTATGAAATGAGCTTGACAAACACCTGGTCCCTCATCTAGTGTAGAAATTTTCCCACTCATAGGCCTAAAGTCTGAGGACAATGTTGTTTTCTGAAAGACTACTAGACAGTAAACAAGAAGGCTACAGAATATCTCTGCTCTCTTAAATGGGATAGGAAATCAGGTGTTTGAGTTCAAATGGAAAAAGAATCAATACTTGCATTCAAAAATTTGTCCAAAATCGAACATATTTTTACCAGCATATCTAAAATATGTCACAGTTGTTTTGGCAATAGTAATTGGTACAAATCCAACTAGCCAGTTCAAGAAATGTGAATGAAATTATCATCCTGAATTTCCAATTGCAAGCTTCATCAGTTGAACAGCCAACATGCACACCTCTGTTCTTTCAAATTACTAGTAGTATAGCTCTTAGAGAAAATTTCCAAACACATAGGTGGCATGTATTTTTAGTCTGTCTGTGTCTTGGAAGATTAAATAAAATCAGCATTTCAAAAGGGTACTGGAATTATTTGAACCAATCCATCACATCACTGTCTACATTTTGCTTAGAGTTCTTATGAGCCCAACTCTCTGTATATCTTCAGAGTTAAAAAGAAAGCATATGTTTGGAATAAAATCACCTTTGTAATTTTTAGGGTAGCATTGCAAGTATTCAGGCCAATGCTACTTGCATACTTACCGAATTAAATGTTGAAAAAGAATTTGAAATTTAATTAACAGTAGTTAATTAAATATGACACCTTAAGAGTCACAGAGTACTCCCTTGCAGAAAAGCAGAATAATAAATGCAGAAATAATGCTGAGACATAGTCAGCTAAACTCTGTATCACTCTAATTATGCCTACATAATATGTTCACCTGAATTGCTGAAAACCTTTTCTGTGTATGTTGCTCTTTTCTGTGTTGCAGGAGGCTGATGAAGGGGTAAAAAAAAACCCATTAGTACTAAACTTTTTTTTTTTTTAATAGAGCAAAACAGGTCAGCACAGATAAATACAGGAATCAGAAGTTTTCTGCTGGTCAGTCTAGACCTTAGATCATGAGGTCAAAGCAGATAACTAGCACTTGGAGGGTTTCTGGTTCTTCTCATAAATAAAATGCAAGAGGGGTGGAAGTTTTGGTTTGCACATCCGCAAGATAACAAAGTGCAAGGGGAGAAATATTCAGTGGCCTAAAAAGATCCAGTAATTCCAGCTGTCTCCATGTGCTATCTTTGCTTATAACTAGCACCAACATATCCATTTACATAAATGGGCATACAGGACTATGTTTTGTGATACTCTTGTCTCTCCACTATACTGAATTATAAAAGGTAAAGAAACAGTAAATGTGTTTGCAAAGATGCAGAGAAAAATCTTCTGTGCATCTGCTAAAAAGCATGCTGGACATTTTAGCAGGGCTGGTTTAATACAGGGTAATACATTTGCTGCTTTGATTTTCTGTTGCAGTATTGCATATATTTTGTAAATTATAGATATATTCCTATGAAGTCACTTTTTAAAAACCATAATAGGCACTATATATTACATTAAGCTGCTTGTTACAGATCAAAAGGAAGTATATGCATAGCAAAGTTGAAGTATATTATATCAGAAATAAAATACGTATGTGTATAGGGATTACCCAAAGTGACACAGATTTTGCCTGTAGCAGATTGCCACATTTTAAGAAGTCCCATTAAGAAGTTTACTTTAATAGCTACTCTTTGATTAGTTACGAAGATTGTTTATTACAGTTCATCAGTTATAACAAGGATGTAAAAATGAAAGGAAAAAATATGCAAAAAATTACAAGCAATAATAAATGTGAACAAAATTGAAATAAAATCTAAGAGTACTTTTTAACTCAGAATTCTTTCACGTTTAGAAATCTACTTATTAATATATTTGAGAGATTAACCGTACCCTTTTCTAAAGCTTGTATAAAACAATGTCTAAAAGTGAACAGTTTATAGAAGGGGTCACCCTAATAGAATTTTATAGTGGTATTTTATGTATTGCTAGTAGTGCTTGTGTAGTATTTTGATATCTATTGCATTCCTTAAGGTCCTGAAAAACGTCACATAATGCATAACTTTATAGAAGGAAGGAAAAAAGAAATCAATGTCATCTTTGTTATTTCCTATGAAATAGCTAATATCTCAGATCCTCTTGCAGGGAAGTGCTGGCAAATGATGAGACTATAACTGTATAGCTGTATATTATATAGCTGAAAATATGCATTTCCATACTGAATAATAGCTGTACTTAACAGTTGCTATGCATCAAATACCAGCAATGTATTTGATACTGTGCTAAGTTGTCATAATTCACATCTAATCTAAATCAAAGTGCCATTCAAGCATCCTAACATGGGTAAATATTCAGAATTCAAGCACCACAAGCTCTTAAGCTTATCTAGTTTTAATGTGGTGAATTACCACCGGAAAACTTCACTGTTTTCAAGAGGAATTTTAATAAAAACAGTGAGCCTGAATAGAGAAAGTCCCTTTTTGCCAAATATTATATAAGAAGGTAAATGTGGGAAAAGCACCACAAAAAAGGTGCTTAAAATTATGTTGCGTTCCCTTGTATGTTTATGTGACTTTAGAGTCATTTAATGTAATTTACATGAAATATTTTCAACATACCTTCAATTTCTCCAATAAACTTTTTCTGTAATTTTCAAACTTCTGTCTAAATGCATTAATTTTTAAATACCACTGTAAACTGAAGAAGGCAAAAGAAAGCAAGAGTTTGTGCATAATAAACTAATTGACGCAATTTTCTGAAATTGATATGAAATTCATCCCATTGTTTAGTAGGTGCAGATTTTCTGCAGGGGACTTAACCCTAATGTGAGCTGCTAGCTGTGGCATGTTCTCTTACATTCTGTGCTTGCAGCTGTGGACCCCTCCCAGTTCAGCTAGTCCTGGGGTCCCTTTCTGTTTAAAGAGTATTTTTCATGGGCAGGTATTTCTTGCAGCATTTTAAACTTGAGTAGACTTGAAATGATTGTATTTTCTCCAAAAGACATCTTCATACTTGCCCTTACACTTGCTCCTTGAAGAATATAATTTTAATAAACATTATTAGTGGCTTTATGAAGATGAGACTGACCATGTCTTTCCCAGACATTGACAGAGAGAGACTAAGTGACAAAGCGGGTATTAAGCACACAGGTGTTTTGATGTTTTGGTTTTGCCTTCTGCAAACTCCACCCTACTCATAGGCCATCATCTCACGTCCTGTTCTCATACTGCATTCAAACATCTTTGGCTGAAGCAATCATTATGCCTTTGTGGTGGAGTACTGATATACCTGAGATGGAAAGTGATAGAATCTGGTATTTTTGTACAGTTCTCAAGATTTCTTATGATAAATCAATACGTTTGAATTTCCATGTATTTTTAAATTTTAAATAAAAAATAAACTTACACATTTAAATATGGAATACTGCCAGTAAAGTCAGTAGTATTATTTTACACTGAGCTGTAACTGGTAGAGAAATGGTGCAGTTAAATAAAATACAATACCTTGCTACCAGCTCATGGAGCATTTTAATGAGTTACCTTTTGCTTCCTGAAGTTCATGAGAGACACAGCTGTGGATTAAGCTCTTCCAAACAGTGATATAATTGTTCTATTAATGTCCAGCATGTTATAATTCACCACAAGACAAGAAATTTCAGCATCTGCTATCTCGTTTGCCATTTTTAGGTAATAGAAGAATATAAATTTCTGTAAGTTTCGCTTAATATTTCAGTTATAAATACACTTTTTTTAACATGAGAAATTATAGATCAGGAAATGCATTTACATCAGTGTTAGATAGCCAACTAAATCCAAAGTTTGTCTTTAGTCTCAAATCCTGAAAAATCTTTCCGTTTCAATGTGGGGCAATATTTTACTTTTTTTTCTAATGGTAATATTAAACTAAAAGGTAAGTCTGTGGTAGTTTGATCAGATTGCATTTGATTAAAAGTATTTAGTTAGGACTGCAACTAACAGTTTAACTCCTTAAATACTAACTGTTCAAAAAATGTCTGCTTTGTTTCAGTCATTTCTGTAATAAATTTTTCTGATTTTTTAATCTCTCTTTAATCCATCTACTAAACACATACTCCCTTGAAAAAGAGTAAAAAAACAGGGGGCCAGGCTGCCATCAAATACGCAACTACTGCGCTATTGAGCAAGGAACAAACACAGCATGTAAAGGTTCTGGTAGTGATATCCACCCTGAAATCACCCAACTAGGACAACATCTCTGTATCTACCTAACACAAAATGGTTCACTTGTTTTTATTCATCCAAAATTATAAATCCTCCCCTGTATTGGTAAGTTGTATTGCTTTCAGGACAGTCTATGTGAAAATCATTGTTCATCATATTCAGAAATAAATAAAACCTGAAAACATCAGTACAATTTTGCCAAATTCCTCTCTTACATATACACAAACATCAGGAGAAATGCCCTCCCAGTGTTTTACCAATGAATAAAATAACATTTATTTACTAGAGGATATGCAGGAAGACACCATGAGAATTATTATTTATGTTTTTAATTATCTATATGCCATTAGAATGGGAATGAAGAAAAAGAATAAATCAAGACAGAGCTCTGAGAGATGAACAGAGTTATGCTCCTAATTCCAAAGAGCAAGCCAAAAGGAGAAACACTATTTCGACCTACAGAAGATATCAGTACATGGGAAATATTGTAAAAAGTATGCCATGAGAAGAGAAGAGAATGAAGCTCCGAATCACAGGTTAACCTGTCCCAACTCTGAAGTTAAGACATTATAAGGATATTTAAGAAGTTTTGAACTGAAATAGAAACTGCAGAAGTGTTGGAATGAAATGATGAAAGACACTTTTCCAGGGCGAGAGTACAGCTACAAAGGATGTTATCGAGGGCAGAGGAAGGCAACACAGAAAAATTTTTAGAAACTTTCCAGCTGCAATAAGGAAGGAGAGGCAGTATTTACCCAGCCTCCCTGTTACTGGGGGCTATCACACATCCCATATTTGACAATCTTTCTTTGTTCACAATTTTTACACAATAGAAAATTGGAAAGGTCTACAACCTCAACATTTCAGATGGTTTTTAAAAAAATCAGTAAGTTAAATTTCCATTTTTCAGTGCATTCTTACAAGTCTTTATTAACTGCAGAGCTTTAAATAATGGACATTTGAGAGAATTCAGCTCATACTGACCTACGTTTGCTGAAGCTGTCACCATATCTTATTCTGCAGATACTCCAGTTTGTTAGCTTTCTGTGGCAGCAGGGTGCCTCTTGAATTTTACTTTCAGGTTTCTGAGATTTCTTTTTTTAAACACAGCATGTGTACTGCTTCTCTATGTCCAACATCATTTACCTCACAGTAATGTACTATATAAAACATAATAATATATTACAGTATAATATATAATACAATACATAATATATAGCTTATAATGCATAATACATAATGCATACAATATGCTATAATAATAATAATACCAACAATACCAACACTAATATTAATACTAATAATGTAATACTATTGTAATAATGTCAAGACCTGGTTGGAACAGGCTTAGAGCAACCTGGTCTAGTGGAAGATGTCCCTGCCCATGGCAGAGGGTTGGCACTAAATGAGCTTTATAGTCCCTTCCAAAGCAAACCCTTCTATAATTCTAGGATTCTAGGAATCTGTGATTGTCGATGTCATAGTGTGTCACAACGGAAAGATGCTTTTAATAAAAGTTTGTTAAGTGTGTCCAGCTTGGGTGAGAAAACATAAATATGTGTATGCATATATGTACATATGATGTGTCTAATTAATTAATGACAAGAGACACTGATAGAGAAAAGGGAATATACTAAACAATTAACAGAAGGCTAATATAAACACTTCTGAGAGTGACAAGCTGTCAGAAAATGAACACAACTAGAGTGAAATGAAACCAGATGTTTCGGGCACCTAGATATTTACTCCCAAGAGCACTTGAGATTTTAATTTGCATAAATCCTAAAGTAAGAAAAGGATACAAAGGAGAGAAATCATGAATTTCTAACAGTTTTCTTCCACACTGATCTGATCCACTAATACTCCTCTTGGACTAAGGCATATGAATTCATAGAATCATAGAATCATGAAATCATAGAATAGTTAGGGTTAGAAAGGACCTTAAGATCATCAAGTTCCAACCCCCCTGCCATGGGCAGGGACACCTCGCTCTAAACCATATCACCCAAGGCCTCATCCAACCTGGCCTTGAACACTGCCAGGGATGCAGCATTCACAACCTCCCTGGGCAACCTATTCCAGTGTCTCACCACCCTAACAGGAAAGAATTTCCTCCTTATATCCCCTGTTTAAGTTTTAACCCATTACCCCTTGTCCTGTCACTACAGTCCCTAATGAAGAGTCCCTCCCCAGCATCCCTATAGGCCCCCTTCAGATACTGGAAGGCTGCTATGAGGTCTCCATGCAGCCTTCTCTTCTGCAGGCTGAACAGCCCCAACTTTCTCAGCCATATGGCTTCTTGTGTCCCACACTTTGTCCTCCTGCCTTTCCATCACTTCAGTGTAAGTCTTTCAGAAGGCACTTGTTATTGCATCTCAGTGGATTTTGGGGTGAATTACATGCTGGAATCCATAAAGAATAAATGGCGTATAGAAATACACATAAATCAGCAGGATCCCAGAACTATAATGCTTTAATGGGATGAAGCAAATGCTGACACATTCCATGAGCTAGCAGTTGTAGGGCAGATGCCTGCCACTCCCACCTTTGCAATTTAATGAATACAGCTTTTTATCCTAATTGTTGAAAAATATCGGCTGAAAGATTTTGAGTAACAGGGCAGATTTTAAGTTACTTTTTCACTGCCAAGTAACTTAAATTAAGGTGAACCTTATACATTTAAATTCAATGTGCAAACATTCTATATCAATATTTTATAAGGATATAAGGTTTTGTTGAAAATAGCATTTCAATATGGATTTTTTTTCATTTCAGAAATTTATTTAACTGACATTTTTAGCTTTTCAGATAACCGAGTATGTGTAAAGGATTTTGTGTCTAAAACAAAGCATTCTGATTTTTTGCTGCTGCTTTTAAAGTAAGTTAAAAAAAACCAAACTCAACAAATAATAATAATAACAATAATACACAGACCTTCAGTTTGCTGTACTTGTGCCTTACTCAGATTTGGAGCAAAACACATTCTCTGTTAGTGTAATTGCTTATAATCTTAAGCAAAGTTTATTCACAAAGGATGATTTCTTATCATGACATCACAGAAATAATTGTGCTCAGATCACATATGCTTGTTGCCTACAGATTCTATCCTGTCCCCATTAGTTTCTTCTTTAGACCATCCCAAAAGCCTTCAGTGCATGCATGAAGTTGTTTATCTTAATATCTGAATTAGGAACACCGCATGCTTGATTGCGCAAACACATATATATGCATACAGCATACCTACATACACCTATATATATATATATACATACATATTACATATACTCATGCTATTAACAGTGTAATGAATGAAGGCATTCAAGATGGCAGTTATTACGGAAGAATGGGATCAGTAACACTATGTCTACACTAAGTACTTGGAGGTGAATATACAAAGCATTCACATTTTCAGTCATTTTAAATAACTTGGTAGTCAGTACAATAAAATTAATTATTTTAAGCATTAATGTATTTTTTAAAGAAA
Organism: Neopsephotus bourkii; assembly: GCF_033783945.1. Lineage (NCBI taxonomy): Eukaryota > Metazoa > Chordata > Aves > Psittaciformes > Psittacidae > Neopsephotus > Neopsephotus bourkii. The sequence goes on from NW_026901527.1 coordinate 32,876, forward strand.
ATTAAGAGGCTGAAATTCACAAAAGTTTGTATCTTATAATTACAGCTCTGGCAACATTTCTATTCAGTAAATACAAGTTTTATCTGCATATGTTTACATGGTAGAGTTTAGGAACCAAAACTGCATCTACTAAAAAAATCCTGCTCTTCGGATCATGCACTGGTTGTTCCCTTTCTTCACCCCTCCCCTTTTTATTTCTATTTAAAAAGGCTTTCCATAATGAATGTTGAAAGCCCAATATAAATACTTTAAGGGATTAAGCTTTCAAATGAGGTTACTATGGCATATGTATGTTCTGTAAATACAATCATAAGATATATCTGCAGAGAAATTATATTTGATAATTTGACAGCTTTGTGGCTTAGGAATATAAAAAATTCATATTTTGTCAACAAGAAACTTCCTCCATTTGTTAAGATGGGGCTATTTTGATAGCATAGAAAGATGAATAATTTGAAAACACAGATTACTGTGGGACTAGTATAATCCCCTACTTAATGCATTGAATTAAAAAAAAATATGTCTTTTCTTTCTTTTAGAAGAATATCTCTCAGTTCACAACTTGCAGAAAAAAAATGTGCAGTCTAAGCAGAACATTTAGGGGAAACAGGAAGCTGTTTTGGAGAAATGATAGGCTGCTGAAAAAGCCTATGTCGTTTCAGTGGTTATACCAAAGAAAAACCCATCCCTGCCTGACCTGTGGCCAGAATTCCTTCATGTCCCAGGAGGACCAGGCATGCCCCATCCTGGGATATCGTAGGTGTCAAAGGCTGTGCTCATCTCGAGCAGGGCCACCTGGAGCAGGTTGCTCAGGGCTGTGTCCCATTGAAGCATCTCCAAGGACAGACACTATTACTTTCTCAGACAACCTTGTCCAGCACCAGATCACCCCTGGAGTAAAAATAAGTTTTTTTCTTTTATTTAGACAGAATTTCCTGCATTCCTGTTGTGCCCATTGCCTCTGGTCCTGCCACTGGACACCACTGAGAAGAAACCACCATCGTCACTCCTTTCATCAGGTGTCCATACCCAAGGTTAAGGTCCCACCAAGCCATCTCTTCTCCAGGTTAAGCAGTCCCAGGTCTCAAAGCCTCCCTTCATTTCATTTCCCCATACCATGTGAAGCCAGCCCAGATGGCACAAAAACACCATGTCTCCTTCACACCTATAGGAACCCAAGTAGGCAGCCTCACCAAAGGAGACATTACCCCAACATTAGTGCTGTCTCTTATGGCATAGCTGTTCCTTCTTGTGCATTTGCAGCTGCATCTTGCTGTGACTACTATGCATTTGTGTAACTAAACATGGCATTGTTGTATATTTCTATATGGCATGACAGAGTGTTGTAGATAAATGTCAGTGACAGCATTCTGTGTGAGCTGCTCCCTGCTCCCTTGCGTGGTATTGGCACAAGTGAAGGAGGTCATAGCTGCCCTGATGAGGGCAGGCTTTAAGTTGTTCAGATAACTTTAATGTTGGCATTTTACACATTCTAAACCTTCAGCTTGCAATTTGAATTATCTTTGAAGATAGTACATTTATACAGTATCTTAAAAGTAGAGAGTGCCTTATTGAAAATGCTGACAACAATCCAATACAGAATATTGCAAGATGGTACACAAGCAGAACCACAATAGAGGGAATATAATCCCAATACCATGTGTAAATAAAATCACATGGTATTTTTATCCTAAGGTGGTATTAAAAGGACTACCTACACATACTTCAGCATAATCCAGCTGCCACTGGAATGCAACTATTTCACTCCTGGCTGGTATATTTTCTGCATGACCATATGGTTTTCAGTAAGGCTGACCAGGGAAGGGTGTAGTCAGCCAGGGAAGAGTCCCAGGCTTGGTGGTGTGGGAAGTGGGTTTTCTGGGTGTCCTGGCCTCCTGCCCAGCTGCGAGTTTTGGGGGAGGAAGATTCCCTTGTTTAGACAACAGCGGTCACAGGTCTTCTGCCATGTGTCAAATGCTCCTACTAGTGAATAAAAGCCCCCTTAACTTCCCAAGGCTTTGGATGAGCTCGTAGGAAAAGCATCCAACAAATTCACTTGAGTCACTTGTATGCTGAGAAAAGGAAGGACATTGCCTTTACATGACTTTGTCCACACAAATTATCCCTATTTAGAAAAATCGAAGTGATTAGAACTTTTGTAATAGATAAAATACTGAAGTAAACTGGCCAAAACCAGGCACCTGTACCATGCATCAGACTTTATTTCCCTTTCTGACACTTGCAGGGTGAAGTGATCCCTCCAGTAAAGAACAGCATGTGAGTAGTGCCTGTATGTCTTTTCCTATAGAAAATAGCATGACAAAATCTACAATCATGTTTTTCAATTCTGAAGAGCATTCTTGAAAGGCATCTGTGCACTATATGGCCTGACCATTAATGGCTAATACTGAGTCAGGATGAACTCTTTAATGGTAGAGATTGGGAAAGAATATACCCAAAATAAAACAAAATACGAGATGAAAAAAAGAATTTAACAACCCCAGAAGCCTAGCAGCTGCTTCTTATTTTATTTTCAAAACTCAGTAACTGGTTGTACAACCTTGTCTTACTCTCCCTGAGGATTACTGGGGCCAGATTGAAAATGCACCAACCAATTGATGCATCCCAAAGAAGAATCAGAAAATCTGTAGGTAAAAATCTACATAGCCTAACAAATCAATTTTAGACTAGCAAACAGTTGAATAAGCAAATACAGAGGAGGATACGAAGATACATGAACAGGATCCCTGTCCACAGTGTGTTTCACTGTTTGTCATTTAGCTCTTTCAGTCCTGTATTGAAACCGTTTACAGAAAGGTTAATGCAAGGTAAGTAAACAGTTCAAGTTTGGAGCTGAAAAACTACTAATTTTCCCCATTTCATTCCATGCAAGGTAATATTGCCTGTATCAGCATTAACTAATACAACCAGAAATAAGAAAGCCACAAAGGCTAAGAAAAGAAAGGTAAGTAAAAAGACTGAAATTGTTGGAAATTAGTCATGCAACCAATGTCTTGAAACCAAGGTAAAGGGAAGAGCTAGAAGAAATTCCCCAATAGCTCTCCTGAATAAATTGAGGAGAGTTTTCTTTTCTCTGCTAAGCTCAGGTCCACTCCTTACACTGTTATTAACTGGAGAAAGATGTATAAACAGTTTTCTTTGGCTTTGACCCATTACAAAGACTGGTGACTCCACAGAATGGCACACTGAGCTCTGTTATGTAAACTGATCTTGAGAATAACATCTATATAAAAAGTTAATTTTGTAAATCTGCATATTAACTACATTTTAAGATCATGTTGATTAATGAATTTAATCAACATGCATACACATGGGTCCTGGGTTCAGCAGTAGCAGTAATTTTTCTCCTTCTTAGTAACTGGTGGAGCGCTGTGTTTTGACTTTCAGCCTGGGAACAGAGCTGGTAACACTGATGTTTTAGTCTGACCAAGCACTTTCTGAGCCTCATGCTCTGCCAGGGAGAAGGGAAAGCTGGAAGGAAGCAGAGGCAGGACACCTGACCCAAACTGACCAAAGAGGTATTCCATACCACAGCACGTCATGCCCAGGATGTAACTGAGAGTTACCTGGAAGGGCTAGGGCACTGCTGGGTTGGATGAGGTATTGGTTGGTGTTTCATCGAGCGGGGGGGGTGAGTTATTGGTCGGTTGGTGCTGAGGTGTTGTGTTCTCTTCCCTTCTTATTTCCTTCATCATTATTACTATTGGTGGTAGCAGTAGTGATTTGTGTTATACCTTAGTTACTAAACTGTTCTTATCTCAGCCCATGAGAGTTGCATTCTTTTCGATTCTCCTCTCCGTCCCTCCGGGAGGAGGGGGAGGGAAAGAAGCTGGGGAGTGAGGAAACGAGCTGCGTGGCTGGCTTTAAATCACGACAACATGGAAATCTTTTAACTTTAAATAGTGTTTACTACATTTCAAGATACATATTTAGAATAGTTGTTAAGTAGGGAATTGATTAAACAGAAATACTACATAATGAAATGTCTTAATTTGTCTCATATTTACTGTGGCTTTTTTCCACTCCTCCATACCTTGAAAGTTAAATACTACTGTACAAATACTGTTTTAAAGATTCATCCAGTAGAATAATTTAAGTATAATACTGGCTTTTCTAATGCAAGCAGTGATTGAGGAATTCTCCTCTACTTAATATGAATACTGAAGGATTTGGCCTATTACATCATTTTTAATTAATCTGTTAGTGTTGCAATAGCCAAAAACGTGGTACAAAAAGAAAAAACAAACATGAATATAATATGCTAAAACTTAAATTCTCTGAGCATACTATATCTAATATCAATTTTGCATGTCTTCCACTGAGGATTTAGTTAATTGACAAATTGACATTTGGAAAATTACTTGCCAAAATTTCTACTGGGATTGTTTTGTAAGGTACATAAGCTGAGGATGGCATTATCCAACAGATGATGCAAAAAGGCTTGCAGCTTTTTGTTTCAGATAAATATGATGTCAGGAATGGAAGTCACAAAGGGAGGAGATGGATGAAGAAAAAGACGTGGCAGAAAGAAACAGTAACACCATGCAAACACTTGGTTGAGACATGTAGATTAAATTAAACTGCACAGGTTTGTTATTGCTATCATCTAAATGATATTTATTCCCACTGATTTTTGGAACTGGGAACTCGCTTGGGATTACATGCATATATATCTGCAACTAGGAACCTCATGAAAACATATGTTCGCAACTTTTACTGAGTCAGAAAACACCAATTTGGTGAACATTTTTTATGGGTATATACTTGCTTTTACATTGTTTGCACAAGGAAAACATATTTCAAAGCTACAAATCAAGCAAATACCTTTAGTTTGACAGGTTGGCCTTTGCCAGCCAGGACCAAGGCTCACATCCCTACCCTGCTGCCTTGGTCAGGGACACAGTGAGAAAAAGGGAAGATGTGCAGCACCCAGCTGGGCTGTAGTATAGTGATTCAGTGAGGATTTTATTAAGTCCTTAACACAGGAGAAAGGAAGTGTCATTGTGGGACAGTCTGTATCTTTCTAATTCGAATTACTTACAGGAGACATGTGAGAATGACAGAGGGTCTCCCATGTACCAGTGAGATCCCCACCTGCCAGACTCCTGGCTTTATGTCTCTGCAGGATGAACTTTGAAAGGTTTGGATTTCCCCTTGATGTAGGATGGGAACATTTTCTAAATCTCAGAAATCTTCTCATGATAGAAATATAATTTTCTCTCCTTTATCCACAAAGTGTACTGAAATCAAGCTGGTAAAATCTATCATCCAGACACCACATACAAAGACTGGGAAGATGCCAAAAAAAACAGATACGGGTGGAACCTACAGTATCTGGCAAAATGCCTACCACTTACTGCCATTTTCAGCAACTGAAATAGGAACCCGTAGCCTATTAACTTCTATGCAGCTGCCTAGATGTTGCGGAGAACAGGATGCTAAGCAACAGCATTTGATCAAACCTGATTAGGATAGATCTGAGGTTGCAAGGACTTAATGTAATAATTCATTGCCATATTCAAGCTCCTGGTAATCTACTTTTTATTTTTACAAGTCAGAAATCAGCACAAAGTTCAGTGCTTTTAGAAGGATAATTCCTGCTTAAAGAGCTGCCAGGAAAATAAAGAAATTATGAATATAACATTAAACGAGACCATAAAGTCAAACTTAGTGCAATATTTCTCTCTTTTTTGAAATTCTAATTCTCTATTTCTGCTCAAGGAAAATAGCATTCCTACTACATATTTGTGGAACATCATGTGAGCTTTATTCTAGAATAATATATATTTATACATATATATGTATATATAAAATGTTGAAAATGCATTGAAATGGTTTTAATTATTCAATATTTTTAATAGGAATGATAGATAGAAAAATTACAAAGAAATTCAGGATCGTAGAACCTACAATGTCTGCTTCATCTGGCACCTGCAATCTGTTTTGTCCTAACCAGCAATTTTTGTGTTTCTCAAGTATCTGAAGTAGCCATAGATATGTCTGAAACCATAAAACATAAAATTGAGCCCTGTGTACAAGTATGCTTTTTCTGTCTACCTAGGTTTATAGTGACTAAGTCACTTCAGATTAAGAGATGAAGTGCTTCTAATGGCTACATTAAGATTTTTATAAGAACCTTTGCAAGGTCAAGCACAAAAAGACTACAGGCCTGGCTCATTTTTATGTGATGGTCATACAAATTGTACTTAAATAGACACCACACCTACTTCTTCTACCTTACACATTCACCACCAATCTTTTAAGATCCCTATATATGCTTCTCAGATGTATGCACACTAGCACATCAGTGTTTAAAACCCAACTGCAGTCCTGCAGAAAACAAACATATTCTGCTGAAAAGACTATGACGTTTACCTTATAAAAGTTTAATACTCCATCCCTGGCAGTGATCAAGGCCAGGCTGAACAGAACCTTGGGTAGCATGGTTTAGTGTGTGGTGTCCGGTTGGAACTAGATGATCTTAAGGTCCTTTCCAACCCTAACTATTCTATGATTCTATAACAGAGTATTTGTGTAGGATTTAATTCTCTGCCATGAAATTTCTTTTCACTGTAAAGCTGCACACCTTAAAATCCACATAGAAAATTTATTGCAAGACCAGGAGATACAGGCATCACAGAAGACGTTAAAACTAGGCAAGTACGTGTAGAAAAAAAATATACGGAATCTGTGTAAAATGCCTTTAAATAGTTTCATAAAATTGATGTAATGTCAAAATAGAGGAGGCAAGCTTTACGTATATGGCATGGTATAGGGTTTCCAAACATAAATAAGCTCCTCTCCTCCTCAAATCCACAACATTTGCTGTAAATTCTGTGACTTGGACTGGCAGCTGTGAGAAGGCAAAATGGGAGTGACAACACCAGTGACACTGCAAAGTGGGAAAAAGGAAAAGGCAGAAACATGGAAACAGACACTCTTAAGCAGTTACCTTCTTTTTTGGCAAAGCTGCTAGATTTGCAAGCAGAGCTATCTTGAAATATTTATAAACTAGGAATATTTACACTTGCAAAGAAACAACGTGCAACTACTTGCACAGTATAGCACCACTGGTGAAGGATAAGGGGATTTTGTTATGGAATGTATTCGATAGACATACCTCCCAAGGCTGGACTATTACTAAGGTAAGTAAGGACTTAAGTAAGCTAAATATTTTAAAAGTTGGACAGTGAATTAAAGGTCATCATACTGTCCGAAGATAAAGTAAAGGGTTAATAAATAAAGAATCACAAAGAGGTGAATCTTATAACAGAGACTTAGAAGATTATTTATCTTGGATGAATACATTAAATAGACAGAAAGATAAGTAAATGTAAATTATGCAATTTCAAGGATGAAAATATTTATAAGACTGAAAACATTTTATAACTTTATGGAAGCAGCTGAAATCACAAAAAGAAAAAAAAAAAAGAAAAAGAAGGCATGGAGATAAAAACAACAAGACCTATGTGCACAGAAAGAGGAGAAAAATAAAAAAGAGTAAAGGACTTCCCAGAAAAGTATAAGAAGGTGTTAATACTGTTTAAACCCTGCTTTCCACCAAAAAACCCCATGTTATTAAAACATATGAAAGAAAATAAAGGAATAAAACAACAGAATCAATATTCTATTCTTATATATTATTTTAATCTTAAATATATACATGGAAGCTTCCTATCAATGATATAAATAAGCATAGATTTATTTGATTAAGCCAGAAGAAAAGTTATGTGATGGTAATGTAGTGTTCTCAATATCCAAATTGGTATTGCAGATCATAAAGCTGTTGAGAAGGAAAAAAACAGTGTTTGCTAGACAGACACACCACCTATAGAAAAGTCATATACTACAATTTGATTTAAACTCATAACAATTTTCACAAGAAGAATATAATTTTAAATATTTTACTTTAAGTCCAAGAGAGCCAAAATTAAATGAGCTTATAAAAAAATTGTATTAAAAAATGTAAGTGTGCTTCAACATAAAAAAAAAAATATTGTACTAACATATCCAAAACTGTATTTGGGACAATTAAATTACACAGTCCATGGCAAAATAGAATTAGCAGCTGCTGGAAGGTTGTGTAGAAATCTGAGAACCAGACCACTTGACTATGTAAGAAATTAGATTTAAAATAAAAACTTTAAATACTTACAAGAAAAGTCCAACAGACACACACTATAACAAAAATTATCAGATCTTAAGCCTTCCCACATGACAGCACACAGATAGAAAGATGACAGTACATGGATAATATTATCAAGTATCTAATTGCAAAGCATGAGTGCAAGTGAAGTTTCTCCTCACACTTAAACGATTGACAATGAATGAACAAGAGCCATTTAAAAGAAGAGGATACATTCTCATATTCTCTCTCAAAAGGAGTAGGAAGATTTCTGAACCTGGCTGATGAAAGAGTTTATATTAACTGCTGGCTAATGCTGCAAGGTGGAAACCCACACATAGATCTATATAGGGCTAGGAACTATAAGCTTAATTTGCTGGATCTGTGTGAAAATGTCAAGCAAGTAGCATGACATGTTTACCCTTCTTTTATAATCTTCTCCAGGTAAGACACTAAAGTTTTGCGCTCATCAGGAATGGCTACCTCATAGCCAGCTATCTACAAGCCAAACATGACGGTAAGACATGATCATAGTGACTCCTTTCTATTTTAAACTGGGGATTAAAATCTTTAAATCTATTAGAGTAGATTTAGAGTAGATTTAGATTAGATTTCAGGAAAAGATTCTTCCCTGTGAGGGTGGTGAGGCCCTGGCACAGGTTGCCCAGAGAAGCTGTGGCTGCCCCATCCCTGTCAGTGTTCAAGGCCAGGTTGGACGGGGGTTGGAGCAACCTGGTCTAGTGGAAGATGTCCCTGCGTGTGGCAGAGGTTTGGAACTGAGTGAGCTTTGAGGTTCCTTCCCACCCAAACCAGTCTGTGATTCTATGATTTTAAATCAGGGAATGGAAATTGTTGATGTGCATTATGTCTTAGTCAAGTATTTTTCCTCTGAAGTACTCATTCAGTAAGTACAACGATCTGGGGTCTTTGGGGAAATGTAACCCTCCCGGAGCACTCCAGTGGAAGAGATCTGGCTGATCTACAGACAGGTTTTACAGTCCTGAGAAACAGTATGTAAAATTCTTGTTTGCTGCTTTCTTTAGGCTGGTTGTGCTAATATTGGCTTATAAAGACTTGACTTACTATGAGCTCAGTTTTCATTAATAAAAGTACATATTCAAAGACCCCCACACAAAAAGCAATGTAACTACAATTTATTAGATATGTAGGAGCTAATGTGTACTGTTTCTGAACAATGAATTGTAAGGCTCAGCACGTGACAGTTAGTGGCCTTCATGTAGGTTGTGTGATAAAGCACAGGATGCATTAAAAAGTCCATTTTTTCCCCCTTTTAACTGGTAGTTCTATAACCTCCTTATTTTCCTAAATTTGCTGAGCCTCTCTCTATGTAGTAGTAGTGAAGTGGATTGCTGACAGCACAATAGCTAATGCAACATGTCTTCAGCCGAAATTTTGCAGGTAATTTCCTCAGACACAAAAGAGACAACACCTGTATGATGGAGCTAGCCTGTAATTTGCTTCTGGATAACAAATTATCAATTTAGACACTTCTCTAAAAAAACCAAAATAATTTTCCTCTCCTAGATTGATTTTTAACTGTGCTATTAAAATATTATCCAATACTACCAGTATCATGCATATTTAATTTTATTTCAGAGATAAAACATTTTGTGGAAGGAAGAGGAGGATAAACTGACACAAAATGAAACAATTCTTCATGTTAAAAATAACCGGCATGAAAACACAGTTGCAAGGAAGGTAAATTATAAAGTATGCATTTATCCAATCATTTTAAATACCATAATTACACTGACTGCTCATCAAAAGACTTTTAAGACTCATTAAAATTATAAAACATTTCTAATTAAATCCATATTTAAATTAAGTTTCTATAACGAATCTACATGGTACTTTAAGTCAGACAAAAAAGTTCTGGTGAAAAATCCAATTAATTGAAGTTTTAGTAAGAATTACAGCTTAATGATAGGGGTACAGCCTTTTAGTTAAAATTGAAGATTACTGTGTTCTATCCATCTTTAGCCTGAACTTCTCCATAAAATAATAATTCTTCACAAAATTTCAAATTGCAAATATTATTCTAGTATACAGATTTTCATTTTTTTTTGGGGGGGGGGTGTTTTTTTTGGAAATAGTAGCGTTCCAATTTAAAAATTGATGCAAGTGGCTGTTAGGTTTAATATAACCTTGTTTCTGATTTAATTGATGCTATTAGGAGGGGAAGAGGACTTTATTCCAGTCAAAACCAGCCTGAAGCACAAGCACTCAGTCACGTTTGCTCTTAGTCATTATATTTTTTACCAGTTTCAGATATGGGTGCCTGTTTGTCAGCCACAGGACTGGGGAAGTGGGCTTTTGTCCAGTGCATTGGGATGTTCCATTAATACTCACGTAGGGACTGCCCCGAAGTACTCTTCTTTCAGACTGCAAATAGTCTCCAGTCTTTGGGGATTTACATCAGCCTCCCTCTTCTGATCTTAAATGGCTTTACCATTTTTCAGTTTTATCAATAGCATTCCTCTTTCTCAGTCTTACTGATAGCATTGCTCTTTTTATTCTTCCTAGTGGTGTCACTCCGGTGTGAGAGCAATTGCCTGCTAAAGCTCTTTATTGTCTTACGATGAGGACTGAACTGGTGGCCTTTCACAAGACCCAAGTCTTCAGCCAGGTTCCGTAGGTTAAAGGTGCTTAGTAAGACATGTATTCTCCATTGGAGTCTGAACACATTCACGGCTATTCACCATCAAAGTTGGAAGGGACCTCTAGAGGACATCTAGTCCAACTCCCCACGCAAGCAAGTGTAACCTGTTGCTCAGATCCATGTTCAGTGAAGTCTTCAAGGATGGTGAGTCTGCGGTGTCTTTGGTCAAACTCCTCCAGTGTTTGACCACCCTCAAACCTAGCATAAATGTGTGCAGCTATCCCTACCTATTTACAACCTTTCTCTAACTGCATGTAATGATCTGTTAGCTATTTTTTCTTAATTATAAATCTAGTTCATAGAATCATAAAATCAACTAGGTGCAGTTTGAGGCCATTAGTGTGATAGTTCTATCACACTAGAAAATATGCAGCTGTAGAAGATTATTTTATGAGTAAAAAAAAGAGACATATCAAAGTTTGGCTTTTTATCCAATCAATATTTATAATGAACATCAGCAATTCAAGCTGTAGCTTTGCTTAGAGTTGCAGAAATGCGGGGTGGGGACCCCTCATTGTCATTTGGTGCTACTCAGGAGTATTAAAGCTCCCTCCTGTGACCTGGTGAAACAGGGGAAACCTCAGGGAGCAAAGCATAAACAAGGAGAAGCCTCCTTGCTACTTCTCCCTGTGGAAACAGGACATCCTTTTCTAAAAAGAACCTATTCAAAAGAGGCTGAAATTCATAGAGCTCCAGAGGCATAAAAGGAGAGCATGTAGGTAAGATGGCAAAGCAAGAGTAACATGCTAACATGAAAAAGGAAGAAGACTTGTACACAGGTAAGAGGAAAGCTTCACTGATCTATGAAAATGGGAAGAAAAAATGTGTCTTTGAGGAGCTTAGAAGAAGGGGATCCAGTCAAGGAACTTTAAACTGCTTCCTTACAAGAGCATTGGTAGTGCAGTTTTTCAGCTTTATGGAGATTTCCAGTGGCACAAGAACAGCTGTTTGTTTTTTTGTTTTGTTTTGGCTTGTTTTGTTGGAGGGTGTTTTTTTTGTTTGTTTTTCTTTTTTTAAAAATATATATTCTTCTCAAAACAGCCACGGAGTGACTTGTATTCCTATTTGGCAAGGCACAGAAAGATTACAGTGGCCCAGCATTCACAGCCTTCTAAAATGTGTGCTCTGGTTTTCACTGAGGAAGTAAGGGAAAGAAATAATCCTATAATCCTTCAGGTCCTTTTTTTTTTTTTTTTCCCCCATGTGTTCTACTTATTCTCTTTGCTGCAAATTTTTTTCCTCAGAGATATGACACTCATGAGGATCAGTTTGGGCAATTTTACTGCCATGATAGTGGTGACTACTGGGATGTTTCCTCTGGCTTCTCCATCCCTCCTGGTTCCAGTGCTAGGCAAGCTTCTCTAAAACTGGACCATTTTTCAGTTGGGTGAGAGCTGGTGTGGCAGGGAGTAATTTCCAAGACTTGATTTCAAAAGGCTTTCTAATATGGAATCTCAGCACATGGATATTGTTTTCAATATCCATGTTTTCTAGCTTCCCTGGCTCTCAAATGCCTGTATTCCAGCAGCAAGAGCTCTGCCCAGCCTGAGCAGCAGCAAGGACAACACCTAGAAGATCTCATTAAATGGTCGTGTTTACCAGATTCTGATCTTTTAGACAAACTAATGTAACATGCAAGGTAAGTGGTATCTTGAACTATTTTCACTCTACACTGTTTGATGCTTCCATATGGGATATTTGACATTTTCCCTACCCCCACCCATTCATGTTTGAAATTGCTTCCATTGATATTCTTTTTTCTTTTCATCAGTCTTTTTCCAGATGCTAAGGAGCAAACAGGCAACAAGTTAGACCTGTCTCCCTCTCTACATACCTTCTTATGTGCATGTTTGCAAACAGAATGATAAGAATGTTACTGTTTACCACAAAAAGCTATAGATCTGAAGAAACAAAAATGAGCTGCAGTTTTAGCAATCAACACTTGTAATAGACTACATAAATTCTGCTGTTCGCAGAAATAACAAGACCTTCTTGAACCCTCCCAGTGATTAATTAGAAAGCCTGTTTTACAGATTTTTCTCTCAGGTGTAGTAACCTTGTGGACCTTACCATCAAGAACTAATAAATAAATGCTTGGTTAAGCACAAACTGGTTGATAGGCATTGAAAAAGAGTGATGATCTTGGGTTTTATGCAAGACAGTTATCCTGTCATGCTACTTTAGAGAACAAATAATGCCAAATAAAAATAAAATTTTCAAGTGCCTGCTATAATAAATTATTTAGAAAAATTCTTTACTATAGTTTCAATGTTAATGGAACATGCAGGAAACATAGAGCTGAAGCTACATTTAGGGTACACTTTTTTAATACTATTTTTTGATTAGCTGCACTAAAATTCTGAAACAAAAACAGAGAGGAAACTCAGAAGACTTATTAACTAGCACAAACATTTTATACTATTTTATAGTTTTTTATATCATAATATGTCTGTAGTTTGAAAGATAATGTTATTTTTTACCTTTAAACCGTTGTCTTTTCAGTGCACTTCTAAGGGTCATAATCATAGAATCATAGAATAGTTAGGGTTGGAAAGGACCTTAAGATCATCCAGTTCCAATCCCCCTGCCATGGGCAGGGACACCTCGCTCTAAACCATGTCACCCAAGGCTCTGTCCAGCCTGGCCCTGAACATCACCAGGGATGGAGGAATCACAGCTTCTTTGGGCAACCCTCACCGCCCACACAGTAAAGAACTTCTTCCTTATATCTAGCCTTAACTTCCCCTGTTTCAGTTTAAACACATTATCCCTTGTCTTGTCACTACAGTCCCTAATGAAGAGTCTCTCTCCAGCTTCCTTGTAGGCTCCCTTCAGATACTGGAAGGCTGCTATGAGGTCTCCATGCAGCCTTCTCTTCTCCAGAGCAGAGCAGAGGGGCAGGATCACCTCCTTCAACCTGCTGGTCACACTCCTTTTGATGCAGCCCAGGATACGGTTGGCTTTCTGGACTGCAAGCGCACACTGCTGGCTCATGTTCGTTTTCTCATCAACCAGCACCCCCAAATCCTTCTCTGCAGGGCTGCTCTGAATCTCTTCTCTGCCCAACCTGTAGCTGTCTTGTTTTGAAACTGGCCTGAAATAAAAATACTCATTTCTACATATAATTTTCAGAATATGAACATAATAACACCCCATTTGGGTATGAAAAATATAACACTGACTTAGGGATTTCCAATATATTTTTGTGCTTGCAAGAGCAAGTGGGGATTGTGACTCGGAAATCAGTAGTTCCACCACTCACTGCTTGATGCTGATTGCACATACACTGCAGAGGTCCTCCAAACTCTACTATCATGGTTTCACCCCAGCTAGCAACTAAGCCCCCCACGGCCGCTCACTCACTCTTCCCCAGTGGGATGGGGAGAGAATTGGAAGGGTGAAATTCATAGAATCATAGAATAGTTAGGGTTGGAAAAGACCTTAAGATCATCAAGTTCCAACCCCCCTGCCATGGGCAGGGACACCTCGCTCTAAACCATATCACCCAAGGCCTTGTCCAACCTAGCCTTGAACACTGCCAGGGATGGAGCATTCACAACCTCCCTGGGCAACCCATTCCAGTGCTTCACCACCCTAACAGGAAAGAATTTCCTCCTTATATCCAATCTAAACTTCCCCTGTTTTAGTTTTAACCCATTACCCCTTGTCCTACCACTACAGTCCCTAATGAAGAGTCCCTCCCCAGCATCCCTTTATGCCCCCTTCAGATACTGGAAGGCTGCTATGAGGTCTCCACGCAGCCTTCTCTTCTCCAGGCTATGTGATACTATTACCTTAAAGGAGGAGAGGAGATGGAGATATCCCTTTAAAGGAGGTTTGACAGTATGTAAAGTACACTGACATAATTAACTGTGCTCACAGACCACCTAGCATCTTAAATGTTGTGTATTTCGCTCTGTATTGCAGACATTATGATAATAAACCATTATCACCCCTGACCTGTTTTTTTCTACACAAGCCTCCTCACATAATAGACAAACAAGAACTTCAAGACTACCTGAAAGATGTAATAACTCTATTCTACTTCATTTTGCATTTTCTTAGGTTATAATTTAAGATTATTAGAAGAGAAATAAATACAATTAATAGACATTTAGATTACCAAATAGGTATTTGCTTATTAAATCTGATCACTTGCACTGCATTACTACACATGAGTGTCCTAGACTTGTTCTGAGTAAATAAAAAAATATTGTCTTCGTAGATGTAATAGCACATTTTTATTTGGGTTTATGTTTTAAGTGTGATATGGAAAAACCTTAATCCAGCCATTTACATATCTGACGTATATAATCCTTACTTTTATAAGAAAAAAATATTTTTTCTGTGGCTAGTAGGGGTTACACATTGAATTTTCAGTGCCGTAGTAGAGATGTCTGGTGAGCAGTAAGTACGACCTGCCAGAGAAGGCTGTTATCCCTTGTGGGCTGTTCACACCCAGCCTCTGGAAAAGGAAGATGTGGGTGGCAAATGGTTCCTTTCTGACAGCTGCTGCAGAGTGCAGGAGCTGGGGATACCTGCTTTGATGGCCATCAGAAAGCGGGTGATGTGGACGAGTATGATATTTGTGATAATACTGAGACAACTCCTGCTCATTTACTGATTTCTGAAGCATCTCAGAAATATCAGCTATTTCCTCTGAAGCAGGAAACCCAGATTCTGCACTTTTCCAAGTTAACAAAGTAGAGAGATGCAGGAGGCAAAGGACAGGGCTACCACAGAGATTTTGTAGAGATGTCCACTTTACAGTTTTTTTGAAGGTAAAAGGAACTTTGCCCCTCTGGTTGTTTCTTGCCTCTTTTCTCCCTCCAGGGCAATGGCCAATATGAAGGGAGTGCAAAACCTCATCAAATCTAGCAGGAAGCTTCCCATTCAGAGGATTCAAGGACTGCTGCTTAAAAGGATATCTGACTTTAAATACAGACGTCATTTCTTAGGAAACAAAAATACATATTTTTTTTTAAAAAGCAGAGTAAAATATATGCAAACCCATTACAGTCAGATCTCAATATTATTTCAGGTTGGTTTTTCTTTTTTCCTGTAGAAATAAAATATAAATAAAGTTGATAAAATGAATGGGGCAGGCTGTTCGTAACCTGAAAAATAAAATATCCATCTGTATTCTGAAACAGCATGAGACGTGAGATGCTAGCCACATCACCAGGCCTTGGCAGAAGTAAATTTAAATAAGTTATGAACTGCGTTATGCAGTGATAGGAAGCACATAAATTAATTTGACCTGGCAGCTGAAAGTTGAAGGGGATGTGCCCCATCTCAAATAAATCCTTATGCTGCTTTTACTAATTAACATTTCTAAAAAACTAGCCCTACTGAATCCACCCTTTAATATCTTATTTCTTCTTCCAAGCTCTTTTCCATACCTGGAGTTATGTGATGGAAATTACATTCCTGAATTTCTGACGTGGCTGTATTTTAATCCTTCTTGTGGTCTTTAATTTTGAAATCCAGGTTTTGATAGCTCTCTTCCCGCCCCCCATTGCTTAATGCCTTGTAGGAACCCCTATATGCCTTGACTGTAAGTGTTCTAATTTTGTGCAGGAATGCCTGGGCTGGTATGTTGAACCGATTCACCACCCAGGTGGCTATATTTGTACTAAATGAGCTGTGAAGAGCTTCATCTAGGGCCATCGCAGTCTTTCTTCATGCAGCCCCACAGTATGCAGCCACTGCTCCAAACATGATTTGTCAGAACCCATCAATAGAAAATAAATTATTGCCATTCTCGCTTGTCAATGGGCTTGTCTTCACTTCGGCTGGCCTAATGATTGGAAGCTCAAAGGGAACATTTCCAGCCTTTGTGGAGCATGATTATGACTGAGCACACTACTCCCCTATGCATCCCAGCCAGTAAAAACATGTAGGGAAAGCAAATTATTTCAGTGTTTTGCACCAATGATTAGAGCATTAGCCGTGAATGCTAGAGAAGCTTATATTTGACAGTCAGGACTTGTTCAATTCTGACATTTATTCACTCATTTTAATGCCACTAGTAAGTGCAAGGTTGCAGCATTCATGTATGTGCAAAGGACATATCATAATACTAAAGTGCAATAATATGAATGAGGAGAATGACCTTGGCAAGATCATAAATCTTTAGGCAAAGAGAGGAACTATACGTCAAAGTGAAAAAGCTAATTTAAATTTTTTCACAGTTGTAATTTTCTCAGAAATGTAAATATCTCTGAATAAATATGGCTGCAAAAATGCTGAGGTGGCAGCTCACTTAGACTTTTTTCCGCTGAATTTAACAAGAAGTTGTTGCTGACCTCTTTGAATGAACACTCTAACAATACCTCAGCTTTTACAAATAACTTCATTTTTCTTAGGCCACGGAAAAAGAATGAAATAGCTCAAACAGATGATATTAATTTGGATTTTGAAAGTCAAAGACACTGTAGGTCAGAAGGTAACTGCTGTAACCACACAGGCAAAAGCAATGAGAGGATGTTTTCCATAATACATACATCTGGATTACAGTAGAAAGAAGCCTCAAATTATCTGTTTTAATCTGAAGTATTGGCTCAAGACCATATCCAGTATGATTTGACATTTAAAATAATTTGAATTTTTTTTTATACGAGTTTGAGAAGTAGCATTAAGAGACAAAAATGCCTCTTGATCATCATATGAAAAAAGGCACCCACTTGCATTTATGAAGATGCATTACTAAAAAAGAGAGATCTTATTTAAACGTTGTATTTTCAACAATGGCCACCTAAACTGCAGCTCAAAAGAAGGTGAATATTCAAAGCTTCAGTTAAGGGATCAAGTTTTGCTAATTGAGCACTTTGAATTGTTAAGGGGGAAATCACTGTGTGCTTAATCGTTACCTCACCTACTTCACATAAATTGTTTTGGTTTTTTTTGTTTCTTCTAGAGGCAGCAATTCAGATGACTTTTATGTCATTACAATACAATCACAAAATTTTTGTTAAAGCAGTGGTCCCAGACTACAACCCATCAACCATTCTATGCCACAGAAGTAGCGCACTGAATGAATGCTAGGTGTGTGAAAGGAATTGATATATGATAAAGTATAAGCACCTGGGCTAGGAACACCTAATATATAGTGGATCTGCAGCATGACCCTCATACACAAGGAATCACATGGACTGCTCCAGTAGGAAAAGTGAACATTGCTCATAGAATTGCACTCCTTGGAGTGATGAGTAAGAAAACCATAGTTTCATACTTTGCAAAAAAGGCTGAACACATGCAGGCTTAAGACTCAACAATAAGAAGACAAGTTATAAGAAACTAAAAGGAATTATTTCTTTAAATCTCAATATACTCAACTGCCCCTTGGGACTGTAAGTGCTTCAGATGCAAAAACAATATATAAGAGCATTACACAAGATGTCATAATATCTGTAATCTGCATACCTGTAAAACTGTAGAGGTATGTTGAAGAATTATATTGAAATTATATAAAAGAACCAGACAAAAATTACACAGATGTCTTCATATACACATCGGGTCAACTATTTCAGTAACCTGAAGTTGTTGCAAACAAGGTATACAATAGAAAGGAAGAAACAGACAAAAGTTATATTAAATATAAACTAAGCCTTTCTCCTATTTTATAAATATTTTCTTAACAGCCTTTCCAGAATATTCAGTGTCTTGGTTTCAATTCATCCTACAAAAGGCTAACTCATTTAAAACTGCTTTTCCACCTTACGTACTAGCCAATCAGATGTGTGCAAATTCTCCTACAGATGCCAAAATTTTGTTAAAAGGCTCAAAATCAGATATGTAAGAAGTTGTAATTAAGGTTAACTGTGAATTTTAATTATGAATTTTCATATACCATTTTTCTACCTACCTCTGTCTTTTTGGGGCACAGAACAGAGATAAATCTCTTACTGTGTAACAGTCATTATATTTTGTACTAAGTATTCAGTGGATGATCTTAAATCTAATTTACCATACACTTCAAAGCTTGTATTATTATCATTATTATTAATTTTATCTGAGGCTTTTCTGTTGCAGGCATCACTCTCCAAGTGCTTCACAAACAATAAAGAAAGTACCTGTAAAACACATGTTGAGATTAACAGATGCTACCCTATTTCATGTATCACCGAACTGGGACAGAGATTAAAACCAACTTTGAGTTGCCATTTTGAGACACCATTAATGCACTCTTGCAGAATACTTAGTACCACACAGGACTTTCTGAAAGAAAACTTTCAGTGATTTCAACTACTGATGGATGCTCACATGTGAATGCTCATGTCTGCTCCAAATAACACACTGTATACTCCAAGTAAGCTGGTCTGCATCCTGTGCAAACTCTGTTGAAGAGGCAAGAGGGGAAGAATTCAGCACATCACTCAAGTGCTAGGGTCCTGTCCCTTTCTGCAGCAATCCACATGTTCACACATTCCAACTTTGGCAGCAATGAAGTTGCAGTTGTTTGTAGAGCAGCTTAGTTTGCTGTACAACCATAGTCCAGCAATGGCACAGCCCATGCTCTCATCAGACTGAATGTGCAGTTATGTGAAAAGAAGGAAACAGTACTAAATCTTGTAATTAAAGCTTTCCTGTATTGCAAGCAAATAATACTCATATATCTTGGTAACAGCTTTGCAATATTCTGTACAGACATACGTATCTGAGAATAATAAATTTTTGTTAAGAGTATACCAGTGGTATACGAGATATCTAATTGTGTATTTGGGTGAGCATTTAACTTTAGATGGTAATCAGATGAAGCTTAATTGAAAATTTATAGCTTAATATAGCAGATTTTTTTAAAAATTATCCAGTAACAATAGTTATTCTCTTGACATAACAAAACAAAATGTTAGATATTACTTTTCCTATTATATTTTCTTAATACCCTGATACTGTCATCAGAAGCATAATAGAAAAAGACTTTACTGTGCACACATTATTTTCTTTTGATGGAACAGGTGCACTGGAATTTCAATCATTTTAAATCATAATTAAATGCCCCATTTTTTTCATTACTTTTTTTTTATAAATGCATTTTGGCAATTAAATTCTGAAAAGAGTTTTTTTTCCTCCTTTTTTAAAGTTATGTTTCTAAAGAATTTGAATAGTCACATTTATTCACTCTGGAAAGGTGGAAGTCCTTAGCTAGAGTGATCTGATAGTACTATTAATAAAAAGAATGATTCTTCCACATCATCCTTAGTTTCACTTTACAGTTTCACAATCTTTTTGAATTGCTTGAAGTTGCTCAAAATTTTCTGGCCTTTAGATCAAATAATGATGAAAATTCTAAAATGCTGAGGTGAAATGACAACACATTAATTTCCACATTATAATGCAAGTTCGTTTATGACAACAATGTGGGTGAAAATTGGCAAAGCACAGCCAAATACAGTTTAGGAAAGAAGTTGCTGCAGTAGAATAGGCTATGTTTAAATGAATTTAATCTGAATCTATGTTCAGAAATTACTATAGGATTTAGAAACTTAAAGTGATCTGCATTCTGTGGTTAGATGCTTAATATCATTTTCTGACAGGCTCAAAGTCAAGCCGTTTAGAAGCATCTAGAAGTCAACACAAAAACCCCATTCAACATAAAGTATTATTTACGATTAAAACGGGCCAACATGACAGAAGCCTAACCACAAACAAAGGACAGGAGCACTCTCACAGTTTGCATTACGGTAACATGCATTGGCTCTGGAGTGAGTTAATACAACTAATGTCCAGACACCATGCTCATAAGGATGCAAACACTTGAACACTCTCTGGCTGGCTTAGTTTCAGTGCCCTGACCATATGAAGAATATATGGCAGTAAAATTCATTGGTGAGGACACACTGCTGATAGCACAGTGGTCTAGAAAACCTCAGGTTTAGCTGTCCCTGTTGCTCAGAAAGAAATGGATTGGTTAACCTTGAATTGTGTTAAAAAGGTCGTCTTGCTTCTTAAGATTTTAAGAAGTAACATTCTGTGTTAGAAGACACTACAGTAGGATATTTACAAGCATGCAATATTCACATTAAGAATGGCATTTATAGAGCCACCAAAAAAAATCATCATTTCACTGTTCCATTTAAGTCTTTTGTTGCAAATTTTGAGTTATAAAAGCTGTATGTATGTATTTCTATAATAAAATCCTAAACCTGAATAAATGGCTAAAAAATTTAAAATACAAGGATTTTTTCTGCAGTTTTCAGGAGATTTTCAAAGCAACAAAAGAGTCCTTATGGAACAGTGTGCAACATTAGTCTATTCAGCCTATGTGTGCTTTCCTAAGTATATTTTTAAAGGAAACTATTAAATTCTTCTTCTCAATGTAAAGAAATTCAATGGCACATGGGTAGTAAATCCCTTATACCTGAAACTCAAGGTAACCATGCTGTCGATATATTTGTCTCTCTATATGTCATACAAACATATATTTTAAAGAACATTATTATATAACATTTAGTTGTAAAAATGTCTTGGGTTTAAGTAAGATTAACTTTTTTATGATTTGAAGACATACCTATACTATTCTCAGTAGTTCTGAGCAAGAGCTCAGATACTGAGTTAATCATAACTCTCTTTTAAAGGATAGAACTACCTTCTTTAATTATTACACTGAGGATTTTGTAATTCAACAATATAGCCCTACTAATAATTCTGTCTAGAAGAAATTTGCATGTTTGAAATTGGAGACATTTTAAAATACCATAGTTAAGACCTGATTGCAAGAGAAAGCTCTTTTTTAGATTTATTTCAGCTTCTATCAGGTGGCATTATTTTTCCAATAGTCACTAACTCCATACATCTCATTTGAAGCAGAATGTCCAACCTATAATTATTTTTGT
Source organism: Neopsephotus bourkii (assembly GCF_033783945.1). NCBI lineage: Eukaryota > Metazoa > Chordata > Aves > Psittaciformes > Psittacidae > Neopsephotus > Neopsephotus bourkii. Next base: position 54,540 of record NW_026901527.1, read on the forward strand.
CTAATTAGAATAATTCATGGTTAATTATTCAATACGATTCTTCTTAAAAATCAAACCCATTTCTTGCCATGGCACTTTTAAAATGTAAGATACAAACACCATATTCCTCAATGCAAATTTTTGCAGTAAAAGAATGCCTGCTTTGCTTTCTTAAAATAGCATTAAAGCCTTTGTATAGCAGTAAGGTCTCTGATAATATCATAATCAAAGACAAAAAAATAAATTCCTGTTGTATAAGAACACATATTTCCAAGCATACAGTGTCCGGTATAGTATCTATGTCTTTCGTCTGTCATCACCAGACTAGAGTGGTTTTCTGCGTATAAGAAGGCTCTGACAGCGTCACAGAATATCCTGAGACCTCAAAACCACTGCAAGAACCCAGACTTCCCTACAGTCTTGTGTAAGATCTCATCAAAGGTCATTTAAACCATAGCTTTGCTTATTCATAGATTCATAAAATCACAGAACGGTTTGGGTTGTAAAGGACCTCAAGATCATCTAGTTCCAATTCCTCAGCCATGGGCAGGTACACCTCAGACTAGTGTTTGGACCAGATAGTCCTTAAATGTCCCTTCTAACACAAACCATGCCGCGATGCTGTGATTTGATGATGCTATGTGCCACTGTTTGCATTTTGATGTGTTACTGCAGATTTTGACTAGTTAATCACTGTCTTCAAGACATACTCACTGTCTTCTCTGACCATCTTTAAGAATGAGCTGGTGAATGGCCTGAAATTATTGCTTCACTTGGCTAGCCCAGTTGGTGGGTGCTGCTGGTTCTCACTTGATGGTTTTGATGGCTAAGTCCATCAGATAAATTTGATTAAAAGTAGTGAAGAGTTTCAGGAGCTCTGTCCTGGAGGTTTTAGTAATTAAATGATCGCTGAAATGTTTTACCATACTCCACTGCATAGCTGTCTCTTAAATTTACAAGGATCTCACCACTTACATCAAAAGACAAAATTAAGCACTGATTTAATAACCTTGCTTTGACAATGAATTGCATGCTACATTCCTGCAAGTTACATTTGGACTTTATGTTGCAAAACTGTGTAATTTGCATGACCAAGGCTAAATCTGTTGAAAACAGTTTAGAAAATGGATACATAAAGCAGAAGATGTAAACTGCAAAACCGTATCATGTTGAATTTAGTAAAATAACTTTTCTGACTGTTTTTTTTGACAGATTGAATATTTTATCAATTCCAAAATCCAGAAGCAGCATGCTCTCAGGCCCTTTTGATATTGCATTTCTGCTTGTTTTACATTTCATTTCACATATATCTCTCAATGGAGATCAAATTAGTCATGAAAATCCAAATTTCAGCAACATATGGAACAGCATTATTACAAGGATGAATTTCTAAAGGAACTCAGTGATTTCAGTAGAGTATAAGATGATTTCTGGTTTTTTTCAGTCAATTTTTACTTTGTTAAGATGATGTTATAGGAAAACTACTTGTAGTAACTTTCTAGTGCAGAGTCATGACAACTGAACTCAAGTAACCATGGCTTCGTTTTCTGAAAGTGTTAATGGTGTTTATAGTCTTACTGATCAAACACAATATAAGCATGTAAACCCCCACTCTTATAAGCACATACAAACCCAAGTACTGCATTAACAAAATATATGCAAGAAAAATAGTCTTTATTATTATGTAGTCAGAAAGCTCTTGCATTGTCAGAGTTTTATTTAAGGCTGCACAATAAAGCACAGTGATGAAGCAGCCTTGCGTATGTTAAGGATAGGTAATATGGTAAGAAAAACAGTCAATCTCTTGTCCCAAAATTCAGCTAAATCTGTGCTGGATTTTATTATATGTTGCTACCTGTATCTGAATTATCTGGCATATAATAATACTACTAAGCCCTATAAAAACATGTTGCAGAACAGAATTCACTGCATCTTTTTGTTGGAGCAAACAGAACTTACGTACTTTTGAGGCAGAAATAGAGTTAATCTCATTTTGAGAGACCAGGTACACTGCAGGACACCCATTTTAAACTTCAATTTGATGTTACAAAGGTCGAAGAAGTTATTTCTTGGCCTGTACCAGAACCTTCCCCAAAATAATAACAACAAAAGATACAAAAAGCTACCTACAGAAATTACCATGGTAGTGTCAGTATAACATTTTAATCACAGCTCTGAAGCACAGATAAAAGCTAGGGCTTATAAGTACCATATCCTGTCTTGGAAGTACTTCTCCATAATTACTCACACACAAATGACGTATGTACCTGCCTTCAAATCTGGTCCTAAATCCCCAGAAAAATCTACTACATTTTTAGCAGCTTTATAAAGTAGGTCTTTATGGTACCCAAATGAAAGGACTTCCAAGTTATCTCTACTTTTTTTTTCTGGGAGTTGGAGAGCCTCATATTTTAACTCCAGCCCCAAAATGATTGTCTTAGGCTTTTTCATAGAAAGATTCCCAATAACACAGCCTTCCCACAAGACACCCTATATAAGTAGCATATTTTAAATGAATTTGACTTCTTTTGTTACTAGAAAGCAACCACTTCAGGAAAAGGAAAAAAAACCAAAACTTTGTAGAGTTTGTCTGCTTTAACATCATGGCACACACTTATCTATTTAGCATCTGAAATTCTTCCATTACTATGCCGTATATGTCATTGCCTCATGTTTAAACTCTCTTTGCAACACCTGTGTCCCCCACTCAGCTGGCTGTCTGGAGCCTTTCAGAGGATCTAGACTTGACCAGCCTGTGGAAATGCCTACATTCCTTATCAGAATCATATCACATAAGAAAATGAAGAAAACAGTCTCTGTCACTGATGAATCAAAACAAAGATGCAACGCCAGATGTTTCCAAGGACAAGCCTCCAAGAGAAAACCTCCCTGAACTGCTGCTGTCAGCTCTTATTAGATCCTGCTTGGAAAAAAAGCTCTGCAAGCAAACACCTGGCCACAATCACAACTGCTGGAGACCAGGCAATCATCTTGACTAGTAGGTTAACAAACCCCAGGTATACGGGAGCTGATCATTCTTGGCTATTCATCAGGGCATGGAGCTGAAGTAACATTTCTGTTTAACATTGCCTTCTTAACATTGCCCTTATTCCCACATGTGCACCCAAAATTCTGTCTTAATTGATCTTCCTCCAGCCCTGAAACCTTTTTGTCCTGTAGCATGTATGTCTGGGAATCTTTTGCCTTGCAGGACCATGGAATGGTTGGGGCTGGAAGGGGCCTCTGGAGATCGTCTAGTCCATCCCTCTGCTAAAGCAGGCTCACTCAGAGCAGGTTGCACAGTATTGTGCCCAAGTGGGTTTTGAATATCTGCAGAGGAGACTCCACAGCCTCTCTGGGTAGCCTGTTCCAGTGCTCTGTCACCTCAAAATAACAAAGTTACTCCTCATACTCAGATGAAACTTCCCGTGTTTTAGTTTGTGCCCATTGCCCTTTATCCTGTTGCTGGGCTCTGAAAAGAGTTTGGCCCCATCATCTTGACACCCTTAAGATACTTGTGTGTGTTCAGATGATCACCTCTCAGTCTTCTCTAGACTAAACAGGCTCAGCTCCTGCAATCTCTCCTTAAGAGAAAGATGCTCCAAATCCCTGGCAGTCTTTGTGGCCTCCATTGGACCCTCTCTAGCAGCTCCTTGCTTTCTTGTACTGAGGAGCCCAGGACTGGACACAGTGGTCCGGTTGTGGCTTCAGCAGGGTCGAGTAGAAGAGGAGGATCACCTCCCTCTACCTGCTGCTGCACTCCTCCCAGTGCACCCCAGGGTATTCTTGTCTCTCCTGCCATCCATCAGCAGTCCCAAGTCCTCAGCTGAACTGCTCTCTAGTAGATCAGGCCCCAACTTGTGCTGGTACTTGGGGCTCCTCCTCCCCAGGTGCAGGACCCTGTACTTGTCCTTGTTGAACCTCATTAGCTTTCTCTTCACCCAATTCTCCAGCCTATCAAGGTCCTACTCAATGGCAGCACAGCTTCAGGTGCATCAGCCACTGCCCTCAGCTCCATATAATCAGCAAACTTGCTGAGGGTGCACTCCAGCCCTTCATTCTTTTATGAATCCTGATATTTTTATCAATGACCTATACATGTCATTGATAAAAAAATTGAACAAGACCAGACCCAGCATTGATCCCTGGAACACCACTGACTGCATGCCTCCAGTGTATATATATATACATACAGTGTTACTTGATATTACTTATTTTTCAACAAGTCTGTTATTTAACTCATTCTTGCCTCACTAAGTGCTGTGCCAAACAGAAGGCATATCTTTCAATGTTAGCAACGCTTATTCTCAAGTAGTTACAATGATCTTTACATTTCTTCTATGATAATTAGGCTACATATTTCAGATACTGATTCCAACTGGTGGGTATGGCAGATGAGCGAATCACCACCATCCACCAAAGGGTAAGCCTATATTCTGAGATAATTTCCCCTGCTCCTTTTAAAAGACAGTTACTGAACAACTAAAAGTTGTTAGTTGTTTGTAAGACATAAAGAATAAATAATGTACTTTCCAATTTGAACTTTAGGCTAGCAATAAATTATTGAAGAAAGCTGTATTCAGTAGAGTGTGGTGTCAAAAAATTTCTTGCTTTTTCATGTCATGAACCATGTTCAATTATTGCTTACTGGAAATAAATAGATTATTTCAGACAATAGGTAATTCTAGAGATTCCCATTTTGCTGAATTCATGTGCTATGAACCTTTTAACTTCTCTGCTAAAACGTATGGCCAATTTATCCCTTTAATAATGTGTACCACTGAGGTACACTGCCTCTCTGGTATCTACTGTAATTTTAATTTTATATTTAAACAAAATTAAAGCATCCACAAGCTGTATGGTTAGTACCTTTTAAAACACTATGCCATTCTAGCTGTTTTAGCATTACTAGAAGAAGGTTCCCATGTTTTTAAAGGTATGCTATTTTAACACACATTTTGACCATTATGACCAAAATGACTATTAGTGCACCAAATACAGTTTCAAATGCTGCAAAATTTTTGAAGGCCACTGCAATTTCTGTTTCTTACTGAGCCACTTTGTATAAAATAGTTTTATAATATTTGGTATTTTGGTTTAGAGACAGAAAAAAAAGGAAGCAGAAACCCCCCACCCATTTTTACAAAAGAATTATAATAATATAAATATAACTATTACAATTTCTATGACTTTTAAATCAATAAAATCAGGATACCTATTTCTTAAGAATAATATCACTTGAATTGTTCTTGATATTTACTACTAGTAAATTACTTTACTTTGCTAAAAATAAAGATCATTAATTGAAGCTTGAAGCTCGACTTAGATTTCAGAACTAACCTGCAAGTTGTAAAACCTCTGTTCCATTTAATGCATTTAATAGATGCAAAAGCTCACAAGTGATGATACAAAGGATAATTTACGCTTGCAATGCATTTTTGTCCAATTAATAGATTGCCTGTGTGTTGCATATTTTGCACGACAAAAGAGCAGAATATTAAACTGCCATTCATACTGAAAATGCACTTTGCAAATTAAAAGTACTGAAACAGAAATTTTTCACTCTGTTTAGGAAATAAACAGTCCTTAACCAATTAAACTGCATTGTAATAATTCTATGATTTATTGCAAGTTGTTTAACTTTCAAAACTCGGCTAACCCATATTAAGGTCACAATCCATCATGTCTTGCTTGGAAAGCCAGCAAATAATGGCTGTTGTATTAGCTGCTTTTGATGATAGTATGAAAGAAGTATTAGCACTTGTCAACAAAACTGCTTACAACATAACATTAGCATGCATGGGCTGCTGTACCTATTTATTATTCTGGCAGCTTCACACATATTGTTACAAGCTTATAAAACATTTTGTCGTGTGGAAACCGAATGTACACTGTTTGGTTTTCTGATAGACTGGCAGCATAAATGTCTGGGCTGACTTAGTTTAGTTTAAGTGTAAATAGAGACACAAATTCTTCAACCTGTTCTCTTATTGATACTGAAAAGTGCTGAATTATTCAGCATCCAACTCTTCTGTTTGTGTCTATCACAGTTATCAATTACCCATCAGTCTTCTTGTCAAAACAGAATGGATTAATCTGGCTGAAAACAAGACAAATAAGTGGATACTATAACAGGGGTGCAGGGTTGCCAAACTGTCAAAGGGAAATCCAGGCAGTGACATTTGCCGTCAAAAGTCAGATATCTGGCTTAAGTGAGCAAATGATTTCCCTTCACAAGCCAAGAATGCACTTAGCTTACCGTAAGTAAATTAATCTGCCTACTTTGCCTACAGATGCATTATCAACACTGACAGTCACAGCAACTTTGCACTTAGTGCTCATATGTCTTTATGGCACAATGGTTTGTCGAAGTTGATTCCTAAATATAAATATGAACAAAATATTGTTTTATTTTCAAAATTAAAAGATAATTACTTGAATACGTTAACTGACCAGTGTGGTTACTTGTGTTAGTTTAATCCATTGTACACATCAGTTGATAAGAGAACTTGCAAGTCTTTAAATAGTGGGTTCGTGGAATACAACAAATTTCTGTTAAGCCTAACCTTTCATTTTCTACCTGAGCTTTAAACTTCAAAATCTTGTTTAGCAAACTCTTTAGGTCCATCTGTTAGTCTCTAAAGAGAATACAGATGCATGTGATTTCATTTGTACTTTTAAGATAAAACATCAGTAATACAGCACCCAAGTTGGGACATAGGTTTTGTACCCACTGAGTAACGTTTTGGATTCCTAGCAAAGGCTTCTGGTTTGTCTTTTTTTTTTTTTTTTTTTTTTTATTATTATTCTTTCCCTTCTGTGTTAATACCATCAGAAATGACTTTTCTAAACTGTTTTAGCTAAACATCATCATGCGTGAAGCCTTGCAGTCATGGCAGCAGACATCAAAATCCTGGTGTAAGCCAAACTTTTCTATTATATATTGCAGTAAAAGCTTTTATATTTTCTATATTTTTTCACTAGGTTTGGAAACTTATCTGCACCCCTATTTAAATTCCTATGTAGATACATATCTCTAAGTATCATGTTACGGACTATAAAATGCAGGTTAAAGGATGCCAGTATTACTCATTATGTAGAAAATTATATCACAAAATGAGATTACTCAGAAAATCTTGGAGATACATTGCACTGCCTGTTAAACAGTTTGACAGACCAAAAGAATTATATTCACACATTCCTCCATCAACTATTGTGATTCCCCAGAGTCAAAATATGGGCAAAGGTACTATAAGGTTAATAAAACAGCTTCTGTTTTTTCTCTTGTTTTCATTTGTGAAGAAGAGACAGAAATTAGCAAGGGTATTTTGCAATCATTTCCCCAGTGTGCTTGACCCACTGCTGATGTCTTTGAATATTCACTAAAAATACAATGAAACCTTTTATACATCATATAATTTCAGTAAGGCATCAAAATTTACCTGTTGTATGTTAATCTTATTTTTTTTTCATTTCTATTAAGCATGAACAGCACACAGCTGGCTCTGTTAGCCACTTGATATTAAGTATCAGGATTTATTGACAGATATTTAAGAGTCAAGAAAAGATTGCACTGGATCTGCTAGTTATAAAAGTTATTCAGACTGTATAATTCAGCATTGCTAGATATCTGCTCAGTTCTTTGACTTTTAATAACTCTAAGACTGTACTGCCAGAACTGATAAAGAATATCTATATTATAATATTTCTTGTTCTTATTTTGGAGATACGCTCATTGTGATCTGTGATTATTTTTTTTTCTTTGTGAAATTAGTGTCAGGTCCATGTCTAACTATCTTGATCAGTTCTAAGTGAAACACTGCAAAGAGATCTCAGGCATCTTTCAGAAAGACCTTACCAGTTCCAACCAGGAAACAATATAAACCTACCCGTTACTTAATTCTTGACAAAACCATCCAGTTCTCTAGCAAATTAAGGAATATTTTTTCCCTTGTGACTGGTGAGAGCAACTATTATTATTATAAAAGATACAAAATTAAACAGAAGATATTGGTTGCTTCATGTCAAAGGTTTTAAAAACTACTGACAAAAATCAATCATTACAATGGAAGGAAATGCAGCAGAAGCACTGCTTCTCCACTTTGAATATGTCACAGAATAATTTTCATTTTAATATGAGTTTCTCTGTCTTGATTTTAAGATCCAGTGTACTCATTTGTTTGCCTAAAATGCAATTAATTATGACTACTAGACCTATCTGAATGGCCAGAAAATGTCTAACTTTGACTTAATGTCCACTGGATTTCCAGCAAGAAGAAAACGAATGTTTTGTTACTGTCTGTCATATGAAAAAGTTGGGACAATAATAATGCTGGCATTATCAATCTATGAAAACACCAGCCAAGATGACTGAACATTCTTTTAAGGTAAAATTGCACTTGTTTGCATTGCCTCTATAACTTCCTAAAACAGTTTCCTATGGCAAACATCTTCCAATTCTCATCTCAGTCTGGTTTTCCCCAAAGAAAGGCATATATTATTTTTAATTTTAATAATCATAATAATGATTGCTGCTTAGGAAGATTAAGAGACCTAAGAAAACTGCCCAAATTTCAAAACCTTCAGGTAAACATGAGAGAGGTAAATACGGTTCATAGAATCACAGAATCAGAGTGGTTGTTGGAAGGGATCTTAAAGGTCATCCAGTTCCAACCCCCTTGCCATGGGCAGGGACCCCTTCCACTAGATCAGGTTGCTCAAAGCACCATCTAACATTCGATAAAGCACATCTCACTTGATGGTTTTTTTCCATGGATTGTCAAAATGTAATTTCAGTTAAAGCACACTCCATACTATCCACAAAATAACTAACTAAAATCTAGCATGCACATTATCAAGTAGCATTTGAGATCATCAAAATTCCTATTTAGATCCTGCAAAATCGTATTTTGACAGTTTAAGTAGCATTATGCAAAAGTAAAGAAGAGCATTTGTGCTGTTTATGATGAGGTTTCAGGGGAATTTTCTAAGCCTGAAAGACAAAACAAAACATAAACCTGAGATAATCATAAACCTACCTGCAGAACTAAAAAAGCTGGGGTGTCGGTAAAGAATGCTTCTAGAATTCTTAAGAACTTTCATAATCCCATTTTTAAAAACAAAGCAAAATTCAATTGTGACGAGTTCTTTTATCTTTCTATAGCTTTAAATTTTAGTTAAGAGTTATAGCCTCTCTAAAAAATTAATTACGTATAAACTAGTGGTATTAATGTAAAAAGAATATATAGATATTATACTTTTTTATTTGTTTATTTTATTACAAACATACTAGGATAAGAAAGTTAGGTTTACTCAGCTGCCCAGAATACCTGGCCCTGTTAATAACCATTTTGCTTCAATACAGTAGAATCTGTGTTGTTTAAAGCATTATGCGAAGCAGACTTAATATCAACTAACTGGTGTTTGAAAACATTTGTAGATTCTTTTTTTTTTTTTTTTAGTATTTTACAGTGGTCTAATGTGTTACTTCAAGTTAATTCTATGCATTATCTGGAAAAAAAAATCATCAATTTGAAGAAAATAGAAAACAAACTGTCATGAATTAGTATATTTGAATGGTGCTTTATCATAATTTAGCCAGTTCACTTCTGCCAAATCTTCAGACAGGTGATTTCCTTTCCAAGTCATCCACAGGAGAGGACAAGGACAGGAACTCCCTCAATGATCAGGGCTTATTCTGGTTTTCATCCTGAAAATTTTCATCTCTCACTCTTTAAAGGTTATATGGGAAGAAAATCCTTAGAAGGATGGTCTAAAGAACCCCTCCTTATACCTTCAGAATGTTACAAATGATAAAAACAAGACCCTGGCTAAGAAATTGATATCCATAGTTGCAGTAATAATGAGATATATGAACCAAAAATTACTTTTCAAAAATCAAACTGATCACAACACTTTTATTGCAAGTCAAAGTATGATTTTGGGACATGGCAGTAAGCAAAATTTATCTGTCAATTCAGAAGAAAGTCTACTTAAAGAAAGAAGACAAAAATTTCCTGCTGGGTATTGCGGCTTTTGGGTTCTTTTCATCAGGAGCCCACATGGCTATTAATACCATGGTTGCATTGAGTCAGAGTCACAAGTCTCTGAAACCACATCTTATTCAAACTCAATGGGAAGTTTTCTCTTACTCAGTCTTTTGACTTTAAATATTTTATTTTGAGCTTATTCCTGTCCAAGAGAGGAAACAAATACCAGTCGTTCTAATTAGCACTAACTTTCTGAGAATGAGGTGTCTGAGATAACATCATCGTTATGAGTAACTTGCTTTCAGAACACACCTACGGGTATTCAGTAGTTTCAAGATCTGTCTACTTTTGATAACACTGTTACACTTATAATCATGGAAACATTCCAAATTTCTCTCAAAATGTCACAAAGTGCTACTTAGAAAAAATATCATTGAAATGAACAGCAAGTTAAAAATTACAGTCGTTGATCTCAGTGAAAAACACTGATAACATTAACCATCATTAATGAGTTGAGCTGACATAGAATTTCATAGTTTTTAATGAAAACATATCTTGATGGAAAATGTTGTTTAAGCAAAAGTTAAGTCCTTCACAGGATTTTTTTTTCTCTCCCACTGAAATTTCTTACTTTTAAAGTGAAGAACAGAACTTAAAAAAAAAAAAATCCCATTGCAGTCCATTATTTTGATTAAATCCAACTGTTTCATCTCACGTCAGTTCAGCGATAATGTAAGCTTATTTGAGCTGCTCCTACGCCTTAGATGAACTGTGGATTGAATGCCTCATATCTCTTATTTCTTGTGGAGAAGATTTTTATGCTGAACATGAATCTTTGGTTTAGTGAACAGGATCCTGAAGTGCAACATTGCTAAAATGAGCCAAATGAAACATTTCCATTTAAGTCAAAATGGAACAGGAACAATGCAAAGATAGCTCAGAGATGCTCTATGCTGAACTGTGCTTGAAAAGGCTTCAAAATCTTCTGGTTTGGAAAAACAACAGTTTTATTTCTGAGTGTTGATAAAAATTGTCAAAAGATTATCACAGACCAGAAAGACTAAGCACTGTAGTATTTTCATGTGTGAGAATAGAAATACAGTTCATTTCTCAGCACCCCTGATTTTGATAAATCTACTCTTTGAAAACTGTGATTCTGACTGGGCCCTCCTATTTATTCTTGTTCAAAATCAATCCAAAATCTTATTCCTGGAAAGCATGATGATTTAGTGAAAGTTAAACATAAAAACTCAAAATCTTTTACCATATGCGAACTGAACTTTTTTCTCACTAGCTCTCAGGCTGATAAAAAGCAGTCACATTGAATCTAGTAATATTACATTTTTAACTATGTATACATTACATTTTTAAACTATAATACATATAGGTGAACATTTTATCTATCTACCTGGCATTGATTAATTTTTTTCTCATCTTAAATCTGTCCTTATCCCAAAGAGGCTAGCAGACAAGAGCTAAACCCCATTTTTCTCTATACAAAAGCCAGGGAAGGTTTATGCTGAAGTCAACAGGCATGATGATAGATTACACAGTCATACATGAAATAAATTTAAAGTATGTAGCGTAAGTATCAACAAAACCACAGTTATGTCATACTGGATCTTAGCAAAAAATATAAAACCTACTGGAGAACCTCAACAAAGTCAGCAACCTTCATCTGTCTGCTGCTGTGGAAATGCCACTATTAGTGACTATTTGAAACAGTTTTAAATGGCTTAGAATGTGGATGATACGCAAAAATATTCTTACTTTGGGAGTAGAAAGATAAATTAACAATATTATATGTTTGAATATATAAAATTATTTGCATAAGCTGCAAGTGCTTTTATGTTTTTGATAGGAGCAGAGAACAGATAGCAAGGGGTATAGAGGGGGGACTGGGCTACCAAGCTGCAGAGGACAGGCATAGAATCATAGAATCATAGAATAGTTAGGGTTGGAAAGGACCTTAAGATCATCAAGTTCCAACCCCCCTGCCATGGGCAGGGACACCTCGCTCTAAACCATATTACCCAAGGCCTTGTCCAGCCTGGCCTTGAACACTGCCAGGGCTGAAGCATTCACAACCTCCTTCGGCAATCTACTCCAGTGCCTCACCACCCTAACAGGAAAGAATTTCCTCCTTATATCCAATCTAAACATCCCCTGTTTAAGTTTTAACCCATTACCCCTTGTCCTACCACTACAGTCCCTAATGAAGAGTCCCTCCCCAGCATCCCTTTATGCCCCCTTCAGATACTGGAAGGCTGCTATGAGGTCTCCACGCAGCCTTCTCTTCTCCAGGCTGAACAGCCCCAACTTTCTCAGCCGATCTTCATATCGGAGGTGCTCCAGTCCCCTGATCATTCTCGTGGCCCTCCTCTGGACTTGTTCCAACAGTTCCATGTCCTTTTTATGTTGAGGACACAAGAACTGTACACAATACCCCAAGTGAGGTCTCACAAGAGGAGAATAAAGGGGCAGGATCACCTCCTTCGACCTGCTGGTCACACTCCTTTAGATGCAGCCCAGGATATGGTTGGCTTTCTGGGCTGCAAGTGCACACTGCCGGCTCATGTTCATTTTCTCATTGACCAGCACCCCCAAGTCCTTCTCCGCAGGGCTGCTCTGAATCTCTTCTCTGCCCAGCCTGTAGCTGTGCCTGGGCATGGTGCAAAGCTCTACTCTGCATGGACATATTTTAGAAGACACAGAAAAGAGGAATTTCTTTTGCAAAAATTTTTTGAGCAACATTTTTAGCAAGGAAAATCTAGAATGAGTGCACACAAACCCAAATGTATGATGCTGACATTCCTTTCCACAAAATATTCTTTCCAATCATAACTAATTAGAGAATGGCAGAAGGCTAGTTTTTACCTCACCAGTTTGTGTCTTCTGTACCACTACCTATTAAAATGCACAGTTCTGAAGAAAAAAGGTTTATCTCCTTTCAGGACCTAACTTACTTACAAGAACCACTGTGTGTCAATTACCTTCAGGCTAGTTTTGTGTTGCGTGAAAATATATTTTATACCAGCTGTGAATTTACCATCTTTCCATTTCCCTTGTGTTGTTTCCTGATAGTGAAAATAGAGGCTCTGAGTATAACCTTTATACATTAGTTGCAAACACATTTCAAGTCCGATGAAATACTGTTTTCAGGTACAATACAAACTTTCTAACTTTGCACCACTTTTTCTGAGTGCTCTGTATTCTGCCACATCCATCATGAGAGGGGTATCCACCACGGGAAATAACATTTGAAATGAGACAGTTTCTCTAATGATATTTCTATATTATTCTCTAGCCTATTTTTTTTACATATCCTAATTTATTTTTGACAGCAACCTCACTTTTAACAGAAATTTCCATTCTTCTTCTAAATTAATATTGCTACTACAGTGAGAACTGAGGACAGCATATGAATGCTTCACATTTTTTTCCTCCTTTACCTTGTGCTTCATCTGACACTGTACCTACTATTCATTTAACTGTGGACTTGACTAATCCCAAGAAAGGAAAAAAAAAAAAAGAAAAGCAAAAAGACTAGATCCTCATGAACAAAACAGAGCCAAAGCCAACCTCATCAACATCAGTTTTAAACCTTGTCATACAATAGCTGAATAATGAGTTTATTTGAAAGTGTAAGCAAAACCATTTTGTGATCAAAGGATCTTCTACATTTGAAGATCCATGGCACAAGAAACAACTGTTAATACCTGACTGAAGTGTAAACTGCAATGCTGTATTACTTTTGTGATGACTTCAGTAGTACATAGCTCACACAGAAGCAGAGTAGAACTAAACCTGCCCTTACAACTAGCAGCACTGGAAATGGGCCAGGCCCACCATCAGTGTAAGCCACCGAGCAGAATCATTAGAATAGCTGACCAGATTTCAAGGTACAACTTAAACAAAAACTGCTTTGGATTATGTCTTTCCCAGGTCCTCTTCCCAACAAATAGCATGCTCTATTTAATGTGACATTAAAGCCTGAAACCGCATTCTATTGAAATTAAAAACAAGACCTGCTTCTTTGTTCCTAAAAGCAGTACATATCAATAAGTATATTTTTAAGAACAACAGGATCTAGCACCAAGACCACTTAATCAGCTGGGTACTGGCACTGGGTATCTTTAAAAACATAATTAAAAAATAATGAAAAAACACAGAGCTGGATATTTCCTGCCATTATTCCATGAAGTCAAGTTATAATCTTCCTCGCTGGACTAGAATGAACAATAACAAAGAGTCTGATACATCTCAGCTCTTGCTCTTTACAAATTATGAAGCGTAACTGTTAAAAGAAAAAATTGCAAGTTTTATTTGTGAACGCATAGTTCTTTTCATACAGTAATAATTTGCTGAAAGTCAACTCTAATACATTATGTGCACCAGTTTTAACTAATTAAATAACACAAAATTGAAATAAACATCTAGTTTCAGAAAATGTAAGAGATGTGCTTCCTCACTGCTACTACAAACATAATTTTGTTTAATTACGATATAACTTATAGCCCATTTCAACACATAAAATTATTCCCTATTTAAAAAATAGCAATTGAAGAAAACAGACACTCTATTTTCAGTTCTCTCAGATTCTCATATTCTGACTCTTGTGTTATTAATACTAACTGTATGCCCATGAGTTCTCAGGTCCATTTAATAACTAGAATTAACAAAATAAACATAAACACTAACTGCCTGAATAAATTCAAGATACCGAATGAGATGTTCCATGCAAACTAAATGGGAATGTATTTGCAATTTAAAATATAATTTATCATAATGAAAATGTAAAGTAGTAGTTCTGCTTTATTCGGTATGGCAGGTTAGGGATCCCTGTGAAGCTACATTGAAGAAAAGAGTAGATTAATAATTTAATTTGGTTCAGAACTGTGCAAGTGGGGCACTGTGAGCTTTTATTCTGTAACCAGCTGCTGACCCTAATATGAATCAACCAATTAGACATCTCTATTTAATTGCTGGGTGACCCATCTAAAACTCACTAGGAATTTTCATTATAAACAAAACTCAGCAGCCTAAAAGAATCCCAGTTATCCCCCTGGTGGAGACAGTTGGTTTGATAGAGGCACACAAAGGAGCTCAGCAAACGAAAAGATTGCAAGATCATTTTAGGCTGTGTTCTGTGAAAGAACATCTTAATATAATGAGCCTTTTTTCGATATCCCTTGGCGAAGCATCAGCCCTCTCAGATAACCCCACACAAAGCAAATACCATTCGTCTGAAGTTACATTTGCTCCTTGTTATCACAACTTATGCCACTTAATTCATTATTCAACGAATTCACTTTCTTGTTTATTAGATGCAAGGTAGCCGCTCATCCCTAAAGGCTGTGTATGCAAAAGACTGCTTGTAATCCTGTCACTTCAAACCTCTCCAGGCTTTTACATTGCTTCAGGAATTAGGAAGAAAGAAGCAAACAATTTAGATTTATTCATGCTGTTATTAAATCTGTATATGATAAAGAAAATGAGAGAAATATTACATAGCTAACTTAAAAATTATTGATACAGATGAAAGGAATATGTTATTCCCTGTACTTGTGAAAGCTAGTACATTCACTCTGTGGTATAAAAGAGCCCTTAGACTGTATCTTATGTCTTTAAAAGATCTGATTAAAAAATAAGAACGTATTTGTCTCTTAATTTCATTCCTCCTACTGAAAGGTACCTCAGTGTACCTCAGTGTCTCTCCTCAAGTGCATTTGATATATTCAGTCTACCTTCACTACCAGAATTATCTGCTCAAGTGCTGAATGCTTGTAGTGAACATATTAAAATCAGTGATCAATTGCCACAGATACCAAATTCCAGAATGTTTTAAGTATCCTTTGTCATATAATGGAATTTAAGGTACATTATAGGTGATTCTGTAAGCTCCTTGAATTTGTGCTCGCCAATATTTTTAAATGTGAATTTTACTAATGATGTATTTAATAGATTTAAGAGCACAAAACAAGAGCTTCAACTCTTTTCACACTGCAGTAACAGTCAAGGAGATGTTTCAATTTTATTCTGTAAAACTGTGCTTTTAGAATCATTAAAATGCAAATGAACTACTGAATTAAACAGATTTTCAGTACACTCTTAGCACAATTAATATTGTATAAAATTATCTGCATAATTATACATACTAACATTTATATAAGGCATTGTAAAAAGCCACAAATCAGAAACTGTCTGAAAAACTGGTAAGCACTGGAGAACAGGTAACAGCAGAAGTATCATTAGGGTTCTACATGACTGCAAATAGACTTGTATATTTCATATTTCAGTTATTAAAATATGTAAAAAATAGATTATTTTTCTTAGTACATCAGTCTGATATTGCACAATAATGCACTACTCACAAAAGTTCCTAGCATTTAATTTCTTGATAATAATTTTAATTTTAAAATTACAACTACTGACTTGGCATTACAGAAACAGTAAAAGCAACAATGACAAGAAAAACTACAATAAAAACCCCATTGCAGGTGTACATCTCAAATAATGATTGAATGACTTGAAATAAACCAGCATTTTAAATCTAGCATTTTCTGCCTGAAATTACTACAATAAAAATTGCTTTTTAAAATACTCTTATAATTTTCAAAGTATGTTTTATATGGATTGTCACTTTAAAAGTATACTTATGTATTTTAGTAATCCCACTCTTATTACAGAATAAGTGCACTATGACTGCCACAATTCAGGAACTGATTCACCTGAATAATTAACCTCTTACTTGAGCAGTATGCAAGTACAATATCTATGCCTTTCATTCAACTTAAATAAGAGAAGTATAGAAATTGTCTTAATGAAATGTAACACAAAACCCAATTTTTTTTTCCACATTGCTTAATAGTGTCAGTAGCTGGACTGTGTAGGAATATGTACCCACCCTCATCTGACATTCTAAAAAAATTCTGAAAAATTAGTACTGAGCAGTAATGATTAGAAACTTTTCTGTTAATATACATAGAGCCCTAACTTTATCCTTTATTGTCCAATGTTTGCATTTTTTGCACGTGGGAGATTTTAAAAGTCACCCAGTGATTTTTTTAGTGCAACCGTATGCTAGATAAAGATATTTAAGCTGTCAGTATAAACTGCTTCTGTTTTCATTTTGCATTTAATTTCAATGCCAGACTCAAGGCATAAATTTTTCATCACCTGCAATGCTATGAATAAAAGATTAAAAAAAGAACTGAGGAGAAATTCTAACACATGCGGTGCATGCAGCACATTGTGCAGACACACTGTGCATAACTAGCTGTTTAATTTCCATCACTTTCTCCTACGTCAGGAACACTATTATTTGGGTTCATACATCATGCAGCTAATTTCCAACATTTCAGCTCTGTGGAATTCAAATTTATCTAGCTATGGACAATAATCCATTCAATACTCTTGAAATCTGAAGTCGATACACATACTGGTAAATTCACATAGTACTTTCTTAACAATAAATAGAATATGTCTCTTGCCATCTAGTGCTGGCAAGTTAAGCAATATTAAAATATTTCAACGGCACATATTCTTGTCTTACTTGAGCTAGCAAATGCGATACTCTTTTCCCAAGTTCAAAGAAGTAAGAATTACTAAAAAATTTCCAAGCTAATTTCATTTTCTCATTAAGGCTCACTTCATATTTTAAGCCGAAGGATGTGATCAGTCCCAAGAGGTGATGTTATGGGCTCACTCTGACAGAATTTTTTATTTAGCACTTTAGTGCTTTAAGTAGCACTATGCATCTTTAGTTTTACTTTATTAAAGCTCAGAGGGCCCTGAATGAAATTCTGTTTCTCTCTCCAACAGCCTCTGCTAGATAAAGAAATGTGCTACAG
The DNA here is from genome assembly GCF_033783945.1 of Neopsephotus bourkii. Taxonomy (NCBI): domain Eukaryota; kingdom Metazoa; phylum Chordata; class Aves; order Psittaciformes; family Psittacidae; genus Neopsephotus; species Neopsephotus bourkii. The sequence goes on from NW_026901527.1 coordinate 72,361, forward strand.
AATACACCTCTTTTAGCGTTAATCATAGCCTTTTATCTGAGATTCATAGTTTGACTTTTGCCAAGCAGCAGACTTTCAGGTACACTGTATATTTGGAGCAGTCAAAAGTAAAACTATTTTCAACCATTCTACCATCTCTGAAAATATACATCTGTATACACTAATCTCCAAACACCGAAAATAATTTAAGAATTAAAAAAAAAAAAAAGACACCATTCAATATGTAATTTGAATAAAATAATTTGATGAAATACTCTGGAAAATTAACCTCAAACAGCAGTTTGTACCGCTTTAGCATTTACAAGCACTGAAAAACCTGTACAAAGGCAATATGGTATTATTCTGGTCCTTGACCTTTTCAGACCAGGATGAGCACTTTCAATTCAAAAGCTACACTTAATTGATAGTAGCTGGATTAATGTGTATTTTCCCCCTGTCAGGACTGGTAGGGGAAAAATACAGCATTTTCCTAGCTGCTTCTCTGACTTGCAGCAAAGTTGGTGCAAGTCATCATTACTGAAGAACTTGTACAAGGACTGTGTCCAGTAAGTTGTCATAAAGCATTCGTAATGCTTTTAACTAAGAGCTCAAGCAGAAGGAAGAAGAAAAGAAAAAAAAAAAAGGCAGAATAGGAATATTGAAGTCTTTTCACATCCATTGAAAAGTTGCACATTTGTAATAGACTGTGACATACTATTTCTGATGGAGCTGTGGGACCTGCCCTCATGACACTCATGGAAATTCATTCTGTACTTTCTATAAACAAAATTACTTTCAGTGTTTCAAGCTGGCAAGGCACAAAAGCAAAATTATATATTTATTTTTAATGGAGAAACACCAATGGCGGCAATGTAGTTATTGGCAATTCTCAGTTTCTAGCATCAGCTCTGTAAGGTGCTAAGTACTTTAGCCCTGATCCAGCAGAGACCTTTGCTTCACTTTCTTAGCTTTACTTCACACCGGATGAGAGGCCATAGCCTCTGAGTATCTGTGCTCTCTTTTAATCTGCAGTGACCTTATCACGCAAGTCTGCTGGCGATGGCCAAATGTGAAAAGGTGGTCACTAAGAAAGCCATTTGACATTTGAATTTGGAGAGTTACATACATCTTGTGCTTTTTGTTTTAATTTGTGAAGACAACAATATACGCAGTTATGTTACAAACCTATTTTATAACTCTGTTGAAATGTATGAGTAGCCTGGGTATGATAACTGTGAGTCTGTATACATATATGGCATGTATATATATATATATATACACATATAAATATAAACAGAAATGCAAAAGCATAAAACCAGATGTGTTGCACTTTAAACATCCATAAGAGTGCAGGATTCAAAGAACTAAAGTAACAGCAGAAACAAGTATGAGGAAATACAATAATCTATCCTCTAAAGAGTATCTAAAATCTTCTTTACAACACTGTTTTAAATCAGCAGTGGTTTGAAAATTAATTGGCAGTTAGAAGGTAACAATTTTTTTCCATGCCACATCCTTAGAGAAACAACTTTGATGTTTACTTTTGGACTGTAGTTTCCTAAATTCACAGTAAAGATTGGAATTCAGAAATGGGTGAGGGAAAAGGAAGGCATTATAAAACATTTATGAAAAGGGATCCGAGCAGTCAGAGAAAACAGACCATTAGACTTATGGCAATTTCTGTTTTAATAATTTTCCTATCACCCAGACATTTATTTTACCCCAAAATAAGACAGTGTGGTGTGACTTTTACAGCTGTATCTATGGATTGAGTCACTACAGGCAGTCCTGTGCATGATGTGACCACCCTCAGACTGAACGTGTAGCCAACTGAATACACACAGAACACACGCTCCTTCCCCAGATTTACCTATCAACACCACGTTCAGAGTCTGAAAACCATTCAGTTTAAAATAAAAGGGAATGAGCTATCGATGAGTTTCCACCACATGCTGGGTGTAGTTTGTCTTCTCTTGCAAAGAGAAATGAGAAAAATGAGACCACGGCACATGTTGTATGATGACCACTACCACAAAACTTTCACATTGTTTTAATTGTTTTAAGGCGTGAAATAATTACAGGCACCTAGCTCCTTTTACAAGATAGAGTGATGCAAAAGTTTGTGCTATTCTTTTGTTTGCCCAGGGATGTTATTTTGATGTTGGTAAAACAACATTCAGTTCTGAATTTTGTAAGTATGAAATTGGCAAAATTGGAAATTTTAGCTATCTTCTGGGCACTGCTGTGTAAGGCTTCATTTTAGATTAGGGTTTAGATTTATCTATTTATAACTTTAGAATGATGTTAAATATTGGTGTGCAAATAATTACACATCATTTAATTACAGCATAAGCACTTATTTCTAGATCTGCACAATATATCTACAGGCAGTGCTTTACTGTATTCATACATACATTACATCAGCTGCTACTCATTTTAAAACCACTGGTGAGGATCTGCCTTGAAGTTTCTGGGCAAAGTGGGATGAATTTAGGAGCTAATACGTGATCTCATTACAAAGTACAGCCACAGAGCTTTGCACCTTCTGTCTCTTTGAAATGACGGCTTTTAGTGCACTCCTTTAGTCTTTTCAGTTTTCACTTGTTCTTAGCACAAGTTCAGGAGACTTCCAAGCTTTGAGTCCTGTAGTAATTTCAGCTAAACAATTCCATTTCTAAAGTTCCACTCTATCTTGTTGCTCAGTTTTATCTAAAAACACTAAATAGTGATATTTATCAAATATTTTAATACATAATTGATCTTAATTTAAACTGATAATATAAAAGTGCAACACGAAGTGCTAGGAAGTTGATAATTTTTCAGTGTTCTGAATCTGCTTGCCTACCTACAACTCAAAGATTTTCTTTCTTTCATAATACACTATAATATGGTTGCAAGTGCATTGAAATTCATCTTGTTAGAATGGTAGCAATATATCCCACCAGGACTACTGTTCCTAGTAGCAATTTAAAATAATTATTGTGAGACTTGATGCTAGACATCAGGTTTGCAATAGAATTACAATGAGGGAAGTGTATTAGAGACAAAACATTGCTGGAAGAAAACTTCATAATGGTGCAATTTGGAACTAAGCCTCAATTTTGAAGTAATAGATTCTCTTTATGATGGCACAAAGGAGTAAATGCACTTAGCAAATTTAAATCTATTATTAATCACACTTGCGGATTGCAGTGCAGAAAGGAGAAAAGAAATTAGCTTTTTAGGTTTCTTCTATAAAACAAGTTCTACTATGAAGAAGATTTTCTAAAAATCTCCTTGTTATAGCTCAGAAATACAGCAAGTCTTCATAACTGCAGAGTTAGAAAGGTTCAAAATCTTTCTGAAATAGCCTTGCATGCCTTCATTTCAGATTAGAAGTTACTCAAGATGATGTACTCTACATCATAAAAACACTTTCACTTCTGGAAACAAAATATCCATAAAGAAAGGTGAAATAAATTTAATATTCATGCTTGCTTGTTCTAATCACTCTCCTTAAATGGAGGCAGATATTTGTATTATCCTTGCTTTAAGTCTGTCACAGTTACAGCAAAGCAATGTATACACATTTAAGTTAACTAAAGACTGGTTCACACTTTTACAGACCATTGGATGCTTTCAAAAAGATATTTCAAAGAAAATAATGGAAAGTAACCCCATATGGATTTTAAGAAGTTACATACAGCAGTGGAAGAGAGTATCTCTTATGCCAACACTGTGAAAAACTGTAGTTTTTATAGCCTACATTGTAATTTTACATGAAACTTTAAAATAACACATACATTTGGTGTGCCTTTTCTTTCATGAATAGCATTTTTAATATAAATTGATAATATATTAGACTGGCAGATACAAGGTTGGGTTTGGTTTGGGGTTTTGATTACTTTTTTTTTTTAATCACTGATTCTTTCAGTAAACAGAAGTCTGGCATAGACTGTTAAAATGAAAATAAAACTTCTAATTCCAGGATAAAGCAATGTGATACAGATATCTACCAAAACAAAAGGATATGAAAGCAAATAGTCATTGTAAATGTTTGTTTTAAACAATACATTTAGATTTAATTGGGCATTATTGTGAGGGTTCTGAGTCACTGGAATATGTTGCCCAAAGAAGTGGTAAATGCTCCATCCCTAGCTGTGTTCCAGGCCAATTTGAACGGGGCTTGAGCAACCCAGTCTAGTGTAAGACGTCCCTGCCCATGACAGGGGGTTAGAACTAGATGATCTTAAGGTCCTTTCCAACCCAAACCATTCTATGATTTTATGATTTATTTTATGGTTAGTAAATAAACATTTTACAATAAACATTTATTATGTTTAATAAGTTTATATCTATCATCTTTGAGAGGGAGATTATATTTGACTAGATTTTACCTTGACCATTTAAAGTGTGTCTGAAATTACAGGCAGAGTATCTTCAGATCTTTAACTCTTTCAATTCCTTGAAGGCCCCAGCCATCGTCAGACAATAAACACATGCCCACATGGCACCTTGCTAAGAGTACAGAGTACATGCTACCCCATGCTAATCCCACCGTTATCCTGGGGATGCTTCACATTTATTGAATGAGATGATCATAACAAGGCCTTCAGAATATTACATGCTGTATCATTGTGAACCAAAAGTTCAATTAGTCACAACAGCTTTCTAAAAGAGAAGAACTTAAGACAAGTCTATTCCTTTTTCCACTTCATCTGCAGATGGAAAGGAAAATAAGGGATACACGAAACTACCTGATCAGCTGTAAGAGGTGGTATAGGATTACTTGCTCCAACAAATATTCATCAAGTCCCAAGATAGCTCATTCTACCAAAGTGAAACAAAAATTAAAAATTGCCATATTTCTTAAAAGTACAATTTTTAAACTAATAGGAAAATGTGAGTCATGCACATCTGCAGACTTGAAAGTAATCAGCCAAACAAAAGGAGGAAAAAAAAAAATCACAAATTAACATTATGTTTAGATAAGCTCACCACTCTGTGGGGTCTGATTCTAACTGTGAATGTATTTTATTGTCCCTATGCCTTTTCAGAGCCCAACTTAGTTTAAAACAAACAACACAGCCAAAATTATTTGCTGAAGTTAGAAATGCCAGAAGTTATCTCTTTGCTGTCTTTTCCCTTTTTTAGACCCACATATAATGTCAAGTGATCATTTTCTTATAAAAATAAACACTTCCTATAATTATCTATACCTCATTGCTAAAAAAGAAAATTTCTTAAAACCTCGCAAATGGCCAGAACTACACACACCTATTCCTTATGATAGTAAGATAACATATAGAATCATGGAAGCACTGAATGGTTTGGACTGTGAGACTGAAAGGGGGGAGGACCTTAAAGACCATTGCTACAGACAGGGAAACCTTCCACTAGACCAGGTTGCTCCAAGCCCCACCCAACCTGGCCTTGAACACTGCCAGGGATGGGGCAGCCACAGCTTCTCTGGGCAACCTGTGCCAGGGTCTCAGCAGCCTCACAGGGAAGAATGTCTTCCTAAGATCTCATCTGAGTCTCCCCTCTGTCAGGTTAAAGCCATTCCCCCTTGTCCTGTTCCTACCAGCCCTTGTTCAAAGCCCCTCCAGGTTTCTTGCAGCCCCTTTAGGCACTGAAAGCTGCTCTAAGGTCTCCCTGGAGCCTTCTCTTGTCTGACACAGTATCTGACAGAGCTTGTTCAGAAAGACAAGTGTTCAGACTAACTGTGTTAGTCAATGAAAACAGCTCCATGTTCTTTTCTCAGGTACTCCAACAGGAAATCTGCTAAAGTCTATTTATTGTCCTTGTCTGGTTAATATGCAGTCATCAGTACAGTTTTACAACATAGACAATGATAATCCATCTGTGTAATTTATAAAGCCATGCCTTACAGCTACTAGACAGAATATATGGTCTGCAGTCTTGTAATAGTATTTACATCATTAAAAAGTCTAGCCCCAAAGCACCCCTTAAAAATACAGAGCTGACCACAGCTGGTGCATGATGTTTTAAAGTCAGCCTGTAGTCAAGGATTACACCCATGCTGTGTGTCACACTGACTCCATGAAGCATCTCCTCATCAAAAGCATCAAAGAATGGCATTTCTCACAGCCTTTCATTCTCTTCTCCTCTGAAATATTCTGCCTAATGATCAGAGGTCACCAAACTGAAATACTTATTAGAGAGAAAACAAAAGCCTGTCAGATTATCAGGATAATTTATGAATTACATAATGCTATGCTAAAGAACAAGACAAACAGAAAATAAAATGTACTGCAGTAGCAGTTCTCAAGATTGATGAAACCAATTCTGATAGTATGCAAGTTCAAAGCCCAACAGTGCAATCTTCAGTAGTACAGCAGAAGAATGTACCCATGTTGTTCGCCTGACAAAATCTATTAAAACAAGAGTATATTCTTAGAACACCATTTTACACAAATACAAGTCTACCAGTGCAATCATATACTTTCAAAAGCCTAATCTGAAATGCCATTTTTTGTCTTTTCACCCTCTGTTGTTTTCAAAACAAGCAAATCAGAATTATTTCTATCTGTACAATAGCTACTCCAGGATAGTTGTTCTGACTGTATCCTCTAGATTAGACACAAGGCCATTCATAATGTGTAAGAGGGGTAAGTTTAACTTAATCTGGTTTAATAATTTATGTAAGCTTAGCCTATGTTGGTTCCACTTGAAATATCCAACACTGGTTCAATGACAGCACAAATTTCCATAATTAAATAATCTTGGGGCGAGTCCAAATTATGTGAAGCAGAGAACCCCACAGAGCAATTTCTGCAGCAAATGTCAGAGGCATTAGACTCTGTATCACTTAGACAGAGGGGTATAATACATGCAGATTATTAATTTCTAACTGGACTAAGAGCAGGCCATTTTTTTTTTTGTCTCACATTACTGTAGTTTCCAATTCTTCATGTAAAATTTTATCTGTGTATTTCCCATGAACCAGGGTATAAGACAGGACAAGGAGGCTCTGTAACACTAATGCTCCTACATATATGGAAGTTGTAAGCATCAAAACCAGACATTAAATTAGTTTGTCTTTCAGGGGAAACAAAGTGTAAAGGTTGTTTAAACAAGCTTTATATTTGCAAGCCTGCAATGAGGAAAGCTGAGAGATTAGTTTTGCTCCTACATGAAAAAGTCTAAAGAATGGATCAATGAAGAATTATTGGCTACCTATTCAATACTGGCAGATGACAGGGCCTTGTGCAACATGGTCTAATGTGAGGTGTCCCTGACCGTGGTAGGGGGATTGGAACTAGATGATCTTAAGGTCTTTTCCAACCCTTACCATGATTCTACGCAGACTGCAAAATAAGTCATCCAGAACTTTGCAAGCCTATGACAAAGTAAGAATTGCAAATGCATGTTATTTTACCATCCTGAATAGATAAATGAAAAGGCACACAATGACTCCATCTGGCATCCAGTTAAAAACTTTAAAAGGAAAATGAGTAGGTACCTACCATGAAGCTGAAGATCACAAGATTACTGATACTAATAGATCTATGAAATTTTAATACAACAGATATTGCACAAATAAAACAGCTATAGGTAAAAAAAAAAGATACAAATTAAATATTCTACACAGGACTATTGTGCTGTGGGCTTAAATGAACCATATTTTTTGTCCCCATGAAGATGCCCCCCTAAAATAAGATTGACCAACTTTTCCCTTCAACGAGGTAAAAAACCACATCATACTGGCTTTTGCCGAACACAGGCTCTTTGCCATGGCGGCTCACTAGTCTGTTCCCTTCCCACAGGTAAAAAAATTTCTGAATATTCCTGTTATGTATTTTTGCATCCCTTGAGCTATGTAACTTGTACAGAACAACACCCCTAAATATATCCACTGCATTCCTCCTACTCTCATTTTCAGCACTGTGATCTGCTTATTCTTCTGCAGCTTCTTTTCCATTTCTGCTGCCATGATTCTATCTTCTTACATGACCCTTTAACTGCTGAATGCTCTCTATAGCCTGTATCTGTAATGTCTTGTCTTTTCATGTTTTCCCCTTCTTTCTTTCACAGTTCACCTCTATTTTAAAATTTTATTACTCCCAGTATCTTTCCTCTGTTTATCCTCTCAGATCTAGTACTCAATTTTGACCACTGCCTCAGAGAAAACTCCTGACTTAACCTATTTTCTTTTGTGTCTTCCCTCCAATTGTCCCTTTACTAACTCCTCCTGAATGTCATATTATTATCTTGGAATTTAGGCAAAAAATCTTTCTATTCACTGTTAGAAATCTCTCTCCATTTTCAAACCCACTATTCTGCCAGCATTATCACCCCAGCATCCTCTAAATAATTCTTGTTATCTTACTTCTTTTCAACCAGACTAAACCCTGTTTTTGACATATAACATTTATAACATCATCAACTCTTTCTTTTCTATGTCTTTTCTGCAAAGAAGTACAAATTGTAGTGCACATCTCACTGTCACAGGATTCTCTCATGTAGCAATCTGCCCACTGGTCACAGTGCCACTTTCTTGTGCAGACAGGGATGAACCTGTTTTACTGCAATGTCCCCTTCCAAAATACTCTGTTACTAGTTCTCCTAACCCTCAGGGTAAATAAAGTCTTTTGACTTCTCTATTCCCTCTCAGCTTTGAGTTCACAAAATGGTGCCTCCTTCCACCCAGCTACCCTTTTTAATTCTAATTAATTTGCTATTAAGATGCATATCAACTTTTTAATAGCATCATTAGTGCCTTAACCCCTTGGCTAATCCCTTTCATACCATGTAGTATGAGTAAGAAAGCCACATGCAAGCCCCTTTAATGCTTTTAAAAATTATTTTTAAAACTGAGTTATTTGTAGGGCATTTTCTGAATTTGACTGTAAGTGGCAAGACAGGGACAGACTTTTAGAGCGCGTCTGTTCTTGTCTGTAAAGTGCCATGTTCCTGTTTATTACTCTATAAGGGAGTAGTAAGATAGAAATAACAACAGCCAGAGAAGTCAGACTTTAGGTGATCACAACTGAGAATAGGAAAGCAATGTTATATGCTCTAAAGCTTCAGAATATATCTGTTTTTATAGATACTTTAGCTGAGAGTTTTGGGAGGATGCTGAGAATCCAGGTTAGCTGGGATATTGGCTCAGCCTGCTTACAGAAATCAAAGGCATTTGGTCTTGACTGCAGCTGTCTGAAGAAAGACAGGTCCTTGAATGATGATTAAAATTCAAGACCTAAATGGGAAAAACTTAGTATTAGAATAATGTTGCTGACTGCCTGGCCAGAACTGGTGACACTGCCTGTGATATGCCAAGGGAGGGAAGACAGCAAGGATATTGTAGTAAATGGAGATTCAGATGACTCTCTCATGCTGCAGATTGGAAAAACGTAACATTATGACCTGACGATATGACCAAATTTGTAGACATTGTCAGCAATTGATTGATGGGGCAGTCTGTTTAGTGGCCCATGAGACAAGAATCAACCTTTGACTGGGTTTTGAGCAGAGCAACAGACTTGATTTGAAATTGTCAAAAATCCACTCCCTAACAGCAGCTATAATATACTGGAATTCAACCTTCTTGGACAGCCCCCCAAAATACCTCCTAACTGTGCCTCACCAAAAAAAGCTGTGATATAACAACACTGTAGCTCTGCTACTTATGAACGTGAAAAGCTTTACAAACACAGGAGAGGCAGTTGAAAGAATTAACTTCTTGTAGGCAGTGCAAAGACAAAGGGCATCTTGTTGAAGGCAGAAAGCAGTCACTTCAGAGAACAAGAAGAACAGAAGAATTAGTCAGAAGAGGAAAGGTAGTTATCAAAAACAAGGAGGTATCATTCTGAAAGTTGAAAATAGAAAGCATTATAAACTGTGGTTATTTATAAAAACACAGTGAGACAGTCCAGAAAAGAGTTTGAGTAACAACCCACACAAGGCATTAAAAGCTTACAATAGAATAATGCGTTTTCAAAGACACCAGGAGAAGGAATTCTGCCTGAACGTTCACATGGCTCGAAGACTATCAGGGTGCAACTCTCACATGTTTTTTGCTGTTTGGTTTGGTTTTCTGTTTGCTTTTGAATACAGTGGAAACTTGAGATGGCTCCTACACTTGAAGCTTCTCAGTAAAGGTCTCAGCAGAAGACCCATCTCAAACTGAATATCAGTATAAAACATTATGTGACAAATAGAGGGGAGAAACCAAACCAAAACACAGAGTTTCTAAAAACCCGCTATAGTTTCAAAGGAACTCAGGAATGTAACAGGTGAACCACTAACTGTAATATGAAACCTAGTACTTAAACCCACTTAATTAAGGACTAGAATGTGGTAAACGTGTCATCCATTTTCTGAAATGCATTCCAGGGAGTATCTACAAACAGGTAAGCCTCAAGAGTGCACCAGGCCTGTCACTGGATACTATAATAAAGAAAAGAACTTGTGTACAGATAGATAAATTGGTCTGTCAGTAACAGTCAGCCTATCCCTCATAAGGGGAAGGCATGTGTGACAAATGTATCTACAATCCAGTTTGTAAAGGAGACCTTTTCAATATAGTTTTCTCAGATTTTCAAAAGGTTTTGACAAAGACTTTCACCAAAGCCTTGTAAAGAGGATGGATGGTCAGATTGCATGGTGATGCAGATAAACACAAGGAGTCAAGCTGTTTAACTTACTCATAAATGATGAGTGAGCTGTGAGATAACAAAGTTTGCTGGTAATACAACACACAAGCGGTAAAGTCACGAACTGATAGTGCAAACACCAAGAAAGCCCTTATGACTCAGAACTACTGTGCATTAGGTTGGTAAGTGATATTCAGAAAAGACAAATGTGGTGTACAAGGGAATTTCAGTCCTAACTGTACTGGTAAAATGATGGGCTCTGAGCTGGTTGTTACCAAGCATAAAAGAGGCTTTAAACAGTTCTGTGAAAATATAAGTTCCATGATAAATCTCCTTCTTGGAAATATTCAAGAGCCATCTTGACAGAATCCTGAGTGATGTGTTCTAGATGACCTTGCGTGAGCAGGGAATTTGGACTAGATGACGTCTGGTGGTTCCTTTCAACCTCAACCATTCTGTGATTCTGTGAGTAAAAGCAGGTAAGAAAACCAAAAGACAAAAACCCCAAACAAACAAACTAACAAACCAACCCCAAACAGCCTTGGGATTTAAGCACTCACATTTAACAGGAAAATAAATAAGAGTAATTACTAAGAGTACTATGATATGCAATAAATATTGCCTGAAGAAGACTCCAGGGAGACCTTAAAGAACTCTTCAAGTACCAAAAGGGGCCAACAAGAAACCTGGAGAGGGGCTTTGAACATGGGCCTGTAGGGACAGGACAAGGGGAATGGCTTTAACCTGACAGAGGGGAGACTGAGATGAGATCTTAGGAAGACGTTCTTCCCTGTGAGGGTGCTGAGGCCCTGGCACAGGTTGCTCAGAGAAGCTGTGGCTGCCCCATCCCTGGCAGTGTTCAAGGCCAGGTTGGATGGGGCTTGGAACAACCTGGTCTAGTGGAAGGTGTCCATGGCAGGGGATTGGAACTGTATAAGCTTTAAAGTCCCTTCCAACACAAACCATTCTGTGATTCTATGGCTCTGTTGTGTAAATCCATGGCTCACGTGTTGAATACCATATGAATTTCTGGTTCTACTACTCTATCCTAAGAAGAAAAAAAAAAAAAACAAAAGTATACAGGAGAATTGAATAAGGTACAAAAATAGGTGGGATTAGTTCAGGCTGGAAAAGAAAAGGCAGAGCAGGATATAAAATAAGTCCATAAAATCTCAAGTAGCATGGAAAAATAGACAAGGAATTTACGTTACACCACCTCTTCCAGTGTAGGAGCTGGTGGGTCTCAAGCACATAGAACAGCGCCAGGTTAAAACCAAACATGAGGGGTTTCTTCATGCAACTTGCAGTCAATCTATGCATTGCTTTAGATGCTTGATGTTTATGTGGCTTCAAGTGGGGAATTGAAAAGTTCATGGAAAAGAAATCCTTCATTACATACTAAAGACAATTCCTCTGTTTAAAGAAAACCTGAGGCGAAAGCTTTTGGAGTGCTGAGTGAATATTCTGGGATATGTTGATATTTCAGTTGGCTTTCAAGAAGTATACAGCTGTAGTAGAAGACTACACCTCAACATTTTTCATTGTAGTAATGAAGGACAAAGTTGAAAAAATAGACTCAGTTTTTTAAAAATTCTGTTCATTCAGTAAACTACAAATGAGAGGCTTTATGTCCTCAGTTTTCACAGTAGAAATGTGTCGCTAAGTTTATTATGCAATATTCAGGATGGCGTCTACTAATGTCTTCTTTATTTTAATACATGGCGAAGTGTTCGCACCATCTACTTCAGCTGCTTTAGGCTTCTCATTTAGATTGAGTCAGAATACTTAAAATTAGTGCTACCTACATATAAAGGAGCAGAAGTAAGTGTTTCCAGATGGACCTAAATTAAATGTGTAAAGCCAGAATCCATAAATATTCCCTCAGTGTTACTTCTACTTTACCTAGTTATTTGCTACCTACCAATATGGTCGAAGAAAAAAATATTTGAATCCTTCCCATGTATATACCTACTCAATTATTACGAAAAAAGTTCTTACAATCAAGTATTGGCATTTTTTAATGCCTTCTGTTGACATTTCCATTACAGATCTATCTCAAGGCTAAACAGATTCGGAATATGGCATTTTTTGAGAGAAATAAATTGCACTTTTGTAATTCTTTGAATTCCAATATATTTCCTCATAAGCTAACTAAATTAGCAGAGTACTCAAAATATCACTCTAAACAAAATCTTTACCTCAAAAAATACCAACCAAACCCAATGTTTTGTATAGTCTTTTCTTTTTCAGTAACTTCACAAATAGAATAATCTAAACCCTTAGGTTGTTCTGAGGCACATCAATAGCATCATTTGCATTACATGTATCACATGAAATTACAGGAACAATGCTCCACTCGGCATCTGCCACAATTTTTTCTTAAAACAAAGTGCAGCTTCTCCCACATAGCATCCTGATTAAACAAATTAGCTATGGCGCTGACTGCAAATGTACACAGTAGAGTGTAAAAAATGAATGGCCAAGTCTGTATTTAATTTTAATTAAATTTCATTCTGTAGCTCAATTAATCCAGAACTCCAAATGTCAGCAGGACTTAGGCAAATGGAATGACATCTGCTGCACTGCACATTGACTGTAAAACCTTCACTGCATGCTACAGCTCTGGAAATGTACCAGAAAAAAAAAAGAAAAAAGTTTTTATTAAATACATATCAATGTATAGAAGTCTAATTTCAACAGAGCATATGAAAGATACTTGAAAGAAAACTTCGGAGAGTTCCTTTATTTCACAACTCTTGTTAATAATACTGTCTGTCTAAACTCAAATATGGTGGTGTGCATTAGTAAGGATTTATTTACATCAGATCTGTGTTATTTTTTAGGTGATCTACTAAGATACATTTTGTAGCATACTGTGTGACAAAAAAAATATAATATTGTAAACACTCCACATTATCATTATTATTATTATTATTTACAACTATGTATCCGCATAGAAGTATTATCCAGAAGCTTCTGCTCATGCTTGAGTGCTGTAGGAAGACATTATTTCTGTCACAGTGAAATTGATGCACACTTTTTAACAGCATTAAGGTATTTCAATGGTAATCTGACACCTAAAATTGTTTACAGTGCCAGCCACACGACAGGTGGATTAGAAGACGAATTTAAGAATTTGAGAAAGGAAAAAATCCCCACCAACAGTGAAGGTAAGTTCATAGGCTTTCTGAGTCACGTAACCATATTGATAGCTGTGTTATTCTTTCATTTCTTTTCATCACTGCTTTTTATTCTACCAGAATGCTCCATCTTAGCCCTCATTTTTGATTGACTTTTATTACAAATGACAAAGTAGGGATGGATGAAGGAGCTGGGACAAGGCCTGCACAAGGAAGATTAGGGAGAGGTTTCTGTAGTAACGGTTGTGAGGTAAACAACTAATTTTTAATAAAATATTATTATTCATTTCAATGGACCCTATATAAAATACACAACCAAAGCAAAAAAAACCCTACCTCAAAATGAAGGGAAACTCCTATATACATTTAACAGTACTTTATGCATCAAAATGTATTAAGATGTTTCAATTTTCCAAATACTGTCTGTAGCTTCATTCAAAAATTATAGAATAACGCTGAACTGGCTGCTCTGTTGCAAGATTATGGTTTTGCAAATACCTGAATCAGTCGGATATTGTGTTCACAGGACAGAGGCAACCATTTATTTTTCAATGTAATGATCTCTATAATTATTTCCTCCCCCCCATCCTATTGATAACTAACTCATTGAACATGCTAAAAGCAAAATAGAAGCTTCCATGTTTTTTCCAAAAAAAAATTCATTGTAAGTCCTTTCAGCCCTATTAACTGTACTCTGTGCAGTTCTTGAATATTTTGGATAACTGTAAAATTATCAGCTGAAGCAAAGAATATACAAAATCACATATTGAAAATTGAACTTTGTTCTTCCAACACTTATCAAATGACTTTAATCAAAATGCTTATCTATAATAAGAATAAAAATAAAAAAAAGAATATACAATTTCCAGGACCGTTCATATAGAAAGTCCAATTATTTCTATTCCTTTTTCCCCCATAGACTTCAAGCTTATTTCATGCCAAATACATTGAAGAGATATAGCTAAATTTTGATCATTGCACTAAACAAATCTAAATATGATTATACTAAATTATGATGATTACAATTATATAATTAGCTAAAGTACTCTCTAAAGTTCCTTTTTTTTTTTCCTCTTTCCTTTAACATTGCTTTCTCAAAGACTGCTCCCCTGTTTAAAGAAAGTATTTCTCTAAAATATGGATCTGCTTCAGAGGCATCTGTATCTATTGATATCATTCAACTCTTCAACAAGAAATCTAACAGAATCTAACAAGCCATCTAGCAGAATAGGTCAGAATGGCCTAACAATTCCAAACAACAGATTTATAGTATTTTATGACTATATTAACAATACAAGATTTTGGTTTTATGACTACATTCAAGGGTAGTATCTCCAAACATTGTAAAGAAATATATTTAAAATAAATTATTAATAGATAAATACAAACAATATATTCATGCTGATTATTTTTTTTAAGAAGGAAATTAACTTTTAAGAAGATTTCATTTAACTATCATATGGCACACCTCTGAGCTTGAGAAAGTACCAGCTTGTAGGTAGAGCATGGTAAAACTACCCAAGAAAGAATCTCCCTGACACTAATTTGGCAAGTGAAAATGTATACGTTCTTACATGATTGCCTTTTCTGTAATCTTCTTCCCACTGTGGCCTTGCTGTCATACCCCAGTCAAGTTTATCCTTAGTATTTTTTAGTTTTTCCTTTTTAATTGTTTAGAGTACTGTCTTCCCTTCTTTCTCTTTTTAGGTCCTTCTTTTAATCTTTTGACTTCTTGTTTCTAATAATAGCTGCAACCATCTCCTTTCAAAATTCTATTTAAAAACAGACTTAGTCACTTTGGAAGCTTTTTATAAGTGCTATCAAAAAATATTAAATTATTAGGAGTTCAAGGAAAATGTCATTTATAAATTTAAAAGATCAGAAATTTTCCAGAAGTCCTGTTCTGAATGCTGAACTAAGAAAGCTTAGGAAAACAAAAGAAAAAAGATATAATAAAAATATTTCTGACATTCTTCCCAAGGAAAGCCAGGTGCCTACTACTCATTTCCTTGAATATCAGAAATTTCCAGCTGGAGGGAGTTGACCTTAGTGTCACTGCACACTTGCATACACTGGGATCTAACCCCTCCCCCCCATTCACAGATAAAATTATATCTATCCATATTAAACATTGCTTTCTTTTAAAACATAATGCTCAAGAATACTAATTTTATGGAACTCAGTGTATCCATCTCCCAAACTGAAAATTAATATACATGAACAAAATAAGTGCATTACTAGAACAGCAGCTAAAATAGTCAACAAAATACTACTTTGTGTCATTACACTGCACTATACATAAACAAACATATTCAGTTGTTTAGCCTCCTCTATGACAGTCAACAAGATTGCTGATTAGTACTATGCGGCAAGTATACACTTCAGATGTGTTCCTAGCTGTTCTTTTACCTATGTAGGAGAATTGCAAGCTCTCCAAGTAACAGAAAAACCTGGATGATATCCATCCATATTGTTCCAGCCATCAGCAGTTATGAAGCAAGAACCTATTAAAGGCTACAAGGACTGCAGTGCCTATTCAAGCAAATACCCCCACAGCTTCTATTCTGATATCCAAAAAAGCAGCCCCACCACATTCCCTGCTGTTAGCGTCACTGTAAAAATTCAGGTAATGAGGTAAGGGGCACACCTGGGTTCTTCATATGCCAAGATAAGGAAAATTAATTTTAATGCTAAAAAGATGGCAGTACTATTACAGACGGCCATTAAACACTTCCGGCTGCTCTCCAGCTCTACAGTACTGGAATCTGGAATGGGAATCCTGTTATAAGCACAGCAAGTGCACAATAGTCCCTTATATTCCATTACTGCAAAAAAGGGCATAGGATACAAAATAAAAAGGATAACAGAAGAAAAAATATAAATGAAAGCAAGATACTTCTCTGTGACAGCTGAAACAAATATACTGCTCAGGAAAAAGAAAAAACCAAACCAAAACAAACCAGACTTCTCTAAATTTCTTCATGTAAAAAACTACTGATCTGTAAAAATAAAAATAAACCAAATATATTTCTCAATGATTAATACTAACATTTGTAGACTGGTTAAAATTCACACATCTACAGTCTAAAAATGACATACTAATAAGCTGTAATTTGCATCTTGTCCGATTTTACCATTATTAGTATTAGTATTAATAATACAACTGTAGGATCTAAAGTATAGTAGGAAGCATAAAGGTCTTCAAAGAGTATGTAAAAAAATTAGGAATGAATTGGAAGCCATGAAAGTATTCTAAAAAGATTTACATGCATGGTTCCTTTGTACACTTTTCTCTGGTTAAAATTTCACTCTTCTGGATTCTTTTTTTTCCCCCTCCAAAATTTAAGGTAGAGAGGACTGGTTTTGATTTCACTCTATGAGTCATGATTTCAAGCAACGGCCTGTGCATATTTCTAGACAGACAATAGCAGTACTTCTAATCTGCCTGCCACTGACTCAAACTTCTGCCACCCTGTGTGAAACTCATAAAGAATACCACAAACTGATGTACAGACGTATAAAAAGAATACATAATTTTCAGTTTCAAACCCTCGAAGCAGCCATCCTATGCATTCACTTACAGAGATTCTTACACTAAATGCATATTTAAAAAAAAAAAAAAAACACAACAAACTATTACAATGCATTATGTTAAAACTAAACTAACATATTCATAAGAGGTCAAAAATATATAACTTCTAATTTTGGCTCCTTAAGTCATCAACTCTTAACTCAGGATACCCTCTTACCACTGTAAGACCTCTAAAAGGCATAAAAAGCAGAAGGGAAAAATAATAAAATTATGGTTTACTATCTGTTTTCTTCTCTTCACTGGAACTGAACCTGAATAAACACTTGTGCAAATCCCTCCAACCCGCATAATAATTTTAACAAAGATGACAGCTCCAGTTATAAACCCATTTTCCTAAGAAAAATTCTTCACTCTGACTGCAAACTGATAATCCGCGTGGAAACATGATGGCCACAGTGATCACACAGGAGCATCCCCACCCAGAAAACCAAACCCACGCATGCAAAATTTGCCAGGTAAGACAGAGGATGGGGTGGGAGGGAACTGCGTGGAGGGAGGATGCTTCACATCAGACAGGATATGAGAAAAGCCCAAAGTAGAGCACATCAAAGGAAATACCAGCCAGAAATCACTGATGTAACAGCAAAGATGCAGCCAGTTTTGCAAGCTGACATTTGGAATTAACATTTACCTCAGAAGTCTCAAAACATAAATAAATTTTCCACAAATTTGATCAAATTATATTGATGTTATGTTACCTCAAGTTTATTTGTGAACAGGTGGGTTTTTTACCCCTTTAGCTCCTTCATTGATGTTATTTTCTTCCTTTCCTGGCAAACAGCAATTTGAAAAGTTTCTCAGCTTTGTAGACACAAAAGTTTATATCTGTTTTAAGTAAGAATTACATTCTTTAGGTGCCTGATCTCTGCATCTTGTGGACTCTGCTAATGTTACCTTTTTCTCCTCATCCAGAAATTATCTTGCTTTTTGATTTGCAAGAAGAATATCAGATTCAAGTGAATTTTCACAGTGGAATCATGTAAAGACATACAGTTCAAAAGCAACACATTTGGTCTGTGGATAACAGATAACTTCTGTGACAGCTGTCCTTCTTTAAATATATGCGTGTGTGTCAGTAGAAAGCTATGCAAGAATCATAAACAATGTCTTAAAATAGTAGGAAAATGAGAATGTAAAGCAGCACAGTTAAAGAGTCAAAAGGTTCATCAGTATAAAGGAAACTGAAACACTAATACTAGATGGGGCAGAGAGAACTAATGCCAGAAAATCAAGGCTTTAAAAACTGGTTGCCTCTATGACTTTCATTGATGTTTCTCAGCTTTTATTTCTGTGTTCACTTTGAGCCTTCTGCTCTGTTTTTAAGCAACCTGTTATCATTGTATCTGCTTAATTTTACATGCTAGATTTCCTACATGTGCTGAAACAGAGTGACCTATTTGTATTCATGGTAGGTCATTAAGCAGTTTATCCCAGTAGGCGAATGCGAAGATTTTCAATGTTCTTGTGCCACGTTGTTCTATTCACAAAAAAATAATTATTCATACCTAACATAGTGTAACCATTAATGTCAGTGTCCATTAATTGTCACAGTAACTACAGCTGCTAGGAAGTTAGTTGTACGGACCTCAGGCTCTGAGGGGAAACATGAGGTGAACTTAATAAAACAATGTGAAAGCAAGGGATAAAGAAAAGCTAGTCTGGTCACACTAGCATTTTGGTCTGATATTGCAGACTTTCTACCCAAAATATCACCTTTAAAATGTTAGAGCCATGGCCTATACAAAAAAAGCTGCCATATTTAGAGCTCCAACCCAATTCTAGGAAATCTTTTTTCTATGAAGAAGGTAATGTAAATGAATTTACACATTATTTATGCACTGCCAAAACCTCTGTGACCCCAATCCTGCTATCAAAGCTATTCAAAAAGACCTGCTCTGCCACACGGAATTTGCTGGTTTATGAGTATGTCCTATGTGCAGGTATTGGTCAATGTGTATCTAGCTAACAGAGAAGAGTCCTCTCCAGTACAAGGATTCATATACTGGAATACTATGCCTATTTTTTCAGTTTCTTCTAATCAGCTGTTTTTCAAAATGAAAAGTGCTAATAACATTTCTTTCAATCTTGAAACCATTGGTTAACTATGCAGAGGAAGCACAAGAGATTGTAAAATGCTCATTACACTTTGACATAACTACAACGACCTAAGAAGAAAATGTTTTATACAGAACAAGTAGCTTGCATCATAGAAGCAATTACTTCTCCTTATTCATAGCTGTAACAATAAAAAATCATTTTGTCTTCAAAGGTGAACTGCTTGAAGAATTTTTCTAACAAACCCTGCTTCAAACAAAAGGTTAGATACAATTAAATTCAAGTAAGTCTGTAATATGCTTCTTGAGTTGTGCTGGACATGCTACATGGCATTCACATGATTTTTTCTATAAAATCATAGACTGGTTAAGGTTGGAAAGGATCTTAAGATCATCTGGTTCCAACTCCCTGCCATGAGCGGGGGTCCCTCACCCTAGACCACGTTGCCCAAGGCTCTGTCCAACCTGGCCTTGAACACTGCCAGGGATGAAGCATTCACCACTTCTTTGGGCAACCCATTCCAGTGCCTCACCACTCTAACAGTAAAGGATTTCTTCCTTACATCTAACCTGAACTTCTCCTGTGTAAGTTTGAACCCATTACCCCTTGTCCTATCACTACAGTCCCTGATGAAGAGTCCCTCTCTGGTATCCTTCTAGGCCCTCTTCAGATACTGGAAGGCTGCTCTGATGTCTCCACACAGCTTCTCTTCTACAGGCTGAACAGCCCAATTTTCTCAGCCTGACCTAAGAGAAGACTCGTTAATGTATTCTTAGAAGTGCCAGAAATTATTCCTAAATAATCAATACTGAGGTTTGATTTTGTATCATGCACTATCAATACACCAAACTCTTGCTGGGCAATAACTGAAAAGTAAAAGACTTCCTTACATATACACATATACAAAGCTACAGACTCCCTGAGGACTCTTTTGGAGATACAGCTGTTTGTGTCATTACAGATAAGGACATCATCAAAACAAATTCCCCTAAAAGTTAACAAATAACTATAAAACTATAACCTCAGCCTAGGAAGAACAAAAATAACACCATAATAATAAAAATTATGTGGTATCAGGAAAAATTTATTCTGTCATAATTGTATATTCAATGTAACAAAGGATGTCTCAACTGTAAATACATAGGTTTTATTAAAATAACAGAATAAAATTAAGTAAATTTTTATTTTTAAACCTTGTTTATATTATTAATACTACCATGAAATTAATGCCATTAAACATCATATTTCACAAAATGCATTTAAATGTCTGAGGTATAAAGGTTATTACTCATTTATACCTTATTAGATGCTTCCCTTTCTTCCATAAAACTGTTCATCTGGCTTACACTTCATGCTCAAGTTATGCAGATTGGAGCTGACTCTCAATTATACAAAGTCTTTCTCCAAAGATGACAGTCCAAATACAGTAGAGATAAAATACATCAAGGTTTAAAATAGGTCCGTTCAGCCCCACTGCCGCTTCATCATGAAATGATATAATTCACTGATGCCTCTGCCTAGCCTAACATATGTTCTATTCACAGCCTGTGTCACTCTTCATTTGTAATTATTTCCCTTCTCTCCCCCCCCACCCCCATCTTGTAATACTTTGCTTGGTTGAAGACAAATACTGAAAGGAAAAAAGAATATTATCATATGATGACCTGTTCCAGGGTGTTAAGTCCCTGTCCAGGTTTGATTTTAACATGGGGTATTGATGACAGTACATCAATTCAGGCATCGTGTCCAGAATTAGACTATATTAATTATCACTTGAGTGCAGTATGCATGAAAGTGCTGTTTCATTGACTAAAAGGATTTGACTGAATAAAAATCCATTTCTCATCTGGTTGCTTATGGATAAAGACATTTTTTCTCTTTGCTGTGGATTGTTCTTTATTAAATATGATATTTATGAAATTGAATAGACTGTCTCATTCAACAACAGGTATGACTATTTTTAAACAAAGAATACTAAATCTATTGTTTTGTTGACAACTGCTTAACAATGTAGCAACGTTTACGGTTTAGACATTATATAGCAAAATACAAAGAATATATGTCATGTATATATATGTACATGTATATAATCAAATTTTATTTTAAAACATAAAGGATGATGAAAAAAAGAATTTATAATGACATTTAGGTGAAAAAAATCCTTTCATTTCCACTCAGTAATAAAGTGTATTTTAATGTTGAGGATTGTTCCTGAATTTTCATTTAATAAAAACCTGAAGTTCAAGATCACTGAAAAAACTGCCAGTGTAACCTAGTTACTGAGAAAAATTCTACTTTATAGACCTTATTAAATAAACTGTGAATTAGCTGCAGAGTAACTGGAAGGAGTTCTGAACTTTCAAGTGTAAATATCCACAGACATAGGTAAACCAGCATATGGTAATGTGCTTAAACTCAAAAATTTACCTATGTAATTTTTTTTTTTCACTTACTTATGATTTTCAGCCTCATCCAGAAAAATGAGTTTTCAGTCCTCACTTTATGTTAGGTGTTAGCTGCCTCATATATTTGCATTGTCATGGAGAAGTCCTATAAAACATTACCACATT
Organism: Neopsephotus bourkii; assembly: GCF_033783945.1. Lineage (NCBI taxonomy): Eukaryota > Metazoa > Chordata > Aves > Psittaciformes > Psittacidae > Neopsephotus > Neopsephotus bourkii. The sequence goes on from NW_026901527.1 coordinate 94,295, forward strand.
AAGGCCACTGCACAGATGTTGGTCTTGGTATCTACGTTTTCTTTAGTGCATCAGAGATTCTTCCACCCTCCTTTTCCTATTCAGCTGTGCTGGGAGGTGATGTTGGGAGAAACAGAAGCTAAGAGCTGCACTTACTGGAGAGCCTTGTACTTAACTGCTAACACAAGGTGTTGATACATAATGTAATTAGGGTTATGAACAGTTTTACTAGTTACATTTCATCAATTATACAACTCGTATGTAACTACTAATCTAACTATATCTGTATTTAGCGTTCTTCTTAGAAACTCCAAACAGAAGAGAACCATATAATGCTGTATATTTTTAAACCCCACGTTATACAAGCAGAGATCTAAGGAATTGGAAGGAACTAACGCTTAGATTAGTAAGTATCAATAAAGTTTTGTTAGACCCTTCAATTAGCAGCATCATAAACATACTGAAAGTAAGAAAGACACATTCCAAACATTTTAAATCTTGCTTAGTCACAGTACTCAACTACAAAAAGAGATCAGTTTTAGCTAGTTTTAAAGAATCACAAGGCTTAAAAATTATAGCAAATCGGAGAGGTATACTAAATTATACCTTATCTGATGTTTCAATAAGCAATGAGTTTCAGTAATGATAACTTTCACTAAAGGGATAAGCTAGAAGATGATGCTGATCATTAAGGCATCAGAAAAGGCATTCACAAATCCCAAAGATCTTCCCATGGGCTAGGAGATAACATCTTGTACTGCCATAGCAGATAATGCAGAGATCCTTTGCTTGCAAATCAGTTAAGTTTTCTGGAGGATATTACACTTCAAACAATGGACCCTTAGGATCAATCGTCAGTGTTCTTCTGTGTTTGGTAGGAGGGAGAATCACCCCATTTTACACTCTTATCCTTCCTAACACCTGAACCCTTCCCCTCAAGGTCACAGACAGCATCATGCAGGAACCCGTTGCTTGCTCTTCTCTAACAGGTCATGATCAGTTCCTTTCTTTCCAGTCATCTCCCAGAAGCCTCTCACTACTGTCATTACTGTCACTCTTACCACCTTTGCCTGAGGATCCCACTCTGTACTCACCTAAAGGACTTTCAGATTGTGACTGACTGAATTATGCTGCGTGTGGCTAGGTGTGGCAACAGCTGTAGCAAGGATAACAATGTCCAAGGACTTAAAAAGTTGCCAGAGGTAAGAACTTAATCTTGGCTTCTTCCAGAAGAAAACAAAAATACCAGGTTGGATGGGGCTTGGAGGAACCTGGTCTACGGGAAAGTGTCCCTGCATGTAGCAGGGGTTGGAACTGGATGAGATTTAGGGTCCCTTCCAACCCAAACCAGTCTCAGATTCTACATTTCTAAGAAAATATAAAACATGTAAATATCTAGGGCAATGTTTTCATAACTAATTATCTCTAAGACAAAAAAAATCAAGATTGCTTTCTCTTATAGAGAGGCATGGTGTGACAAAATGGCAGATTAATATGATTACAATTGATTTAATTAATATGATTACAATTGCTTAATATGATTACAATTGCCTTCTCTGTTGCATGCTCTCTGGTGAAAAATTCATTGCTTATAGCTGATGGGCCTGTAGCAGCAGAGGTGAAATTAACCAACCTTCCCCTTCTTCTCCTGCACCTCTTATTTGATTTCCACATGTATCAAATTCTTTTGACTCTAATGCCTTACAATTCTTGCACTTCAAAAGCTAACCACTTGATCCTTGTTTTAGAATGATATCTGCAAAAAAAATATGATGTGAATGAATGGCACCATTCATTCAAGTCAAAAGAGAGTCAGAGTTTATTGTACAAAACGGAGATTGACTGACAACAAGAGTGCTGCATAGGTTATGCGAAATCAGGGAGGTGACAACGTGGGAATGAATGAACGGGAGCTGCGTGCTGAATGGATGACTCACCACACCTACACCCATCAGCAAGGTGCTTGCAAATATCTTAGGAACAGCCTCAGTACAACCTCATTATGCCAGTAGTTAAATTCCACCAAACCCTAGGAAACCACACAGATTATTTTAATATTTTAAAACCTTATTATGGGCATTATTTTAAAATAATTTTCCTGATTAAATACTAACTGCAATCTGCTACCTCAGAAAAACTGCCAGTAGAGCTCCAGGCTTATTTGGATGACTCAGTGATCAAATTAAATCACATTATCTTTGATCTTTTGGTTACAGTGATGTAATCAAGAAACTTTTGATCTGGGAGTATCATCTTTTAGCTTGCAGCTGTCTTCTATGAATATTTGCTACATATCCATCTTTGTATGTACAATATAGTCACTGCTTCCTGATGAGAAGGAACACGTTTTCATATCTCACGTGAAGTAAAAAGGGGCACAATATTCAACCAACAGTTCTACAGAGGCTGAAGGAAAGGACAATATGGTTTGGGGTAAGGAACAAAAGTACACATCCATCCAGACAGGCTGAGAAAAAACATATTCTGACTACTTCAGAATGTTTGAACCCTGCACCATTACAGTTGTAGAAACATTAGAGAAGAAAAGGATCAAACCAGGGATAAACAAGTCAGCTCATAACTTTCTCAGAGGACCCTGCACTAGAAAGGAATCTGAACCTGAGACCTAAACATGCCAGAACTTTGGGATCACATACAAGATCATGTGCTTGAGATGTTAATCATCTAGTTTTTACCAATATGCTAATATTGTTATTAATATTGTTATTAAATACACAATATAAAACCGAAGAACTGTTCACCAGATACATAATGAAAGTGGAAACATGCTGCCAGTGTTTCATCTGCAGCACAGATTGCAGGCCACTCCTACTAGCAAGGAAAAGTGGAGCTGAAACAGTCCACATAATTAAATTTTCTTCTCACTTGCTCTCGTTGGTCCCAAATATATTGCTGCTTACCTTCCCTCATTTGCACTGGAGGTGAACATTTGAAATCAATGACTCTATAACTGTGTAGAAGAGTTTGTGGAAAGGTCAAGACAGAAAAAAGTAAGACATTGAATACTCTGCTCATGGCACATGTTTTTGTTCACAGTATACTAACCATTATTTTGTAAGATAAAAATGGCATGTTTTTTACGGAATTCAGCTTCATGGCATGTTTCCTATCTCATGATAAAATTACAGTTATTTAAAGTTGCTGACTTCCGCAGAGGCTGTTTGAACTTTTTATCATGATTCAAGACAGTTTCATCGATCCCAAAATATTCTGCACTGTGCAGGGAGTTTAACAATTAACAGTTTGCAGACACGTGTTCCTCTGACATTTCTGATTTGATTGGAATAGGCTAACAATGTAAAAGTTAAAGAAGAATTAAATGATATGAAACCTGCTCCATAAGGCATTATAACAGTATTAATTTCTTTACTGGCTAATGACAGGAAGATAGGGATGATTCTCAAAACAAGAAGGCAGACTGGTAGTACTGTGGGTAGAAAAAGAATGTTATTTCTGGACCTGACATACTTAAATCTGCAGTTAACAGGCAACATCAGAAGTCATAACAGAAACCTGAATAAGTATGAAGCCTTCATTAGGAAAGCTTCAAATTCCAAAAACTAATCTAGGACTTTATGAAAAGGTTGGGTTAAACATTTTGCAATCCAAACTGAAATGCACAATTTTAATGCTTTGCTAGTAAAAGCTTCTAATTTTCCTCAATAAAGTGTAAAAATTTGTTGAATCCATTACTATTATTCAATAGTTATGAAGAGCAGAACAATCACATAGGAAAAGCAGAACAGAAATGGGGATTATTCAAGAACTTATTGAATACCTCTGCATTAACTAGGAGGGACTTACAGAAACAGGAATAACTGACCTCACACTGAGATAACCAAGGTGGAATCATTGCAGCAAGATCAGGTTGAGATATCAGATATGTTTACCTAAACTGCTCCTATGAAGGTTTTGAAATACAAAAAGCAGAACCACTTCCAACGTCTTCTGTAGAGCTCAAATATTTCTACACTTTGTTCTTTATATGAAAGCATGCAGGTCACGTAAAGCATATATTCACATCCTTAATATTAAATCACTGATCAAATCACATATAGCTTTAGCCATAAGCATTCTGCATCAGTTAGAATACCAGTAAGGAGCTGCCTGGTTTTGCAAGCAAACAGTACTTCTCAAGAAGTTTATACATGTGCATTCTTATTTCCTTGCTTGGCTTCTTACAGCTTTATAAACTAACTTGTGGCTCAGAACAAGCAGACAGCTAAACAGAGCAAATGCTGATTGCAGAGATCAATATTCAGGACATTACAGTCCAGCCACTCTTTTAAACAGATTATTCTCATACTGAAATAATGGCCAAAGATTATCCTCCTCCATGACAAGAAAATGAATTAGTGATTCTGGCTTGACCAGAAATCCCTGATTCCAAGTGTTTTGCTTGCTGAACAGCATTAAGCCCATAAACTAAGGAATAATGTATTGAATAAGGTAACTTATGTACACCAGCCTCAACCACATAAATATTTTGCAGCACTTCTTAGGCAGGTATTTTTTTATTTACTGATAATCTGTATTGAAGAGAAAAAGTGCACAAACAGCAGAATATACAAGAAAGAAAGCAGTCATTTTCTCAAAGGCTGTGTTGAAGCTTCATTATAGGCGAAGATTATTTTTCATCATCATCCATCACATCTGGGAAGACCCATACCAAGGAGTTATTCATATGCTTTCTTATCAATTGTGGCAAGTTTCGGCTTGCACAAGAGCCAGACATCCACCGTTATGTGAAACTGTTAATCTGTTCTAAGTAGAATAGTAATAGAGCATTCAGGAAGGCTTCTCAAATTCTTTTTTTCCTATGATCTAATGTTTTCACAATTTCTTCTATTCACTCTTCATGTAGCATTGTGCAACAAAAGGTTTTCAGTCCAATATAAGTCAGCCTGAAAAAAGTGTCTTCCTGCTTTACATCTGAGTAATAAATATTAAATGTCAATACTAACGAATAGTGAACATATTACCTCAGGAAAAAAAAAAAAAGCTTCCTTTATTTTTCAAAAATGAATGAATGCCAGAATGAAAGTTTGGCGAAAATGCACTGAGATTATATAAATTCATGTTAATGCTGCTCACCATTAACCTTACCTTTGTCAAACAAACTCCTGGAAAGCTTACTGAAAAGCCAAAACAAATGGATCTAATGAACAATGTTACAGGCTCAGTGAAAATGCGACAAGCTATGGAGCTGATAGCGGCACTGCTGTGTCATTTTCTCTACTGGTGTATAGAGGTTATGTGTTTCCACAGCATTAATATTATTGCCATAGTTCATAATACTATTAATAACGGCTACCCCTCTTAAGTGAGACACATGAATTCCCAGTAACTTACTAAAACGGAGTAAGTCGTTCCTCAGTGTACCTCTCTCTATTACAAAACAAAATACCGAGTCCCAGACTTAACAATGCATGCACTGAATGATCTGGAAGAAATATCACAGCAGGAAGGACCTGCCGTATATTGATGATGCTACAGTGCTACCTATCCATCACCACCTACAGCTGTATCAGTATCACCTACCAGCCAGTCAATGGATGAAATCAGCTCAGAAATAAAGAGGGAGAGAGCTGCATGAAAAGGAATGAAGAGCATGACAGATGAGCAGAGAAAAAGCATTTCAAAGGATTAACAATGAATGTACAGTTTCCTTTGCTCTAAGGGAGACATACATAATATTGGTCAATTCAGTTCATAGATTAGAAGTAGTCTTGGATTTTTCCCTAACACTAAGTTTCATCCATTACTAACGCCTTCAATTTCTTGTTGCTAGGAAACTTCTTCCAATCCTGGTAGACAACCATAAGATCATAGGCAAATTCAGGTTGGAAGAGACTTTAGGAAGTCTTTAGTCCAACCTCCTGCTCAAAGAAGGGTCAGCTAGGAGGTCAGTACAGGGTTATCCAGAAATGGCTGAATGTGTGATGTCTTAAGCTCATTACATTTACTTCTTGGCTGGGCTATATGCAATAATTGGACATATTTTCATTCTAAAAACTGGCTAGTGTAGTGCATTTTTCCTTAACAAGATGTACGTTCTTAGAATTAAGGTTCTTAGCTGGTATATTCTTAACTCTGAACATCTCCACTTGCCACAGTGGCTTCCCCTGGAGTTTAAGTGATGTTCAAAGTCTGCTCAAATATTAAAAAGATGTCAGCAGCCTACCTAAAAGACTGACTGAAGCTAGACAGTAGTCCTCTGACCTAAAGAAACTCTCACAAAAGGGAAAAAAGCTTTCGTGGGGTTAGTCTGAGACTGCAAAATGCCTTCTCACAGGAGCTACAGATCATCAGAAATCTCACCACTGCAAATATAAAGTTCACTACTGCCATAACACTTTGTTATAATTAATATGTACATTTATATATAATTCTATGTGTAATAAACTACCTATACCTATTGGTGTGTCAGAGAATGAGGATTTTAGAAATGGCATATCTGGAACAGAAATGCACACTAAATTATTAGCTTTGTCCTACACTGGAGTCATACAGAGAAAAAAAAAATAATAAATAAAAGTACCAGTATAACACCTTCAGCATTGTTGATAAATTTTATGTAATTAGCTTCCATAAAAAACAACAACAATTCACACTTAATTTCTTCATATGTTTATGTGTTCATAACAGTAGACTCTTTTTTCAAAAACGACCATGTAGGTCACCACGCAGACTGGGTAATAATGAAATCCACTTCCATCATTATTAAGCATTTTTGTTACCTCTTCCTCATGAGCTTCTTCATTCAGCAAAAATTTATCTTTCAACATCTGCAATTTATTACTAAAGTTTCTAATATCTTAAATTCATTGACTAGTTCATTCTGTTACAAGGGAGTTGCTGTCTACTTAACATGAAAATTTTCACATGTAATTATGAAAATTAATCACTGAGAAAAATATAATTTAAATTTTGGACTATAAAGACTGGTAATTATTCCAATATTGGCAAAGGATTTTTCATCTGAGTATGAAGGGAGAACTCAGAATAACTAAAACATGATTTGATGTCATCCATAGCTTTTTTATGCGATATGCATCATAAAATGACAAGCACCATGAGAAACACGTAACACATCACTTCAAGTTTTCATTTCTCCCCATTATCATAAAAATCCAGAACTCATATTGCTGTAAGATTCTGATTATTCCTTGTTGCGATGCGGTAAGTCCTACTTATAAAGACATCATAAATATGTCAAAAACTTTCTTAAGATGAGAGATTGTATTGTCATGGAATATGAAGATTCTGTATGTTGTCATTCTACTTTTTCTAGAGAGCGCAACTAAACTCTGATTTATTTTCAATACTACGGGTACACCAGTGGTTATAGAAATAGAATCACACAGAGGTTAGACTTAGACACAACCTTAGGATCATCTAGTTTCAACCCCCTGCCACAGGCAAGGACACCTCCCACTAGACCAGGTTGCTCGAGGCTCTGTCCAGCCTGGCCTTGAATGCTGCCAGGGATGGGCCATTAACAAATTCCCTGGGCAACCCGTTCCAGTGCCTCACCACTCTTACTGTGAAGAATTTCTTATATTCAACCTAAATCTCCCCTATTTAAACCCATTACCCCTTGTCCTATCACTACAGTCCCTGATAAAGATTCCCTCTCCAGTTGCTGAATTTTTACTGATTATTTATATCTATCATCTTCACTGAGTGAGAATACAGGCTGACTCTATGTCTTGAACACAGTTTATTTAATTGTACTTTTCATGGGTTTCATTTTGGTTCTTGGTATCACTCAGTGATGTCAATGTATATGGATTTTTCAAGAAATTACAGGCTAAAAATTTTACTACTATTTTTTTTTAAGTCCATACATTGAGATATCACATTTCTACAGATTTTATGCAATCTCACCTTACAAATGGATTCTTTTAGGGTTTTTTTGTTGGCTTTTTTTTGTTTTTGTTTATTGGTTCACGTCAAGGGAAAAAAATAATTCTCAAAATTCCAGGACTCTTCTGAAATAACAGTTTGAACTGTGAATGCTTTGACTGGGCTACTGCATCATTTTGGCAAGGAAATGGACTGGACTGCTTAAATTGGCAGCTGGAAAGCCTGACTCGCTCATGCTGGCATGCTGCCAGAATACCGAAAAATAAAAGTCCTTGTTTGGGGAAGTGGTGGGAAGGAGTGCATTCCTGCTTCTCAGTTAATGACAAATTCTCCTCCCATCTTCCACCTCTTTATTATCTGTTCAGTCGAAGCTACTGGAAAGGCATTTTTTACTAATTGATGATGATAATATTACATAATGTTTACAGGTTTCTTTCAGAATTGTGACTTCATTGTTCCATCCCAGTGGAATAAATTCATGTTAAAATTTTACCTTGTTATCTTAACCATGTTTATGCTATTTTACAACCCATCAGCTACAAATTAGGACAGATTTCATCCTCAAAAATAAATTAATATTTTACTGAAGAGTAACTGTGAATTGTGGTGCATTAACAGAAAGCCAAAAAGGAAAGGACAACGTTTTCCTCATACTGCTTGTATGCTGGCAGTTACAGGTTATGGTACTAAGCCTTAAATAAAGTAATTCTATTGTGAGCTTGAGGTCCCTGCTACAGCTCAGGTTTTTTCTACATCTAGGTACTGGCTAAGAGTATTGAGTGGGGCTGGTCATGCACTTTTCCCAAGTTATTTCTGGCTATTCTGTCCTTGTCATTCTATTCAGCAGTGATGGTTTTTCCTCCTGGATGTTGGTGGCTCCTGGATTCCAGATATGTCCGCAGGATATGAAGCTCACTCCTCAGGAGAGGCTCAGATTTGCTACTAAGGGAACTGGTTGAGTCACTATCCCTGGAGCTATTTAAAAGACATGCAGATGTGGCAGTTACGGACATGGTTTAGTGGTGGGCTTGGCAGTGTTAGGTTTATGAGTGGACTCAATAATCTTACAGGACTTACTTTTCTAACCAAAATGATTTTATGGTTGTGCTGGGCTCAGCAGTAGCAGTCATTTTTCTCCTTCTTAGTAGCTGGTGCAGTGCTGTGTTTTTGACTTTCAGCCTGGGAACAACACTGATAACACTGATGTTTTTCATTGCTGCTCAGTAATGTTTTTAGTCTGACCAAGGACTTTCTGAGCCTCATGCTCTGCCAGGGAGGAGGGGAAGCCGGGAGGAAGCAGAGACAGGACACCTGAGCCAAACTAGCCAAAGAGGTATTCCATACCACAGCACGTCATGCCCAGTATATAAGCTGGGGGCAGTTACCTGGAAGGGATAGATCATTGCTCGGTTGGGCTGGGTATCAGTTGGTGGGTGGTGAACAGTTGTATTCTCTTCCCTTGTTATTCCCCTTATCATTACTATTATTAGTGGTAGCAGTAGTGATTTGTGTTATACCTTAGTTACTGGGCTGTTCTTATCTCAACCCACGGGAGTTACATTCTTTCGATTCTCCTCCCATCCCTCCAGGAGGGGGTGGAGAAAGCGGGGGAAGTGAGTGAACAGCTGCGTGGTTTCTGAGTGACAGGCTGGGCTTAAACCATGACAGTGGCTCTATACACAAGCCAGACAGAGTTTAGCACTGCTACCTGTAAGTACCTACATTAACTAAGTAGTAAAACACAACTTGAATTTTGTAGAGAAAACTACTTCAATGAGAAAACACAATTCAAACTTTGAAATAACTGTTTCAGAAAGTAGGAAATACGATGATATATCAGAAATTGCATTTTGGCAAGTGATGTTAGAAATACAGTTTGAAATACATAGCAGAGGGCAACTGGTATCAGAGAGATGTTTTATGCTATAATAATTACCCAATGTATGACAAAATAACCCTTTAGTTTCTGCAATCTTATGTAGATTTTTAGGCAGAATGGTTTCAACTAATGACTTCAACTACTGCAAATAAAAAGCAAATTAATACTTTGGGTCTACTTGACCCTTGATCCCTTGGCCTGTTTTTCTCTATGTGGCCCTCCCAGTGACAGTGACTAGCAAGACCCCTTCTAGAATTCACCCACTATTACTGAAGAGTACAGAACTGGGATATTCAGCTGCTGCACATCCTTCACACAGGCTCTTGTGAAGTGGAACCATCAGCATGAAAAGTCTGCATGATAGGTGTTGAGTGATAAAACATCTCCAGCTGCAAAGTTGACAGGATCCTGTAGTAGGAAAGACAAATGACTGCCTTTATTGTAGATTAATTTATAAGACATGTTTTGTTTACACTAGAAGTTCTTTGTGGACAAGTATTTCTTCATATTTGGATTGAAGTCTAGAGGGCACTGTTTAGTGGTACTCGTAGAATCTTAGTTTTCTGCTCTTTTTGAAAAGCAAGAGAAAAGACCTTTCATGGGTTTGGATGTGAGAAAAGGCAGGGAGTATTTTGTTCTTGGCTAGCCCTCCCAGAGACTCAGGAGAAGTCTGTGGAGACTACAGTCTGCCTTTTATGAGACTTAAAACCCTGGAGAGAAATGGTGCTACACAGTACTCATAGCAGCTATCGCATGATAGGCATTGGGGGAGCTGTTAACTTGCTAGGGTAGGAAAGAGCAGCTAATTCTTTTGAGTGCATCCAATCAAGGCTGACATTTTGGGGGGGAATTTTGGGGAATAGAAGGCAACTGTGTCCCTACTTCCTAACAAGGAAACCAAAACTTAGATGATTTTGTTTAAAAAATCACGTTTTCCAGTAAAGTGTGTTTTCCGATATGTATATATATTTTGATACAATGAACATGGTTCTTTAAAATATTAAGTATGAAAAAGAACTTGGAAAACCATGATGGTTCCTGATAAAAGTCTATTACTGCTGGTCACTAGCAGAGGCAAGTAAGCTTCAAAATCTATGTCATACTCTTGAACATCACAATGCTTAAATCACTGCTTATTTAAAAATCTGTTATTTAAAATTGTTTCCTCTGAAGTCACAGGAAGAATACACTGTTAGAGGCAAGACACTGATACCAAGCACATGAGTTCTGATTCAGTCAAGCAGCTTGCACACTATATGACCAGGCAGGTTTTTCCCACATTTCACTATGTATTTTTAGCTAACAGGTTGCAGTCAGATCATGGAGGAGTCTGACTTTGTCTTTGCCTGAATTTGTGTGTCTCACTCCCTAAAATGAAAACACTTGCCACACAGCAACAAAGAATTTCACAAAGTTGTACAGGGCTTTGCCAATTAGTATTCATTAAGTGTTGTACCTTCTCTAATGCAAGAAACTCCACAATGTTTTAGTAGCAATTATTTGTATTAGATTTGTTATACATGAATAAGCTGTATTTCCCTTGATTTTAGATTTTTCTGTGACTGATGATCCTGCTTCTAATTTGACTGATAAACGAGAATTTTTTCGTTGTTGTTGTTCAACTCTAGTAGAAGGTAGGTTCTCAGTTTAAGACCTTGCTTGGCTATAGCCTGAAGAACATGCCATTTTTATCCTTATGTGTGAGGATTTCTGTCATGGAAAAGACTGAAAATAGAAAGACATTGATTTAATTTTAAACTTCTCCTTTGAGACGCCTATGGCTACAGTGTACAGGCTTTCTCAAGAGCTTTCAGCTCTGTCCTTATGTTTATAAACATTAAAACTTTCATGTTGCTTATCGACTGAATAAAACATTTGATTGTACCTATCTAAGGACATACCAGCTATTTTGGTGGTAATTTAATACTCCTATACATCTGTGGGTGCATCCTCATGGTAATCTAACAAGTAGTGAAAATTTACTTAGATGTCCTAGAACCAGCTTTAAACTAGGTTTCCCGGAGTAAGTAATAAGAGCAACTTCCAGTAGCAGAGGTTTCAAAGCAGGCTGTAGAATCCTCTTGGGACTTTAGGTAAACACCCCCAGAAGTTTTAACAAAGGTCTATAGCTACACTGCATACTACTCAACCAACTAAAGAGTTAACACAATCCCAAACATGTACTTGTACCATTCTAAAAAGCTCAGCATGCATATTAAAAGACACAGAGGCTGCTTGCTTTTTTTTTTCTTTCTTAGAAAAACATAAAAAATTTGGAGTAGCAAGGGTGACCTCCAGTGTGCAATAAGTTTATGTCATTACATCTTATATATAACAAAATACTTTCTTGGCCTACTATTAATTTTGATCATCCTATAAAAACAAATATTTACTCTATTTCTTGTGCACAACAGAGAAGCTCACAACACTGCCTTCTGCTTTGAACTGTGATTTTCAGATAACATTCTTAGCTCCTCTGTGTTATAGGGAACACTATAGAAAGTAACTGTAAAAAAGAAAAGCTAGAAAATTTGTTTCTTGCTCCTATCCAAATGCAGACTATCACAATCTAAATTTTTCTTCTGGAATAAGAGTAATTAAAATTAATAAATGTAGTACAGAAGCTTTTGTTTTTTAAGAATAAAGGAGCATTACAAATGAATATTGCAACTAGTTTCTACAAAATACCTCAGCTCACAGTTCAACTCCCATGCATTTCACCGCAAACCTGTGCAAATCTGAAAATATTCAGGAATTTAAAGAAGCCAAAACTATCATAAGAACATACGCCAAAGAAAACCACATGTATCTTAGGAAGATAATAATTTAGTACAGTGCCAAAACTCCCTGTACTGAGTATCCTATTTAGGAAAAAGTAAAGCCCATGTTTCAAAAAGTAAATTCATTACATTGATGATTTCTGTCATATGGGTATCTTTGAATGAAACCTGTAGTTAATCTGGTGTCTTTAAATGAAAATCTAACTGACGTCACAATGAATTAAAAATTAAGAACATTATTTTTGCACTCCTTTTTATTTCCATCATCAGTACACAACTTACCTTTCATGATTAAATTTTAAATAGTTTTTCTAATAAACTAGTGAGCATTTTTTAGCTAACTGCATGCACACAAAAGATCTAATCATGGGTGCCTAGTGGTGCTACTGTCTGTCAATGTAAGTGTCATTCAGGGTCTGTTAGTGTTCCCATTATACATCCCTACTTTCAGAAAGTTATAATGTGAATGTTAAAATTTGCTTCAGGCTGATTCCTGACATATTGTACAAGATATGTCCAACTGGGTTGTTTTGGTTTTTTTTATTTCTTAAGTACTTTTTTTAATTATCAAATTAAGGCATATTAGCCCATACCTATAGAAACGGAAAGCGCTAGTAGAAGCATCTGCTTTTCCAAATGATAGTAATATAAAAGCAGTTTATTGTTATAGAAACTTGAGTGCTGCATATTGATTACTCAACTGTAAGAGAAAAACCACCACTGCAGCATTTAAGTAAAATAATTCCATTTGCCTTCCTTATTCAACTAATCACACTATAGACAAAGAACCCAATTTGATGATTAAGGGTAGAGGGAGTTGGCATTATGATTTCATTCATCAGCAAATTATGTATTTGTACATAGTCTTGGAAACACTCTACTTTCTAATTCTTCTTTGGACTTCTTGCACACTCTCATATAAAGTATCTACACATCACCAGGGGTATGTAAACATTATTATATCATTATACTGTAAATGCTATACTTTACCATGTTCAAAAACTTTGATTTCTCTAAACAGTGTAAGCAGTGTATCATAAACTCAAGACATTAGTAACAGCATACAAACTGTCCCACACTAACATAAATCATGCACATTTTCTGCTGTGCATACTAAATACAAGATGGCTACAACAAACTGGTCATGCATAGAGCTAGTGCAGGTTGACTAGCACTCTGTGAAATCCTTCTCTGGATTTATTGCACATGAACACATAGAAAAACCTTTGATCTCAGCAAAAGGAACATTGATTCAATATATTATATCAAGATTAGGAAAGATTTAAATGATAGCACATAAACAAACTTTTTTTTTTCAAACATAGTACAGATGTATTAGCATTTTCACTATGAAAGCATAAACGCAATAACTTTAATTTTTGTTAATAGAAATGCTTTACTGAGCCAAATTAGAGCAAAAAGATATGCAAGTAACTACACACGTATCTAGAGAAGTGTACTTCTGTTACATATTTCTTATGATAATAACTGTTTATACAGAGTTCATCATATCTTCGAGGCAAGGAACCTGTTTTTTTATTTTCACAACACTACGATTTGAACTTGATGGAGGCCTCGGTGTTTCTAGATATCCTTAAACAATAAACAACAAATGCAAGTACTTGTATTCAGATTTTGGTTTTGACACCTGAGTGTTATTTATTTATTTGTTTGGTAACAAGGGTAGAGAATGCAAGGAAACACACATTTTAGTGTCAGATAGCCAGATATTGTTGTTTGGCCTACAGTTTCTTGAAGCATTTGACACCACAAACACTCTATAAACCAAAGGAACAGAAACATAATATTCTACTGAGATTTTACATACCGGTTGATTTTCATTTTACTAGTTTCTTTAGTTAATAGAGGACATATGTCCACATACACTCACAAAATAAAACAAAAAAGCACTCAATTCAGGTAGGTCACAGGTCTTAGGTAAAATCAAATCCTGGTTCAAGTCATTATGAATCGTCTTAGAGCAATAGTTACAAGCTTAGGGAATTTTGATTTGTAAACTGAAAATCTCTCACTGCTTTATAATGAACACATACAGAAATACATTAAAAGCAAAAGCTTGTTCAAAAAATCAGCTGGAGTGCTTGAAAAAGTTGTCCTACCAAAAAGTTTAAGCTATTGCATTAAAGTACTCGTGTGTACATAAATACCTACTGCAATATTCGTGCTTTCATTTTTCAAAGAAGAATGATTTCTTGATTTTTTTCTGAAGTAAGTTTATGTCTACCCATCAACTTTAATGCAGGTTTTTAGCGATCTGCAGGGATTTTAAGGGAAGACCTTCCCCCTGCCCTCTCTCAGTGTATAAGGAGACCATTTTAATTCACTCACCAAGAAATTCTCAAAGGGGCTGGTATATGTGGTAACATAGGAGCCAATATTGCAGCTATCAGTTTTCATACAGCCTGGCTGGACCTTTACATTACTGCTGCCCCACATTTATTGTTCTTTCATTGCAGCTGTCAGCACTGCCTGACAGGGTATTATGGAGTACATGGCTACGAAGTCAGTATCAATCAGGCCATGATCATGCAGATAAAAGTAGCAGACTATTGATAATAGGCCTTAAATCAGGTCATCATGGCTTAAGTGTAAGATTCTTAAAAGGCAGTAGCCTTGCAGGACTTACCACTCACTTCCATGTGCAATAAAACTAACACAACACCTACTAACTCTATAGGTCTGTGTAAATAGCAACACTGAAAATAAGTAAGAAAGCCCTACCATATTCTTCAAGCCAAGGTGAGAATTAGCCGAGATTTTCACTAACTGCCTTCAAAGTTATGTACTGCAGAAACAGTACACAATACCTGTCATTACACTAATGCTTTCTCCCCACTCCCCCACTGTTAACAGCAGTTTTGTTGTGCTTTGAAACTCTCTCACTTCAAAAGCACTTCAACTTGATACGGCCATTTAACAAGAAAAACGGGAGAACATGTATAGTTTAGCGACATTCTTCACTAAACTGAAAGCACCATGTTAAAAACAAAAGGATCTAATTTGTCCTAGACATAAATAATAAAACAAAACAAGAGTTGCATGCAAATTTAGTAACATAAAATTTTAGGTGATAAACAGAATGGAGTCTGGCTTCTTGTTTAGTATTCCTTAGTTATCACCATAATTGCTGCATGTCTGTCATCACCAGGAAAAGAAAAAAGTGTCTCTCTCAGCTGCTCCCCTGCTTGTTTTGTTCACTGTATTCTTGTAAAGTGGGAGAAAATAAGTGTCATTTAATGAATAGTGCTATTCTTTGTCTGACAGCTTCATATCTGTTAGGTGTAGGAGGCCTAGTACTTTCCTTTTCTGATAATGTTTTTGACAGTGTGCTAAATTCCTCCCCCAAAAGGCCGGCGTATATACTCTGCTAAAAGAGGCTTCATCTATTCTGAATGGATGCCCTCTTTTAACCCCCTTCAGCTTCTGTTCTTACATTAATTGAGCTGATCAGATTGAGCATATGAATTTGTCTTTGATGTATTCATATGTTTAGTTGACGCTGCTCACGCTCCCATTGGCAGCGGGCAGAGCTCTCAGACAAATAGGACTGTTGCCATAGTAACAAGCGATAGCTAGGGATCTCTTGAAAAATATTTTTATTTCAAAATTCAAACTGGAAAATTCTCACTGGATATGGTTCTCGGTTCTAAATGTGTCATATCTAATGATGAATGCAATTAGGAATCCCACTAGTGTTTTAAATAATAAATTAGGCTAATTTTCTAGGCCTGGCATGATGACATACAAATACTAAAAAGGAATCTCTCTTTTTTTATCCATGACAAAAGACTTATTAATGACTTTTGTTCTTAGGATTTCAAAATTAATTGAATGGTGGAATAGTAATATAGCTGCCTATGTGCTGAAGATGAGAAGCCTAGAGGTAAACTTTTTTTTCAAGTACTTCAAGCTGCTCCGATATTTGGTTATTCCATGTAAAAGCAGGTGAAGAAATAATTCTACAAATGCTATAGCAGTTGGTAAATCTCAAAGGATGAAAAATGCCGATAGCCATTTTTAATTACTGAGCATGAAAAAAGGAGATATGTTGAACATAAGTTTTGTAAGCCCTTACAATGTGAGAATGCTGGGATTTTAGCTCTTACTTTAGTCTCATTTGAAATACAAGGAAAAAATAAGAATACCTAACAGTTAAAAAAAAACAAAAGAAAAAAAGAAAAAGGGCTTCTGATCATTAGGCTACAATGGTTTGTAATTAAAATACATACTTTATATTAATCTGTCTACTATTATTTTCCCTGGAAATTAGCTTCCTGACTTTGCCTTTTAAGATACTGTGTTTCAATGTGCAGTAATAGACTTTCAGGGTTCTGCTTCAGCATATAATTATACCACACTGAAATCCATTGATACTATCATCTTTTATGCTACTTCCAATTAGACTTGTTCCATCTTGAGAGGTCAATCCTTTATATCTGAGCATTCAGGATAAGTCAGAATGCTAAAATTTAACAATTTCCTGATAAATGAGGTTATGTTTTAAGTACTTCGCTTAAAATCTACCATGTATCTGCAGTTGTTACAAGGGGATGATAGTTCTATGAAGTCTCAGGGTCATAATCACACAGACCAATCACAGTGTGGTGAAGGAAAAATTTAAAAACCTCTTCCTCTATTAATTCTTTAAGTCTTATGTATGGATTTATGTTCTCAAGATGCTGCTTACTGGGAAGAGAAAGCAACAAAAAAAACATTTCTCTATTTTCTCAATTGTCATTCTTCCTCTGCTTATTTTACATTTAAGGAATTTAATCTATTTTAAATACGTACTGCAATGAAAAAGAAAATTTTAATAATACATCAAATGTTAACATAAAGAAAAAATCAATAATACTTTCTCACCTAAAAGAACTAAAATTTTGTCAATTGACTGACTTACTAAAATTCTGTCAATTGACTGATCCTCAGTTTCAGTCTGGGAATGTCTCCTATTCAATCAAGAGAAAACAAAGTCCCAGGCTGCTGTGAATGTTCATTTAAGAGCAAAGAATTCTGCTTTACCAATCTGTTGTCTTCTAATGGTGAGATTACAAAATTAGACTCTGGATTTGATTCATATAATGCTGTTTCAGTTCCTAAGACAGTTTCCCAACATAGCTGGTTTTTATTTTATTGCTTTAAAAAGAGACATAAATGACATTATAAGTCACTTTCAATTTAATGAAGTAGTGCTTGTTTTAGACATCTCTAGCATAATACTTTCTATCATGGGCAATCTTTTTATACTTCTATACATAGAAACACCTAGCCTGTTGATAGTATACTTAAGTACACATTCTGTATTTTTAATAAGATAAAGGTTGCTTAATCTCAGAAAAAAAAAAAAAAGAGATATTTTGCACAACATCAGGCAGCATGAAGCAACAGCTGATGTGGCTACCTTTCCAAGCATCCCATACCAGAGAGAACCTAGCAAGGCAACTAGTTTCTGGTCAATGTAAATATTAATAATAGTTAACAATGTAGAAGAGAAAATGTAATTTATTTTGTCTTCGTTAGTAGTGTTCATCAAATTGCAGGGTATAGCCATCTGATTGGATAAGAATCAGAGCCATTGCTAGGCTGGAGGCATCCTAGTGTTGACTAGAGAGATCTGTGAACTTGTATATTATAGGACTGGAGCACACATCCCACCAGGTAATGCAGAGGGGTCCACATCCCCTCAAGCCTTGTTATAAACACACCATCACAATCCTTAACAATCTAATTTTGAAACCAGGTATATTTATCTTGTCATGAATCAAAATCCTCCACTAACATTCTTAGCACATGAGACTGGATTGGAAAAGGAACATGAAGTCATAATTTATTTCATGAATATAAGGCTGCATATGTATTTTGTAAGCCTGAATCACATACTCCTTTACAAGAAAATGAATCTCTCAGTAGGGGAAGAAATACCACACAGCAGTCCAAAGAACTGTTCAAAAATACATTATGCTAACTATTAACAGCAATATTTTGTTATACTTGAAAGGTATTTCATATAGGATGGAAAATTAGGGACTGATTCTGTATCAGTGAAATCAATGTGTAACCTCCAAAAAATATCTGGATGCTTAAATAAGGCAAAAGTATGTTTTAATTTAGCAGATACAAAAATATTTAAACCATAATAGAAGTCAAAATAAAACCAGCATGTATGCAGCACAGGACTGGATGCTTTGAACAAAAAAGTAAGGCAGTGGGTAAGGGAGAAATTTAGATTTATAAATAGTAAAACTTTATGAGACACATGGTGATGATTCTGTTTTGTGGACTTAATTTATTTAATTTTACTTTGTTCTAAAACAGTTCCATCTTGAGCTTTACAGCTGAAGAAATTAAAAATAGTAGAAGATATTACTCTAATAGGAACTGTGAACATTGTGAAATACATTTATGTAATTAAGAAAAAAGCATTCCTATTTACTTCTTTCCAAAATGATTTTGTGAATATTAGAATGTGCTTTAAAAATTGTTCTAACTTTTGCCTTAAGCATGACCTTGTACTAAGACTGCAGAGCCTATCCTCTTTTCAGAATAATCACCTAATCCAAAGATTAATGCATTCAGTGAGACGGACTTTGGACAAGATCTGCAGTGATGATCTTGTTACAATGGAATAAAAGATCCATTCACTATTAAAACGAATCCCAATCGATATTCAGTACTATAATCAGAACAAATGAAATTTCCCCTTACAAAGAGTAATCAGTGGAGAACTTAAATCCGTAACTGAATTAATTTCACCTGAACAACCTTTCAGAATTCACAGTTAAGAAAGAAATTAAATAACACTGAGTGCAGATTGCTGACAACACAGTCCTGTTTAAGGCCCTTTTAAATATGACAGGTTTTAAAAAGTGAAAATAAATGTTCACTTGATAAAACAGAGTATTGTACTAGACTGAAGTTTTTCCAATGAGCTGCTGATTTCTCCTGATGCATAATGAAAAATCAGTAAGTTAATTAATGAATTCTTTGATGTCATATTAAAAAAGATTCTGGATTGCAATATTTATTAGAAGACTGCAGAACTACAGGAGGTACCATCCTTAGTGATAAGCACGCTGTCTGCTAATCTGGGTAGAATAGAAATGGCTTTATTTTTCAGAGTACACTTTCAGTTATAGTATTTCAAAATAGGAAAAAAACCCTAAAAAAGAGCATTCCATATCTGCTTGGATTTGAACTTGGATATTGTTGCTCATTCCAATAATAGTTAAAAGCATGCTGAACTGATGAAACAGAAGGGATGGGCATCACAGAAAATTCTTAGAATTAAAAATGTATTTCGCTGTGTGGTATTTTCAGTTCAGTGCAATTACATATTCCTATAACTTATCTAAAACTTCCTTTACCTTTTTACGATTCTTAGTGTAAAAAATTGGTGTAAGACAGTCAGTTAGGTCCCAATATTTCTCTTAAATCCTGAAAGAGGGTTGAGATGCCTAATTCAGCAACACATATTTTTCATGTGATTAAATGTACTAAAGTTACATGCCTGAACTTCAATCCAGAAAATATATTAGCTTGGTATCAGTGTGATTAAATCCGTGGTTTAGCTTAACCATCTGCTTAACATTTTCTTGGAACTGTCATCTTACTCAAGCCCACAGCACAGGGGTAACTAAGTTTTTCCCTATTAGTTCTTAAAAGTTTTTCCATTTTATAATAGGAATTTATATAAATGGCAATATAATATTTTAAAATCTTAGTCTATAAATAGGTCAAGATCCATGCAATATTTTTAAAATACAGTGTATTTAAAAAAATGTTTTTATCTTTACATCAGACATTTACTTCCTTGGAAGTATTTAAAGCCAATGGGAATTTTCATTCTGGTAGACGATGCGACAACCTCTACAGTGTATGGGCACACTCTGCACTCCAGCTGTAGCAGTAAAATTACTGAAACTGTAATTCTCTTAATATTTAAATAATATATTAAAATTTAATTTTCAGCACCTGGAAGAATCTGTTTGTATGCCAGCAAATGAGGTAGTTGGGCCTGGAGCTTCTATACATATGGGACTCAAAAACAACATATCACAAATAATTACTAAGCTAGAGCAGCTGTACTCACTACACTAGTCATTTAAAAATCAGGTCAAAGTTGCCTCAATTCTTTTTCCATTTTCAAATCGATTCTATAGTCTTCATATTTTTTTCTTTTTTAAATGCAAAAATTGTTTTAATTTTTTTTTACAAGGGAAAAAGCAGATAGTTTTAGCTTTCCTGATATTTCCAGACATTAAATAGATACAAGTTTTATAAGAGACTGTAAAAATGCACATTTTTTTCAATGCATTTCAAAATTTTAATAAGACTACAAGCAAATACTGCAATATGAAAATGCATTTACTGATATAGCACATACATTCATTACAGACATATGCATGTGGTACTACAACAGCACAGCACAATCACCACTCACACACACACACACACAGAAACTACATCTATGTATTTATACCTACACATCCTTTTAAAACTCAGAATATGTCATCCGGCTCAAAAAAAATTGATGACTTGTATTTTAGGCTTTCATTATTTTTATGTTGGCACTTTTCAGGTGGAAAGTATTTCTTTTAAAAGCATTTTAGAAATTATATGCTTTCAGACACACTTTGTTTTCAACTGATTTCAAAAAGTTACTTTCTAGCAACCACTACCTTCTTTATGATAATTTGTGGAGACAAGGCCTATGTGCCATCTTCTTTTAACTTACTCTTTTTCAGGATTTATTTAGCATAATATGATCTAAGATTACATTTTTCACCTCTTACACAGAATTTACATTTGTGCTGAATCTGAAAATTTTCAAAAGTTCAAAAAGATTCAGCTACAAGTCTTTCTATTCATAATTTTAAAATATTCTAACCTGCATTCCTATACATAAACACAAAAAGACCTATAATGAAAACCATATATTTTGTAATGACATACATAGAAATAAAGCACATTAAACTTCAGGGGGAGAGAACCAAGCATTTATACACTATTACCTTCAATCACTTGAATGCAAGTCATTCATACCACCACTATTGCTAACAAGGCATCCAATTTACTAAACAATGAATATTGAAATTACGTTTAAAAGGTACAAATGACTGTCCAGAGAATGACACTGAAAAATATTAAGTAACAGCTCTACCTCAAGATAAGCCTCACAATTAAAGAGTTTTAATGAAGAGAGCCTTCAAAGGCTAAATCAGGAGGCATTGATTAGATTGCCTCTAACTTTGTGTTTTGACACCTTCGTCTTTCATGGCATTATATTGTCTCTGTGCATCTTACAAAGGAAGCATTTTACTAAGCCCACACATGAGCAGGAGACAGCAGTGCTTATAAAAGAGACTGTCAAGGGTGTGAGCCAAAATGGGTCTCATTTGGATTTCAAGTGAAGAAAACTCCTAATGCATTTCATTACAATGTATGTGAACCTCTGAAAAGAACGATGGATTGGGATTCTCATCCCTATTAATTTATTGAAATGGATTCAGTTTTTTTCTTGTATATCAAGAGGGACCATGTGTTTCAAGCAAGGTAACAATATTATAGTACCAAGTAACTAAATATGCTATGATGCAGTATATCCTTCTGTGAGATAAAGAGGATGTAATTTTCTTGATAATTGGGATTGAGTTCAGAAATAAATCCTACAATAGCTTGGCAACAAATAAATATTCTTTTTTACTATCAGGTTTAAAGATATGATCAGGAAGCTATGCAACATAGGGATGGATTCAGTCTTTGTTACCACAGCAGGTTTTTACCATTTTAAATCCTGTGCCCCCCCCCTCCTGTCATTCATGTATTGACTTTTTATTTCATTGAGGAATTGCATGTATGATGTAATTAGGATAACACCTATGTAAGTCATATTTTATTAAAAGATAGCAGAACAGGATGGAGAAATATAAAAACATTTCAAAAAATGGTGATACATTCCAGATCAACTTAACTCTAGAAAGATGCCATAGCTACCATATCACCAATTATCTTATTCACTGTAGAAAAGTTTATATAAATACTTATTTGTATTTCCTGACCTTTAACTTAGATAATAAAACCTATAATCTGCTTTTCAAAAACCACAAATCCTGATTTAAAGCAAATAACAGGATGCAAATGCCTTATCTATGCTAAATAATTTTACTAATATAACAGTACTAAAAATAAGACATATGTTCTCATTGTTTTTAACACCATTAACCTTTAGAAGTGATTGATTGTGTTACACCAATAACATTCAGTGAGTTCAAAGCTCATCTATTTTTTATGGAAATCTTACAACCTGCTAGTTAAATTAAAGGTTAAATGTACATAAAGTCTTAGAACAAAATGCAAAGTATTCCATATGCATATAGCTTATAAGCAGTGTACACAAACACATACATATAAAAATCTATCTCAGTTTAAAACCCCATGGCCAAAAAAACCCCTCAATTATCACTCAAGGACTTCAAACTTAGAGTTAAAGAATTTGATATCTGTGGAATATTATGCAACTGTGTCTGTTAAGTTAGGAACTGCCTATTACGTTAAGAACTCTGCTGACATCACAATTATAAAAGACAAATGTCATTGAAATCATAATTGGAGATAAATACATGCTTCCTTCCACACATCAGTTCTCAACAAGCATTTTACTTGAAGTCAGAGGAAAGTCCAGGGCCTATTTAACTTTTTTAATATCAATTATGCAAATATGCATATGCGTAACCATATCACTATATTGTTTTTTATGTGTAACAGGGAGAGGCAAAATGTATGTTAAGTATACACATTCACATTCAGTATAAATTCAATTAACATTATGAACATCTTCAACATCTGAATAAATAATTCATGTATTTGTATGTTGTGTGTTTATGTGGTGTATAAACATATACCTGAGAAACAGAGACATTAGCAAGAATCATGCAAAACATTCAAATCCAAACTTACCAATAAAGATTGCACATTTCCATGTACAACACAAGCACACACAGAAATACATTTATTTCATTTTTAAGAATAATCATAATTGAATTAGAATGATGCATGTTCCATATTTTATCTTGACAGCTTTCATGTACTCAGGCAGAGCCCATTAAACGTAAGCATACAGCAGGTTACTTGTTGAATAATGTATTTCAAGAACTTAAAATTACTAAGGATTTGACTAAGATCTGCACATGAATATATATTTTGGACTTAATTTTCTGCACTGGCATTTCTTCAGCTGAATATACTTTAAATTCTACAATGAAATCAGTTAATATTAGGCTTTTCCAGGACATAACAAAGGTAATAACACTGTCTTTACAACATAAACTTTATGACATTATGAATAAAACTGACAAGTGTAAAATTTGATCCATAAACTAAGTGATATACTTATGTTAATTTACCTTTTAAAAGATATTATGTGTTGCTCAGGTTTTTTGACAGGGCTTCCATTCATACTGAAGACATGTTGAAAAACACTATATTTTCTCTCAATAAGGAAAATCACTTTATCCACTATCATTCTCATTCTGTCTCAATAAAAAATCAATCATTGAATACTTATTTCCAAGTTCTACTTGTTAAACTGCCAATTTATGCATACTGTTCAACTCAGTTTAAATCCTTCAAGACTACTTGTTATTCTTTTTAATGTTTTACAGTCGTCAACTTTTAAAAGAGCAAGGAAAAATAAAACTATACACATATAATAATTTTACATTTAGAAGTTTGTGATTTGATGATGTTCAGAACCTTTATATTTATAAGAAAAAAAACAAACCTAAGTCTTTTATGTGGTTTTCAAAGTAATAAAGGTCTGATTGATCCCACTGACTAAGGCAATTGCATCGGTTGTCTAAATGGTAGTAACGTCAATGTCAGATATGTGTTTATCTTTTCATCTTTGCCTATTCTCAAATGTAAAAATCAAATGTTTGAAGGACATTTCACTGACCTGTTATGGCCTCTGCAACTGTCAAACACAATACTACTATTCCTCATATAAGTGCCACATTTTGGATAAAAAAACACTTCACCAGTGATGCCTTTGCGACATCTGGCGGTCCTTATTATACATAAACTTTAGGTTTGTTCTTTGTTGGGTGCTTTCAATTGCTGTTGGGTACTATTAGAATATTATTTTTATTCCATGTATTTATTTATTTACTAACCTACCAGTATGTAAAACTTTAGTCCAAAAGACTTTGATACCCCCTAGCGGGGGGACAAAAGCAATCTAGTCTGCAAAAACACAACGACGTCTACCATGAATCCATATGGAGCAAAAGGTCACAAATCTTGAGATGTGGTGACATCATGACAATAAGACACTTTCAAGACAGAAGCTGGCTCATTTTGAATATAAAAAGGACACTGATCAAATTCTCCCACGCATTTAAAACTATAGAGAAAAATAAGCATGCAAAAGACCTTGATGTAGATCCTGAACAGCAGAGAGTTAGAGCATATCTTTAGTTTTCACAATTATAAGATGCCGCCAAGAATTTGATATGTCTGCTTCAGAAGATACAAAGTTTTATTCTTATGTTATTATTAGATGCTGAGAAAATGCCATTTAAAAAAATCCAAACCACTCAGTTCAAAGGGTGCACACTCCCTATAATGCTCTAGCTCTTCTAAAATTAATTAAGTTATATCAAAGCCATGTTTGTCTTATTACTTGTCATGTCAATAAGCTATGAGGAAAATATTTTAAGCAACAGAAAAATTATCTTCCTTTCTTCATCCCTTTTCCTATTTCAGTGCAGCAGGAAAAACTCGATCTGATTTATTACATTAACCACAGGAATATTTGAGATCAACTTTGTGAAACAATGACTTTGTTAAATCTTAGCCCAGTGTGAGGAGATAGTATGCTGTTTATGCTCAATTTTTCATTCGTTCTAACAATTAGCATTACAAAACGATAGATGATATCATGACCAAAGGATTAAATGTATATTACTACATATTCTTTTTTTAAATAAAAGTCAAAAGAATATTTTCTTCAGATTAAAATAAAGCACTTCAAAATATATGCCTTGAGATATCAAGCACTGCTGCTTTAAATTCTATTTTGCTCCCTCAGAATAAATATTCACTTAAATACTTTATTGTTCTGAAATCATTAACACACAAAGTTGTATGGACATACATCTGTACTTATATGAACAGATAATGTAGTGATGTTAGAGACGTTCAAAAATTTCCAATAAATCATAACTGAATAAAATGAGAAAAAAAAATATATCTCAAATCTGCTCTTGGGACTAACTAGATTTAATGGATAGTTTAATGGAATAGCTCACTACTGTCTTGTTTTACAGAATAGTACTGCACCTTCAGAACACCTAGTAAGCCCTCATAAAAGCTATAATTCGACTTTCAATTAAAATTTCTATAGCCTGTACTTTCTGTGTATTTGTGTGGAAAAGATACTGACCATGTTCTGTGGGTCAGGCAAATGGCTGTTTGCAGACCACAGCATGCAGCCACAAGGCAAACACAAGGCCAAAGAAACGCTGCTAATTCCGAGTAGTCTCCTTCTAAAGCCTCAGAACTGCAAACATGCAATCTAGTCTAACATGTTAAATTCCAGTTATTGTACTGAATTCACAGAGTGAACTCATTAGATTAAGGATATGAATAAGGTGTTTCAGCTTTATGTTTTAGTTGGAATAAAAAGATTAATTACTCATTAATTCCCATGTACGAAAATTCTGCATGTGGAAGCAAAGACAGATAAAAAAAAGAACACTAAATTTGACAAAGTTAAAAAAACACAGTAGAAAATGTCATGTAGAAAATGTCATGAAAAGGCCAGTATGAAAAAGAAAGAGCTCTCTCCTAATTATTGTAAATGAGACTGCTAAAACAAAAAGAAGAAAAATACATTTAGGATTGGTAGGAGCTGCAGAGTAGGCAATGTGAAATTCTGGAGTAATATAAAAAACAGAACCTGAAAATGAAGCAGCCATCTCTCTGTATTCAACAAATCTCTACATATACTCAGAGAAGAAAAAGAGAGACATTCAACCTTACCCCCTGTCCTGATATTAAAGATACTACAGAATCATAATGGAATTATTCCTATTTTGGGGAGACCAAATACTCACCTATAAACTACATAGAATAGACTGATTACTTTGAAAAGATGAAAAAGATGAACATACAGTGATAAATCTAAAAAATTCAAAAAGGGAAAACCATTCTACTTAAAATTATATGAACAGACCTCTAGAATACACAGAAGTTTCTAGAGCTATCATACCAAATCCAGATTTAAAAAATGATACAGATTATCCAAAAGAATTGGACCAAGAAGACAAAGTCACCAAGAATACTAGTTAGAATGATTTTAGGTATTTTCGTATGAAATGACCCAATATAGTGGTAAATGGTTTGGAAATAGAATTTCAGCACTTTCAGGGATCATTTTTGGCAGAATTAGCTGCACAGCAAATAAAAGGAAAATTTGTTAATATAATCTAATTAAAAACAAGAAGCTGAAATAAAAATAAAACATCTGAGAACTAAGCAACGGGGATTGTACTATAGTGCAATTCTATATTCTGCAAGAGGAAAAAAATACATCAGTCAGTTTCAGCAGATGATACACATTAGCTACTACCAAATGACTGAAGGTCAGAAGACCTTAAACCGAAAGCCTAAAAATGCAGCAATATAACATGGCCAGCAGGAATACATGTGTTTTCTGATAATTCTTAGAGGTGCAAGGATTAGTAAGATTGCTTTCTTTTGAAAGAAGAAATGTTTATTTTCTTTTTAAATAGGTCTGGACAGCCACTTGCAAAAACAATTAGAACAAATGGATGGAAAAAGTAAAAGATCATGGTATAATAAGCACAGTTTCTGCAAAGGAAACCCAATTCTCACTGATCTAAGTATAAATAAACATAAATTTGACAATTTTTCTATTTCTAAAAGCATTAGAGCAACTCCTTTATGTTGCTGTAAAATAAACCTAAGCATGTTTTTAATTCACCTCAGAATTTATTAATTTTCTACCAGAAATGTTTACCAATAATGAAGACACTATAAAAACCATGAAAGCCTCATCACACAAGCTTTGTTCTAGGCTCCCTACCTTTCCAGGTGGAAAAATAATAAAGTAGTTCCCTTTGCCAGCTGACTGTCACTGAATCTTTCTTGCTCAGGAAGTTATTGCCTGAAGCTGGTTGACTCAGACCAGTTAGTATTAAACCATTCTATTTCAGGCTTGATGGTGGAGAATGATCTTTGAGCCCAACTTTAAAATATCTGAATGTCATATATCACCTTGACCTATGACTATTTTGGGTTGAAATTTAGACAGACAGAGGTCAACGATATCCTTATGACAGATGGAGAACAAGTGTCCAGAGAATTGCTGCTGTTACCTGTCACCTAGATTCACTCCTCGATACATTGTTAGGCTGTTTGCAGAGACTGGCAAAAGTGAATAAACTGTTCTTTGTATGTCTAATGGGTCCAATTTTGAGAGCGTGTTTAATTTTTCAGTGTCTGATAGTAGCTGTGATTTCTGCTTTTGCTGGAGAGGTCTCATGTTTTGAATACCATTGTATTATTGCTAATCTTCAAGGCACATGTGAAATTTTTAGGAGAGTATTAGAAAGAAAAAAGAGGAGAGATATTTGCTGTTGGCACTGGCTATTTACATTTGAAAGAAATACGATCATGTGTCTTTCACCTGTCTTTGCTTAACATAGGTTGAAGCTTCAACTAACATTGAGTATATCTGGAGCAGGGTCTGAAAAAAATGAGCTTTGCATTAGCCCGAGTCGTATGTATGTTTTATTGTGAACAGGGAGCTTGTGCTTGTTTCTCTGAGACCACACTAGGGGGTTGTGGAAGGTGAAAGCTGCCGAACATGTTTCAGCTGATGTCTATAATATAAAACAACTAGAAAAATGACAATTGTATCAAGCATCAATTCACTTAATGAACAGAGTATATGCCTATCAGATGTTCTGTGATCACCATGAAAGCCCCTTGGTCTCTGGATGAGTTTAAGGTGCTATGACTTAATGAAAGTAATAAATAACCTGTGCCTGGCCTACTGGGGAAGTACCTTTTCCTCTGTGAATTGCAGATGCTTCAGTGCAGCAGAGACATGCTAGAGAAGAATCTCTTTTCAAAAATAAAAAAATAAAAAAATAATAAATTAAGGAACATCTACCAGATTAGATTTATTTCTGTACATGGGGCAATCACAGTATCTGATCACCAGCATGCAAAGAATCAACAACCATATTACTATATTAATGGAAAGTCAGCTTACATTTGAAATTGTGGCTTACTACTTTTGAAAAAGAACGCCTGTAAGGTCACTGTCGTATATTTCTTCTCCAAATTAGTGTGTTTACTATTCAAATACTATTGGTTCTTATTGCTAAAATTACGAAAATATTGTACAAAAATTCTTACACAACAGCCATTTTTCCCTGAGCTATGCAAGAGAACACCAAATTGTGTATGCACTGACTTTGAGACTAATAAGTACTTTAAATGCTCTTTCTACAGTATGATCTGACTGTCACTCCATATGAAACAATAAATGATGCAATGTTGAAAATATGATTGAAATAAAAAATAAATTTACTTTTTAACAGAAGTTTAGCATTTTTAAAGATTTCCTTTGTATCTGAAAGACAGTAAGAAAGCCTTTGATTTTCTATATACCATTTAGAGAGGTTTAACTACATATCATATAAATGATTTCAGTTTTCATCCAAATGTGCTGCTAAATTACCCATGTAATTACCCCAAAAGAAATCATTATACTTTTTTATCGATAATTTCATTAACACTTTAGTGGGAAGAGTTTGGTTGTACTTAAATTCAGCTGTCACAGTCTTTATTAGTACAATAAAAGGGACCATTTTTCATTATTCTAGAAGGTGTTTTTTTGTGGGGGTGTTTAACTACTGAGTTAAAGCAACAGCAGAAAGTTAATGGGCTATAATCTAAAAAATACAGACAATAATCTACGGTCAAACTTGAAACAAAATACAATTCTCCTGATCCCAATAGTAAAATCTGTTTTAAAATACACTGCCATTAAAACAAAATTACAACAGTTCTTTCTAAAATGGGTGACATGACATGACAGCTGTATATACTTTAACAAGCCCTCCAATAACAAGTAGTACTACATTAAGTAGTCCAATAAAATCTGTTACAGATATAACTTAAAGACATATATTCAAGTATCTGCTTACTGAGCCTTGTAAAGGCAAAGCAGATACCAGTTTTGATATATCACTATTATAACACCTTATTACTTCAATAAACGCAGCACTATCGCTTCCTTGCCTTTTGCATGCATTACAGTGTTGCTGAGGCAGCAGGCATTATACCCATACATTGACTTAAATTGGGTAAGACCAAAGTAACTTTATAACTGGCAATCCAGGATGAAAACAGTAGAGAAAATGGACTGCAAATTAAAATTAATTTCTAGATATGAAGTTAAAAACTGAGACAGATGTGCTAAAAAGGGAAACAGAAGATCAGACTACTTAACTGAAGAAAGTCCTCATCTCAGATGAAGGTGGACACTGTTCTCATCTGCTTCAGATTTTAAAAAAGAATATTTAATATCTTGAGCATCCATATTTGGAAAAAGATGAGAATTAAGGAAAGGAAGGAATTAGCAAATACAAAAACCCAAGTAAATTCATATTCATTGCTCTTTGACAGAGTAAAATTAATTTTTATCTATAGGGAGTATATCAATTTAAGGATAATCTGGGGGAAAAAAATTAATGGGGAGATATAAGACCTCTGACTAGACTCTCCTTCATTCCAGGGGATCCACAGAAGGAAGAATTGATGTGGAAAAATCATATGGAGATTTCATTCTTTGGCTTTTTATTATGGGGTTTTCCCACCAGTGCAGGTGAAAAATGCAGTGCAGGTTGATTAAATGATAAAAACTTAATTTCATTTTAAACATTTTATTACTGTCTATGTTGCAGCATGAGAGCATAACTGAACCTTTGTTCCAGACAGTTTTTGTGCTAGAGGAAAAGGCTGGAAAATCATGAAAAAAATGACCACTCGTTTATGTGCAGAAAATCCCTGTATTAATTTTTTCTGATAAAGATCTTGCATTTACTTTATGTGTACAAAAATGTATAATGATATGTACACTTATCACTGCAATAAAAACTGCATGTTCATTTAAATGAACTTTATTGTATTAAAATGACCAAAAGATGAAAACAGTATCAGGTTTTTCTTTTGTTCCCTAAATTGAGTAGTATTTCTTCAAAAACAAACACTTTTGCTTAAAAAAAACCCCACAACAAAACAAATCAACAATGAAAACATCATAGGGTTCTGTTTCTGAACTAAAACAGAAAGACAAAAGTTTAATAATGTTTTTAGATGTGTCTAGTTTAGCAGCTTCATGTGTTGGATGTGACTTTCACAGTCTGTTGGCAGTTTGCAAGAAAACCATCACACCTGTGACTTGGCTGTTGATTAATGAGTCTTTCAATTCATCACTACCATCTGAAGAAGGGCCGTGGCCTTTCTAAGCTTCACTGGTTTATTCGCCTTCAACTGTAGTCCTACCAAGGTATCTTCCGTAAAGAAAATCACACCTGGTTAAGGCTAACAAAAAACTCAATATGTCATTTTCTAGACAAGTCAAAAAGCATGTAAAACTAGACAAAAGATGTATTCAAGCAACATGAATGCAGTTTTGTCATAACCTGTCAATCTAAAGACTAATATGAAAAAGCTTTCTTCAATGACATTTTCCGGTGTCAACTATTAGAATGACAATTCTGAATTCACTCTCTGCTACATGATGCAGGATGCATAATGGTTTCCCATTCTTTACAAAGGCTAAATTTTGTTGTTAGATCTCAGAAGGAAGTTTACAGGGAAAAAAACGAAAAAAAACCAATAACCAACACAAAACAACACAACAAACAGTTTTTCTGGGCCAGAGTATCAGCATCAGAAATACCCAATTCACAGAGTCCATGTAGATTTTAAACTGACTACTTGCCACTCATCACAGAACCCATTAACAGCTCATAGGAAATGACGTAGCTCTGCTAAATCTTCAAAACTGTATCACGATTCTAAAACTTCCAAGGCCTGTTTGACTTTGACAACTGGGCCTGGGGAAAAGGCAATGAGATATTTGTGACTTGTCATCCTTTCATAAGCAATTAGCTGTTGAATCAGGTTGAGCCAGAGGAAGTTCAGGAGCAAAGTAATGTGAAAAAGTAATGTGTGGGAAAGTTGTAGCTCTGAGAGAGTGATTACAGATAGAAAGGTCTGTGATCTACACAACAGCAGCCAGCAGTCCTTACTTACCAGTACTTACTTTGTGGTAGCAACAACAACTGTTTTAAGGACGAAAGAAAGCATACAGCTGTTCTCCATCTCCTTTGGAAGCAAAGTAATGGGTTTATCATTTCCTAAGAAGACTGCTAGGTAATTCAAATTAGCTAAGCAATTAAGTGTTAACTAAAACTGAGCCACCTCCCCTTTGTTGCCACCCAGCGCTGTGCACATAAATGGTTCCCACAGATCAACTACTATATGGTACCTTCACCTCTTAAAATTTTACTCAGAAGAGCTAGGTTCTCCTCCTGGCTTTGATATAGACTAACTTTGCAGTGTAGAAGAAACCTTAAGGGTGACTTGCAGGACCAGATTTTCCATCTGTTTAACTCTAATATTAATACTTCCCCTTCTACCTTACAAGGCATTTGCATGTCTCAACTGTTTACAGCTAGCAAAGAAATTGAGATCCCTGTATGGAAACTGAATTACTCTGCATTACTAGCACTTTGCTGAAAATCCCTCAATTGAAAGAAGCAGAATAAAGAAACAATGGGTTGGTGGGCAAAACAGACTTTTAGCTTGTTGGCTTCTGTCCCATAGTCTCTTCCTTTGTAGGGGTGTAAAAAAGCTTATAGATAGGATGAATAGCTAAGACATTGAGTACAGTTGGACTAGTCAGTACTCTGCATGCATTAATACAGATTTACAGGTTTTGTACATATTTATGATCACTATGTATCTATTAAGAAAGAAAACATGGATCAGAAAAGCTCAGAAAAAGGAAGAAGAAAAGCACTGATAGGAAAACAAATATGATTTTCTCCACTAAGAATCCTGAGTCAGCAACAGGATGTGAAAAAGTTGAAAGGAAGGCAAATTATCTGCAGATGAAAGGAAGTATCTATTTTTAAGGAAAGTCAGTGATGTCAAGGGAAGCCAGTCACCAGGTTAATTGCATAATGACATAAAACGTTGAAGTGTCACACTTCCAAATAATGATTTGTGGTTACAGTATACAAAAATATCTAGTTATGAAGAAAAGATATAGACCTTAAAAATAAATAAAAAAAGAATTTCAACAATAAATGTATATATATATCTGCATTGTTAACACTAATATATTTGCATTCATTTAGGATTTTTTCCAAGATTTTCTATATATTTTCAAAATATATGAAAGGACATAAATGTGGGCAAATGTTACCTAATTTTAAATGGGGAAACCAAGATACAATGAGACATTATTATCAGAATGGGGATTAGCTCACCAGCCTACACTCTAGCCAATAAGCTGTGCTTAATGCACTTTTAAATGCAAAATATGTATCAGCAATACTTTTCTTTTTCTAGAGGCCAGGTTTGAGCATTGGAAATAGCATCAAACTAGAATGAAACCTTCTTTAAACGATTTTATAGTTATTACTTCAAAGAGAGTTGCTGAGTACATATTTCCATACCCTATGCAGGCAAAGGCTTCATCATAAGGGACTTCTAAGTATTAAAAAGGAGCTCACATTAAGTAAGGTCACTGGAATATGGCAGTCCCTTCCTTTTTTAGCATCTTTTGTTGGAGATTGTTGTTGGACGATATTGTTTTATTCATAGGATTCATCAACGTGTCTGCAGGAAAGAGAGACTGCTAACAACTAGGAAAGTCTAAAGCATATTGCATATGGGAAGTCTCACCTTTAACTTGTGAAATTCATGCTACAACTGTATACATAATAGTGGCTGAAGTGGCATTCAAACAGTATGTAATACAGGCTACTGTCTTCCCTCTTGCTTACTGATCTATGTTCTGCCACCAGTGCTTTAAAACTGCCAGGCAGGGAACTAAGCCTACTTCTGACAGATCCTTTAAGGTCAGAGTACAGTTTCATTAGCTATGTCAGCAGAGGATAAGCAGATGGGAGATAATCCTTATGCTGACAGATGTGACATATACCTTGTTATTGACCAACTCATTTATGGAAAAGGGTCCTTGCTTATCCAGAAAGGTCAAAATCATATTTTCCTCAAAATCAGTGGCTTTTGTTCCCTTCTTTTTCTTTTTTTTCTACATCTAGCATTAGGGTTTAAACCTGATGATATGGTCAGCCAAGAGGTGTGCAATAATGGATTAATATCATTCACCTGCATCTTTTGACACAGGAACAATGGAATACTGTCTTTCATAGCCTCCCATGCATTTTAGAAAGCCCACTCTCACATGCATTATAAGGGCATCCATTATAATCTCACCAAGCTGGTGGTGATTACTGTAGTATTAATGGCATTTCAGTTCTTCATCACCACATCATTAATGACTGTAGCTGTTACAGCAATATGGATTTCCAATATCCAGCAATTTGGACACAAAAGCTCTAGGAGCATCCGCAGATCCAAAGATAGTTGACATCAGAAAGTACACTAGACGTAACACTGGCATCCTCTGCCAAGCAGATACGGTCTTTATTTTGGCATCATGCCAGTAACTGCTCTTCCACCATTCGTATCTTCTAAGAGGACAATTGTTACAGAAGTTCCTATTTTCTCATATCTGGGGTATTTTCACTTATTTCTCAGACTTGGGCTTTTGTAGAGTTGCATAAAAAGAAAATCTTCCAGACAGCAAAGCACATGCAGTTTGCTGATATTCTTTCCGATTTCAAAACTACATAATACATTTTTCCATGTGTTGATAAACTGGATTTTAAAAGAGCATTTTCTGGATATCTAGATAATCAACAACACAATGAATATAAACATTTTCTATAAATAGTTCACCATATGGCTACTATTTTCAACAGATGGTGTCTGTGTATCCACTAAAATATACAAAAGCTATGCATATTTCGCTCTGCAACCATTCAAAATTCTAAACAGGAATTGTTTACTTAATTTCAGTTTTATTAAACTTAATCAGTGGCAAAATATATAATTTTATCACCTAACTCTAGTATGGGGAACAAATGTCACCACTATATTAAATTTATTTGCAAAAGGAAAATAGACAGTCCTCACCCAATGAAGTCAAAAAGGATTTCAAAAAAAGAGAGACGGTAGGTCCAACATTAGCTTCCACATCATAAAGGGATCTTCTCATCTTGGAGCTGACAAGAATAGTCTTTACCTTCCTATTCCTAAAAAGCAGTTTCACTTGCAAATAGCCCAGTAGGTTCTCAGACAGAATGCAGTCTGGACAACGTTAAGAAAAATACTGGAGTCTGAAGAATGTGAGAGTTTGTGTGTATTTTGCAGCAAACATTACTAAAAAGCCTAGATATATTACCCAGGTTTAATAGAAAACAAACTTACTAATTTTTAGTAGTTCCCTTAAAGCCAATATATAAACAATTTCAGGTTTTATACTCTGCTTTGAGAAGCTGCTGGGAAGTTGGTAATATTTATCACAGGAACACATGACTGGAAGTAAACAACTTGTCTAACCTGTTTCAGCTTAAAACTAATTAAGCTTATATCACTGTGCAAACACTTTCTGGAAAACTGCTCCCAAGCTACACTGGTTTATCTGTTGGAAATGATCTTCTGATTTCCAGTCTAGATGTTTTTCATGACATTTCTCACTTGAACAAATACTGGTTTTAACTTGCGTAATTTCTCTAAATTGGTACTATGTCTCATCTGGTGCACTTATGGTAAATCAACACATTCCCCTCTCAGTTATTAAGTAAGTTGTTATGTTTCCTGCTCTTAAGATCTATACCTGGTGTCACTGGCTTTGCCAGTCATGAGTTCTGTTCCTCTAGCTCCCAGAGTGCTCCTGCTCGCACACACACAGCTCCACATTATTCCAACCAAATCACTACTTACTGCCTTGCGCTGGCACCAGTGCTCTGTGAAACTTCCCACAGAGCAAAGGAGAAAATCCTGGATGCTCCTCCTTAGAACACCAAATTACTGCGATATTGGAGAACGGGCTTCATATGTTACAAAAAAGGCCTTGGCTGTTTCTCACAATTACAGTGAGTGGAATGTAATTATTCTCTACAGTAATGTATTCAGTGCACTTGGAGGTCCTGCAGAACTGTGGAAGGAAGGTCACATCTCAAAAGCCAGCAAAACATTATTATAACTATGTACATGTTCCTGAGATACTTCTCCGAAAATAAGTGATCAGAAAGTATTTAACTTATGTATCAGTATAAAGAAGAGTACATAAACAAGAAGAGTAATGTATGGTGCTGTGCTGTGGTTTTGTGCCTGCTGAGCGGTGCTTGTATAGCACCAAAGCCTCTTCTTTTTCCCACTCTCCCCACCCAGCAACTGGGCTAGAGGTTTGCAAGGAGTTGGGAGGTGGCACAGCCAGGACAGCTGACCCACAATGACACGATATATTCCACTCCATAGAGTGTTATATGCATCAGTAAAAGTTGGGGAACGGAAGAGGAAGCATGGACTTTTGAGATCATAGCATTTGCCTTGCCAAGTAACCACTGTACGAGATGAAGCCCTGATTTCCAGGAAGCGGGTGGGCATCTGCTTGCTGATGGGAAGCACTGAATGAATTCCTTGTTGTGCTTTGTTGGTGCATGCAGCTTTGTTTCACTTCTTAAATTGTCTTTCTCTGAACCTGTTGAGTTTTGTCACCTCTGTTCTTCCAAGTTCTCTCCCCCATCCCATTGTGCTGAGAGTGAGCAATTAGCTGTACGGACACTTAGCTGCTGGGTGGGATCAACTCACCACAGTTAATAAATTATTTTCAAATGTGATAGTATGCACATAGATAGTGGCCAGAGAGTTAAAAAGAAGAGATAACAGTTGATAAAATAGTTGATTAAACTGCAGAAACAACTTCAACAGGCTGATTTAGCCAGACAATAACAATTTTTCATTTATGACAGGGAAAGAATTAAAAGTTGAGATACATGCAAATTAAACAATAATTAAATGCACATGGTTTTCTTGCCTTCATATATGTATTATAGCTATGAAACTCCTATTTGGTACTGCAAAATCTAAGAATGTACAAGTAAGTGACAATATTTGAAAAATCAGCATGTATCTGTGCAAGAACACAGGACTTCTTAAAACCTTGGGTAGATCAGGTACTATAATTTAGCTGAGTG
Source organism: Neopsephotus bourkii (assembly GCF_033783945.1). Taxonomy (NCBI): domain Eukaryota; kingdom Metazoa; phylum Chordata; class Aves; order Psittaciformes; family Psittacidae; genus Neopsephotus; species Neopsephotus bourkii. Next base: position 131,242 of record NW_026901527.1, read on the forward strand.
TTAATGGACTTATTATTAAAAGATTATTTCAAGTACAATTGAAAAGTATGTTTTAACTTATATTCTTGCATCTCAAACTATACATAAAAAGAAATAAAAATAATCAGAAATTAAACTAGAAAGGAATCTATCTATAGAACCCTTTTCTTCCTGTAAGGAAAGATTCACAGATTCTAAAGGTATGAACTGTAAATAGTTTCTATGTTACTGCTTACTGCTCAACTTTATTAGGCTTCTCCTGATAATGTTCTATGTTTGATAGCTTTGAAATAAAATGATATCATTAACCATCCACGTTGCTCAACTGAAAAATGTCCGGAATGCTTTTGCTTTGAGGATGATAGGAATGGATGAATTAAGATTCACATGCGTGAGTGGACTCAACAGTGAGTAGTATATAACAATTCATTCCCTTTTTAACCAGTCTTAAAAAGTCTTTTACTTTCCCCTAACCACCAACCAATTAATTTGCCTACCACTTGCTGGCTCTGGGACAATGCTCCCATAACCCCCTCCCACCTAACTCAGTCATTAACTAGGTTAGGGGAGCATTTCCCTTGTAAATGAGTCCCCTAAGCATTGTTACTCTTTTTCCATCAAAGAGAGAGCAGAGCATACTTATTTTACTTCATACGCAACAGACAGCATTTCTCTTTAAATGTAATATATAATACATTAATTTATATATCTTATTATATAAATAAAATCAAATAGACCCCAATATCACCATGAATAGGTAAAAATATTTTTGCCTACACAGAAGTAACAGATAAGTGAAAGCTTTAACATGTGTTAAAGAAAGGATCAATTAAAGTATTCTGGCACTCCACTTTATAAACGATGATTCTGACTCTTTTTAAAAACTACTACTGTCCTTAGTTTTGTTTAACACATCTCAGAAGGCAAATAGAACATGAGCCGGCTTCAGTGTGCGCTTGCAGCCCGGAAAGCCAACCATATCCTGGGCTGTATCAAGAGCAGCATGACTAGCAGGTTGAAGGAGGTGATCCTGCCCCTTTACTCTGCTCTTGTGAGACCTCACTTGGAGTATTGTGCACAGTTCTGGTGTCCTCAACATAAAAAGGACATGGATCTGTTGGAACAAGTCCAGAGGAGGGCCACAAGAATGATCAGGGGACTGGAGCACCTCCCATATGAAGATCGGCTGAGAAAGTTGGGGCTGTTCAGCCCGGAGAAAAGAAGGCTGCATGGAGACCTCATAGCAGCCTTCCAGTATCTGAAGGGGGGCCTACAGGGATGCTGGGGAGGGACTCTTCATTAGAGACTGTAGTGATAGGACAAGGGGTAATGGGTTAAAACTTAAACAGGGTAAGTTAGATTGGATATAAGGAGGAAATTCTTTCCTGTTAGGGTGGTGAGGCACTGGAATAGGTTGCCCAGGGAGGTTGTGAATGCTCCATCCCTGACAGTGTTCAAGGCCAGGTTGGACGAGGCGTTGGGTGATATGGTTTAGAGCGAGGTGTCCCGGCCCATGGCAGGGGGGTTGGAACTTGATGATCTTAAGGTCCTTTCCAACCCTAACTATTCTATGATTCTAAACAGTACAAACAGAATATGTTCATTATAAACAAGAGGTCAAAATAATCAGACACCCATTCATCTTGAACCTTAAATTCCTGAGATTTATCCAGTTTTAAGAAGCATGGAGAATCACCTAAGGACAGGGCTCACTCGAGATACTGCAAAGCTTGATTAGCCATAAGACCAGCTAGAATTGGCCTATCCAGTTGGAAAGCGTGAGCAGACATACTTAAGCTGTGCTGAATGTAAGTCACCTAAATATAAGCTATGCTGGAGACACTGGTCACTATGACAGATACTAGATTAGCAGCTCTACTTAATGGTCGCAATGGGTTTAAATGATCTGTTGGTCTTCAAAGTAGAGTGGTTTCAATAATAAATCTATGAGCTAATCATTAATCGCTTGCATAATGTCACTTCTAGATTAGAATTTCCATACCACGTAGAAGGGCAATGAATGGAGACATTTTCAAATTAGGAAGGATGATGACAATTATTGAGTAAAAAATAATGAATAAATAAACAAATAAATAAATAGCAACAATAGATGATATGACAAATTCCTGAAATACAGAGAAGGACACAGAAAGCATATACATGACTTCTTTCAAAACTCTATAAAGAGATCAAAAGAAAAATTAAATGTTTCAGTATAACAGGAGATGAAACAGCCACAGAAAATGTTTCGTCTGCAAATCACAGCAGTACTCTTTGCTCCCTTTGACTCATAGTGATGACATCAACATGAAGGGAAAATTCAAGAACCCTCTTGAATCTAAGACTTTCTATGAGAATCTTTTTTAAAAGGGCAATCCACTTCATTTTTAATGAAGGCCAAGCATAAGCATTCAGCAGAACTATCAGGATAAGGAAAAAAACCCCAACAAACAATACCGAATTGTCTGCCATTTAACATAGAAATCACCCTACCGGTACAGACCAGAAAGTCCATGAGGACACATATTCCATCTGGTAGTGGGTAACAGAAGACACAAGAACTGAATGGCACATTTTCAACAGCATCACCTTTTGGGCAATTGCATCAAGATTTTGGAAGACAATAATTTGGGTGGGGAAAGAATTAATCATAGCAAAATTAAGAAAGATGACTAGAAATAGACTATACAAATACTTTATATATGAAATAAAGACTTAAATGTTTAAGATTAACTGCCAGCAACAAATTGAGAAAAAAGCATAAAAATACCCATAAAAACATTTTTTACGTACAAATTCTCACACTTTTGAAACTGTCACTCTAATTTCTAAATAAAGAAACATTTCAGTTTAAAAGATGAGCGATATGACTGACCATATTAGATATCACCAGGAGGATTCAGAATTAAGAATGGATTGTTAAACTTTTTTGCAAGATACAAGTTTTCCAGTTTTCACAAGGATATTAAGTGGCAAAGATTTTGAATTTTTTTTTTCACCTACAATTTTCTGAATTTAACAAGTATCAATTCAGCACCAAATATTGCTGCTTATCAATTAAGCAGTTACATTTTACAAGTAAGAGAATGTTAAAATGTTAAAATAATTTAAATTAGTTAAAAACTATTAAGGAAACACTGTCTATTTCTAGCTACACTTGTCATGTCCCCAGTTGAAGATTCGTTGCAACTTCAGTAAACATCCTTTAAGTTTTGTGCTATACAGCTGAAATCTGCCCGTGCAGTATATGTTTGCAAAGGTTACTAATTTCTGTTAAAAGCACTATCTAAGTGCAATATAAATATATATTCAGGTCTCAGACAGAAGGAACATACTAGGTACCTCAAAATTGGAACTGAAAACGATCTATGGATCAAATAGATTAGACAAAAAGTATCTCTATTTAAAAAATGAATATTAAAAATAAATGTTTAATTTCACCAGTAAAATCTATTTGTATTGAGTATTACAAAGTTAAAAAGACAATAGGGAAGTGCAATTATTTGCCAGATAATTACCTGTGTGCCAGCAGCATCCTGAAGGTCATCTGATTCAGTCCCAAATAACTTGGCAGCAACTTTGACCAATCCCAGTTCCATTCAGTAATGGTTGACTGTTGATACATGGCAAGAAGCTATTGTTAGTTATTAATCCATGTTAATATGATCAGTAAATTAAAGCCCCAGCTGTGATACACTAACCAAGAAGGAGGGGGGTCTAGAACAAGGACTTAGACAGATGATATCAATCATGTCCACAGAAGGTATTTTTTTTATTCCAATAAGACAGCAATTAATTTATAAATTGATTTAGGGATGTAGCCATTATTGGTAAAAAGATACATCAATTTTTGAACTGTTATTCCTCCAACTGTTAATGGCATTCTGCCAAACTACTTTGTCTGAGAGCTTGACTCTTTGTTTAAAAAGTAAAATAATTGGCAACTTTTTATGTAACAGCAATTTACATTTTCTGCTGTCAGCAAAAAGTTTGTCATGAAAAACTTGGTATAGGTGGAATTCGAAATGTAACCTGTACTGCAATTAGAGTGATGGTTTACTCATCTATTGTTTTGTAAAGTACTCCAGTCACCAGATGGTTATTATAAACAGCAGCAAGTTGAGACAATATGAACAAATATAAATCCATATTGCTTATTTATTAAAGAAAAGCAATCTACAATAATGCTGGGCAGACAAAAGACCACACACAACATTCTTATGTTTACCAAACATCAACTCCTTTTGCATATTATTGATTTTCATCAGTAACAGTCAAGTAGTGACTAGAACTCAACATACTTTGTAGGAAACAATTAAAAAAAATATTTCTGTAACACTAAACCAGCACTGAGTAGTTTAAGGAAAAAAAAAAAAAAGTCAAAACAATGGAAATAAGTCTAAATAAAAAACTGTATCTTGCAGTCTCTTTTTGCTTTTAATTTTTCTGGGGAGCAGAATCAGTGCAATCCTTCCATTTTTATTTTATTCCCTTCCTTTCTAATTTAACTTTCCCCTTAACCCTCATCTTTGGAGTGTGAGTAAAAGTAATGTAGAAAAATAAAGATGAAATACAAAATAAGAAAGAGAGACAAGGGTGGCTAAAGAAGGAATAATATCCTGCAAAAGTGGAAAGTGAATGATGAATTAACAGTGAACACCTGATAAACAAGAAATAAGGGGGGAAAAAATCAAGTGAGAGAACAGTGGGGAAGAACAACATAGGAAAGGAAACAGGCAACTGTTCTATACACTACACTGAATTAAAATTAGATAAATAAATATGGAAGACATATTTGTAAAATCAAGAGGGATAAAAAGGAAAAGCTAGACAGGCAGTAGTAACAGTCATAAAAGCAAATATGAAAATGTATAAGTGTACCAGATAAAAATTCAGTCCACCAGACTGATTTGTTCTGTTATTAAAAAAAAAGGCAGTTTAAAAAAAGTCACTTCAAGAAATGAAAATAATTTCTTTGCAGCATTATTCTTTGTTGATACTGTTGAGGTGTTGTATGGCCTAGACTTAATCTTATTAGACAATAGAGGAGCAGCAGCACTGGCAGAGACTGAGGTGTCAGGAAAAATTGATAAATCAAGAGCAACAAGTTACTGGGACCAGATGGTGATTATTCAATTTTTTTGCAGGAATGTAAGAAAGAAGTGGCTGAACTGATAACACAAATGACACACTTCCTAGAACCACCTACTGAACTATAGAGTTGGAAGGTAAGAAGTTTACAGATTGTTAATAAAAAATGCTACAGTTGATCTCAGAATAGAGGTTCAGTGACCTTTGCTTTAGGAGCAAAAAAATTCATTGAAATTAGGATTAAGTATCTTGCTAAATTTGACATGAAAAGGACAAATTAGCCAAATTTAAGGAGAGAAATGTCAACCACCCAAATGTATTGCAGTTTTTCCATATACCAAAAGCAATGCATGGACTGTTTAGCATGAATTATGTTTCATAAAGCTTTTGAAAAAAAATCAGAAATCTTCTACTGAGAAAGCTCTTTTGAGAGAAAAGTTTTAAGAAGCAATACATAATTAACTTATAAGTAAAGCACGTTGTGAAACCAGTAGGGCGTCGAGACTTAGAATATATAAAAGAACAAAACGTAGGTTGACGTATTAAAAACACATCTAGTTGCAATAAAGAAATATCAATAAATTAACCATGGATTATAAACTCCTAGGCTTCATGGAAGTTGACAACCAGTAACAAATGAATTTAGAAAGAAATATATCCTGTGAGAAGCGCAATTGTTTCCTGCCAGTACTCTGGCATCTTCTACAGGTACAATGGTAATGGTCTTCACAGGAAAACAGACACTGAGCTATTCTGACCAATATGTTATAAACAGACAGTTCCATGTCACTAAATAAATGTGCATTTTTATGGTAAGGGAACTAAATTATTTATTACTATTATTTAGGTCAGGAAATAAGTCTGTCACTGTCAACAATAGGACTGGCACATGGTACTTTAAGGTTGATGATACACTCTTTTTTTCTTTTAATTTTAGGATATCTTTCCATATTCAGATCATAGACTTTGTGCCAAAAGTTTACAAAATCCAAAGCAATTCAATATGAACTATTCCTTGTCATCTGTTGATTAATAGAGCACTGAAAACCTGTCAAGTAGCAGAGGAATTCTGCCCTGAGTTGTCACTACTTGAAGGTCTTATTCTGCCACGCTATTAATGAATTGACAGTTGAGGCATGGTAAAATATTTTCTGCATTTCAGATTGGAATAACTGATTCTGTAGCCAAATAAATCATACCAATTTAAGCTTTACATAAAGCGACAAATAGAATTTATTTACTTTTTTTAAAGGTAAATTTCAAGCATATTCCCCTGGAGCGAGAAGCCTTGTGAAACTGGTATTAATCTATTTTTTCAGGATATTAACACTTTTATTGTAACTTGTCAAAGACTAAGCATCATTAAACAAGTAAGGAGCACCCCCCACCAAACAAAAAACCCATACCCCAAAACAATACATTTTACAGCAATACCATTTTGAAATATTTCAAACTGCTTAGAAATAGCCACAAATGCTCAAAACTGGGAAAGAAGATTATGTAATTTCAAAGTTTAGAATCATAGAATAGTTAGGGTTGGAAAAGACCTTCAGATCATCTAGTTCCAACCCCTGCCATGGGCAGGGACACTTCCCACTAAACCATGTCACCCTCTGTCACACTCTGTCCAACCTGGCCTTGAACACCGCCAGGAACGGAGCATCCAGAACTTCCCTAAGCAACCCATTCCAGTGCGAGTACAGTAACCTTACAGTAAAGAACTTCTTCCTTATATCTAATCTAAACTTCCCCTGTTTAAGTTTCAAGCCGTTACCCCTAGTCCTATCACTACAGTCCCTAATGAATAGTCCCTCCCCAGCATCCTTATTAGCCCCCCTTCAGATACTGGAAGGCTGCTATGAGGTCTCCATGCAGCACTTCTCTTTGGTATAGTTGCACTAAAAAAGGATATCTTTCTACCACAAGTCTGTAAAGTGAATTTTGTGCTACCATAATACCATTTCTTTTTAAATATTTAAAACTGAGGGGCAGAATCAAAAGTGCAGGTGATGGATCAGGAAGACTTGAGAAATGACAGTGTAAGGCTTTTCATAAGTGTCCAAGTGTTGCCAGAAACTACATACTGTTTTGTGTAACAAATCAGTCATGTGGAGCTCTGACAGAGATTTATGCTACTATATCTATTTTCTTTAACTGTTTCATTATCAAGAAACTAATTTCTATAAGTAAATTATAATCCTTTACATATCACACAATGCAGAACAGAGAAATTGATGTTTTCCTTCTTTTTAGTGTGGGGATTTTTTTTTTCCCCTGCTTACTCACACTGCTCTGTCAAACTTCTGTATTTCCAAACCATCCTTTATATTTACAATTCAGCACTTCAGTGGAAAACTTATCAGGAAGATTCTATATGTGCACTGGGAATTTTGCTGCGCTTTTCAAGGGACTGAGACTAACCCTATGTACCATTACACAGATGTAAAAGATGTTGCTACTAATAGGCTTTCTTTTACTATACTGAACTAATACAGAAAGCCTAAGTGAAGGCAAATTGATCTTACATGCAAGAATTCTAATGAAAGAAAAGGACAATAATGACTTTTTGAACATCATGCTATTGTGGAGGGTGCCCTCATTGGATTCCTGAGTAATAATATTCCTTTGCACTTCATCAAATGTGAACGTATGTAATTAATTCCATTTCCATAATTTCAGCCTCTGACATAATCATGACCATAAAAAGATCGACAAATAAAAATTATACTACAACCAAGGTTTCAAATTTTCACAGACCTGATTGAACACTTTTGCACAAGATTCTCTGTACACCTGGAAAGGGTTGAAGACAGGCTGCTCCTCTCTGCTCTTACGTGTCAAAGGCAGGAATTTACTGGAAGTAACACCATCTTCAGAAGAATTCTCACAAGACAGTTGCTCCTTCAAATATTCCTTTTAGAAAGAAAAAAAAAAACCCACCAAAAAACAATCACAGAGCAATATATGCCTCCTAGCTTTCTAAATGAAATTTTCCTAAATTTCAAGCATAACTTCATGATGTGTTTGATAGAAGTTCCTCATATTAATGGAAGGAACAAATAATCTCTTACAAAATAGAAACCTTTTTAAAGAGCACCACCATTTTCCAAGAAACAATAAATAACCTCCGTGAATATCCACCCAACTAAAGATAATTAGAATCATATAAGATATTTTTTTGAAATTGTCATCAGATTACGTGTCTCAGTACTCATCTAATATATATATGCGGAAGTGAAAACAAGATGTTTTCTATAAGCTGTTGTAAGATGGCTATTACATGATTTCTTTTACATGATAAACTACACACAAATACTTATTTTTTGACAGCATTAAATAGGTACCACATGACCAGAAATTAATTCTTTGATATGTTCAAACCAATTGTTTAAATGCAGGAAATTGGTAAATGAGTTGCTTTAAGAACTCCATTAGTACAGTGTGTATTGTAGCCCCTGAAAATGTCATGTTTCAAAAATGTGAAAATAGAAATGAAATCATGTTTTTAAACCTGTGAGCTATATCTTCACATTATTGACTGGGCATGAAACCAAGCAGACCTCTTTTTAATTGTTTGAGCATTCAAAGACTAGAAGTCATTTATGATTTACATGGCAATTCTAGAAACTATACTGTACCAGATGCATGAGTATTTTTGCCACAATCTTTTCTGTTTTCACTTCTTAAACTACTATGTAAATAAATCATCATTGCATGCCAATAAAATGTTTTGATTAAATAGAGCTATTTTACCAAGAGCTAGATAATGAAACACAGATCTATTTGCCAGAAGGGCTACTGTGATTTAACAGTTTATTGTTATTAAGTTCACAACGATAGGACTGTCTTAACATTGAGCAAGTACTCAAGGTGAGCTTTCATTAAGAAAGTGGATTCAAATCCTCCTTTTATTTTGCAGTACTCCTAAGATGATAAAAAAATTCAGAGGCAGGTGAGGGTGTATGTGAACTACCTGCCAAGGCACCTTGTGCTCCTCAGTGGGTCTTTATGAAAGAATAATTTCATCATCAGTTTAAACGTATCCAATTGTGACCTGGCCTGAAAGGTACAAGTTCTCTCCCAGTCCACATATACTGTAGCTGTTTCTCCCTTACATTGGCACTAGCATATGTTGTGAAATCGTTCAGAAAGAAAGAAAGGTTTCAAACATATAAACAGGCACAATGATTTATAGTAGTAGTAGAAAGAAGGTCCTAGGAGTGGGAAAGGACAAGGGCAAGAGAAAAAGTAGGACTGTTTCGCTCTGCTGATTGCAGCCAGTCGTCAGGACTGCTTGAGACAATCACGAGATTGTGAAAACGAATGAAGAACCCATGAAAATACAACCCCCCCCCAACAAAACTAATAAAAAAGAGAAAAATACTAAAAAAACCCACCCCAAAACAAAAAACCCTCAACCGACCAAAACCAAAATACTCCCAGAAAAAACCCCAACCGAACCAAAAAGACGCTGAAGCCAGAGCTTTTTTGGTTTAAGACAACAGTGTGAAAATACACTGCTACGTACATTTTTTTCACATAATCCCTAGACATCTGTAGGGCAACCAAGCCCTCTGCGTGTCGCAGAGACAGCAGAAGCAGATTCTGTTGGATTTTTTAGCAAAGATGCTGGAAATTGCTGTGTGTGCTTGCTAGGGTTTGAACATTTTGAGTGGTAGACAGTTCACCTCCCAGTACAGGCGTTTTTCTGTCTTTGGAATACTGTGGATTTATGTTTTGACACAGAGACCTATTAAAAATTGGTAAATGAGTTGCTTTAAGAACTCCATTAGTACAGGGTGTATTGTAGCCCCTGAAAAAGTCATGTTTCAAAAATGTGAAAATAGAAATTAAATCATGTTTTTAAACCTGTGAGCTATATCTTCACATTATTGACTGGGCATGAAACCAAGCAGACAGAATATTATTGAGCCTGACAGCTCAGGAGAGCTGATTTCTCTTTGGTAGCCATTAACAAAAAAATGCTTTTAAAAATTATTATTCTTTCAGATAAATACATGAAGGACAATAGGGTCCTTTGAATTCTACAGTATCTATTATAGATTTTTATAACATAATAGTTCTATTTCCAAATACAGCTTCTAAGAACAATACCCCTTTTCATCTGCTTTTCTAAGGAAAATTATTAAGAACAACAATTTTCTGTCTCATCATTTTTTTCTATATTCACAGGCAATTATTAAGTGGTGTAGCATAAAGATCTCCAAACTAGTTTTAAGAATACAATCCCCTGATATTCCAAGGAGTCTCCAAACAAAAGGATGGGCATTTGAATAGGCAAGCAAGTCTATTTTTTGAGTCGGGCACACTAAAACAGTATTGTGCTCACAATAAATGAAAAACGATATTGAAAAGTGCATGACCGTAATACCATGGTAAGCATTAAAAAGTTTTCTAATGGTTTCAAAGGCAATTTTAAGTAACATGGTTACATCCTTCTGTGACTCAAGCTGGTGAGGATTCTTTTTCTTCTTGTTTTTTAAAAAACAAGACTTTTTTTTTTTCCAGTGAGAAACATTCCGTATTTAGAAAGCTTTTACCAGCTGCAGAAACTCAAGGAAAGCCACCTGGGATGTGGAAAGTCAGGCTAAAGTCCCTCTTCCACCTAATTCTCTCAGCGTCTTACCTCCTATTGGAACTGCTCCACTTTGTATAAATAACCAAATACTCACAGGAGCCAGATCTTGTTCAGCGTCTCCAGAACCTGATATGGGCATTTTACCCCTTCAGCTAGATTATGATTCTATTTTTGACCCTGGAAGTTACAGAATGGATTTTACATCAATTTCTACAGGGCGAAACAACTCCAGCAGAAGAAAAGAACAGAGTTCCATGCTGATAGCTAATGGTCTAGCAGTTCAGGGAGTTAGTTTGGATGTGGGAGATGCATATTCAATTCCCTGGTCTAAACCAGGTAGAATGAAGATTTAAATTTGCCTATTCTGGCCATTAGGTGATTGCTCAAACTACTGCATTACATGCTATTTTTGGAGGTCTTGCTCATCATCTTTTCCTCACTCTGTAAGAGTAATCCTGAATGTGCTCCAGGTGAAAAGGTTTTGTTTGAACTGTATTACAGTAATAATTTTCACTTCACTTCCAGAACCATTTAATTCATTTAATTATTTGAGATGAAACTTGAAAAGATTCTGTGTTGTATTAATACTAGGTTGCCATCTCTACATACCTGCTTACTTTGCTTCTAAAGCTTCCAAATGCAGATGCACAAAGGTTGCTTTTAAGAATATACTTAAGAGCTAAACAGTTGATCTGATTTTCAGGAGCACAGTGCCAGTTCTGAGCTGCCTTCTATTGCCTTCACACTGACATAGCTGCCTAATTGTTTTTTTTTTTTTTAAAGAAAAACCTTGGCCTATGCCTATATTTGCATTATTTTGCATTTTATTATAAACACTTCTGTATACTTGCAATGATCTTAACAGCACCTGCTTATGCATTCAAGGAAAAGTAATTTAGTAATTAAAGCTAATAAACAGACTTTCTTAATTAAGCTGTGTAGATCTGTGTTATCATACAATTTAAGCAAACCTGTGTTTATTTCAGTGTATGAAATCAAAATGCTTTTGGTAACTTTGGGCAATTTAGTACAGCATTAGAAATAATGAGATAATTCTTTCACGTTGCCCGAATTCCATGTGCAGCAAACAAATCTGAATTTGTTTACTGTGATTTCAAAAGCACTTTAAATGAACAGTTATCTAGATTAAGGAAGTTTTTCATGTGGATGCATTTACTTTCTCAGAACAGCCCTAGGGTTTGTTTGTTTGTTTGTTAATTTGTTTTTTAAATCAGGAAAATTGATTTACCACATTTAATTTTACTTCCTGTAACAGTCAATTTTTCAATAACCTTGCTGGTTTTGGTCTGGTGTTTTGTTCCTTTTGTTTTGTTTTTTTTTTATGTGTGTAGTTTGGTTTTTGCCTTTTTTTTTTTTTTACTGCGTTCAAACTCCTAAAATGTATCTATGGTCTACAGAATCTGAAGGAAGTTTATGAGCCTTACTACTGTTTAAGTACATAAATAAAATCCACATTGTTTTCCAGAAAGTATTCTTTTCTGTACAACCGCAGAAAAGCCTAAACTGAATGGATTCTATTACAGTACAATATAGGATTTCAGATTGACTTTAAGAAACATTATCACCTCCTTGACTAACCCTTAGCTGCCAACAGACGCTGCCTCAGGCCAGTACACACGTAATTGCTCGGTAAAAAGGCCGTTTCCTTACCTCATTGAGCTGGATGATGTGATAAATTTGCCTCAGGTACTCGCTGCCACCTGGTTTGTGGCAGATATCCAGGACCATCATGTTTATTTTCTGCTCAGTGAACCCACTACCTTCATCCTCTAACGTTGCACCTACTGTGGCTGAGGCACTAGAATATGGAAAAAGTGCAGATATTCCCAAGTTAAATTTATAAAAATCAAAATCAAAATCTTAATATAAAATCAGCTTAAAACCACAAAGATTTGGCTTGCACAAATGTTGCTGTATAAACATCTAGTAAGCCTTTATAGAAATACTTAATAAATGCTAAACACAATATTTTTAGTATTAACATTTAATTATTTCACTCTGAAAGATGAAAACAGTAAACATTTGTTACTCTATGGATTTATAAGCAGCAAATATTTTTTTTCTTTCCCACTAGAGAAGTATCTTTGCCACCTGAAACTGCATTTGCATTTGATCTTTCATACATTTTTCTTTACTTCTTGCTGTACATATCAAAGCCTAATTAACATGTCAGAAAGGTAGCCATTCCTCTAAGTATAGGTTAGTTTTAGACTGAAGTCTTTTTCTTTCCATTGGTATGATGGTAACCATTTCAAAGGTACATATTTGCCACCTGTTGCACTTTAAGAAGCCCCGTAAGCCCCGTACTTCTTTTCTCCTTAAAAGTATTTGTGTGAAACTGCTACCAAAAAAAGTCTTAAGGTGGCCATCCAAAATGCCTTGAAAAATACGCTTTCAAAACTAGGACCATTGTCAGATTGCTCTCTCTACATACAAACATGTTACCAGCTTAGCATCATATGCTGACAAAATATTAAGGAAAAAAAAAGTATTTAAACTAATTATTGTCTTCAAATATTAGAGCTGTGACACAGGTATATTTTGGCACCCTGACACATGTCAAGAACTTGAAAGACCAACAAGAATATATTATTCATTGTACAGTCATTACTGAATTAATTTAAATTCTATGAAAGAAGCATTCTGAATATAAAAAAGTGCAAGTTTTTAGAAGTAAACCCAAAAAGCTCCAAGGTACTTTGGTATAATCAGCTGTATGTTGTAGTTTACTGTTGAAAGTGTGCCGCGAGTACAAAGTTCTGCTGAAAGTTGCTGCTTGACCTCCAGGCACACTTAAATGCTACACAGCTGCTGGACGTTAAAGCTGATACTGCTTTCAAATGCAGCTTCAGAACATCCTACAGAGCAAATAGTTTCAAAATATAAACTATAATTCTGTTGTTTGCTGAAGAGAAGTAAATGATACTCTGCTATAATGGTGTATTTTACAGAAAAGCTTTGAAGAAATTGATCTGAAAAATTAAGGCATGCATAAGACTGATCTTTTGATGCAACATACAGATACAAACTGAATTTCTTTCCAAACTTCTTCATGACTGCCATTGAAAAAAGTTGAGGACCTCGGACAAAGGAGTGTATCTGTGTCAGCACCCAAATTGCATCCTTTCCTGTCTGTCAGTGTGCAGGTGAAGCAGATGATTGGATTCAGTCACTGCTATGATTAATGAGTTCCTCTCTGGATTTGGGACTGCCTATCCATCATGTCATTAGGAAGAATGTGCCCTGAAAGAGGCAGACCTCAGCCAAGGAATAACTGCATTCATCTTAATCTGTATATGCACCCAGCCAGCCAAGTCAGGGTCACCATGATGAAAAACAATAATCTTCAACTCGACAAATTACTTTGCAAAGACAGGCATTTCTTTTCTTCTCGGGATGCGTGTTCTTCAGAATCTAATGTGACTGTTTACAGCTTTGGAGCTACCATAAAGTGAAGGTTATTTTAATGAATACTAATGCTTTCAGACAGTACACAAGACACGCAATGCATGCAACTGATGCTTTCTTTCACTGAAGATTTTTTTTTCTGAAATATTCCTAAAACCTAAATTTAATTTGTATGCCACAACGGAAGAAACTATGTAATATTTACAGGTCTTATGTAGCTAGCAGTTCTGATAACAATAATGTAACATAAAATCCTGCAAGACTTTTGCTAACAAAAATTCAGTGCACTTTAAAGATGATTCCACAACTGTGTAGATGAATCACAAATAAATATTTGAAATTTTGGGGGTTTATATTATTCCATGCTCTGCATCTATTAAAAGTTCATAAACATTTCTAAAACATATATATATATATATATATAAATGCATGTGCATAGTTACCCACAAAAATCCTTTAATAATTAAAAGGTTATACAAAACATTAATTTACCCCAACTTAGATTTTCAATTATTATTACAAACAAATCACATAAACATCACAAGTCTTTTCTTGAAAGACCTGCTTTTAGTTTACTGATTATGTGACTGCTACTTAGTTTGATACTCAAATTTCAGCTTTAATACATTAGTTTCATAATTTGCATTTACAGTAAGATTATACCTCCACATTGCATATCTCAGCTATTTATTAACAAGATGCTTTTTTCCCTGAAATTGACTCATTATGTTTGAATAAAAAATGGCAAAATAACATTTATGTTAGACTTCTATTGCAGAAATCCCACTGAAGTCAGGGGACTTAGTGTAGTCACTGCATCATAGTTTTGCAACTACTCACAAATGCATAGGTAATGCATGCTTAAGCTTAAAATTAGTTAGTCTAGTCACAAACTAGTGCTCACTTTGGTTGGCACTGTACACATACAGGAAACATTTTCCCACATTCATTTCTCACAGTCCTATACTTGATAGCTAATACAGCATTTTTGCAGTATGTTAGTAAAGCAAATAGAGTGATATATTGAATTAAAATTCTCAGCTTCAGAAGAAGTGCAAATACTAAAAGTTTTAATTTTTAGAAGTTATCCACAATATATTCTTAAACTGCGTTTATATTTTTAAATACCTATTCTCTCAGTGACATTAAAAATTATAGTATGGAACCATTCTGTTAAGTATCAATTTACACATCACTATTATGGTTTTTTCATTCTATGACTCAGTCACTAGCATCTGGCTTCAATCTTTTCATTACTGGATTAGAGCTTGTAAATTAGTATTAAATGGAAATGTAAATATTACAAAGGTCAATGTCACTGACATTCATGTGACACTATTACTACTTAGTCCTACTCATGTCAACTGACTCCTCATAGAAACAGGATACTGTCCCTTAAAGAACTGTATGAAAGTCTGTTCACCAGTATTAGTGATTCCGACCTATCATCACTATATCCTTTGTTTGTATGGAAAATTACTGTCAGGAGAGCAACAACTGCAACCTTCAAGAATACTAATTGTAAAAAAGCAGTCTTACTTTCAGTAGTCAACAACTTAATTCAGTAAGTCATGTAACTCCAATAAATCTAATCTTGGAAATCTGATAAATCGTGTTTTTACAAAATGGTACATGACTTCAACATTAAACCAGACAGGACTAGGATCACTTTGACATGCACACAACTCCTTGAAAAATCATTATAAAGTTTCCAAACTCTTGGACTTTAATGTCAAATCTGCAGGGAAGGTTGATATTTCCACAGAAAGGCACCGCGGGGTACTCTCTTAGTCCTGTTTTGATATACCCTACTTTCCCTCAGGGTTTGCTGTATTTTAAAAGGAAGTATGCTTACTATTTAATCACACATGAACACCAAAAGCTTTTCATAGTCACTCTTAATTTAATCACTGTAACAAAACTAATTTATAAATACACTGTGCTGCCTTCTAGTCAGCATACTTATTCACATTATTAAAGATACACCAATTAAATTGTCCACATTTTTGGATCATCATGAAAATATGAAATCTCTGAGTACTATGAAGACACTTTTCCAATGAAACAACCACGGTTTACTGTTTCACCAATGAAGTTACAAAAATATGCTATAAAGCCATCAATATTAAGAACTAATCAATTTAATATGATCACCACTTTTTTTTTTAATGAAATTGAATTATAGCCATAAACACAGGAATACTCAGTAAAATAAAAACCAAACAACATAGCATTTGAAAAATACAATGTTCTTACCTGTCCATGCTCAATTTTCTTGCCTTCAGCAACTGGCTTTCAATCCAGTTTGGTCTTTCCTGTTCAATGCTTTGTATAACCTTCTGGATAACTTGCTTAGGGCCACTTTTCTGTTTTCCCATAATACTTTCTAAGCACACATGAATTAAACTGAGTTTTTCTTTGCTCCATCTGTCAAGTGTTGCACCTGTTAAAAGTTCTGCAGTATTTCCATCCTCAAATATTCGACATATAATTACAATCAAGTTCCAGACAAGCAGACCAGCTTTCTTCAATTCAGCAAAGTTTCTTGACATTTTTCTCTCAGCCAGAAAAAAGAAGTACTTAATTGGGGGAGGCAAACATGCAATCACTGTAGGTAACTTGCTGATTACAATAGATACTGCCTGAGCTGCAAGCCTTGTGAAGCCTTAAAAAAAGAAAGAAAAGAAGATATGATTAACATTAACATTCTAGTTCTATCACAGCATGCTTCTGAATGTTGTATGATAATTTCTAACTTTCTTTTGTACGGAAAATGGGTAAAAAGCTTAAGTACTCAACACTGTAGCTTGACTTCTATTGTGCTACCTCCACATAAATCCCACAAAATCTAAACAGTAACATGAATTAAGCCAGAGAACCTAGAAAATTTAGAATTCAGACTGTGAGTCTCTTAATAATCAGTTGTGATGTGCACAGTTATACAGAATAAATGAAAAAGAAAACACCCAGCTATTCTGAATGGTAAAAAAGTTGTTTCCGAAATTGTAGTGTAATATTTTTAGAACTTCACGAATGAAGCAGTGCCCTACATATCTCAGGATATTACATACATTCTTAATCTTTAGTTTTCTTTTATTATTTTTTCCTCAGTTTTATTGATCCCTTTCTATGTTCAACCCTACAAAACTTGACTCTATCAATTTTCACGTAAGCATTCATGCTATATAGCACAGCACTTTAAACATTCCAGGTATTAAAAGTAGAAGAAACTACAGTAAATATGGTGCTCAAAACCCAAATGAAAAAATATACCAAAAGGTGATTCACAATATGGAGTCAAGATTTAAAAAAAACACCAAAACAGAACCCTGACAAAACAAGAAAACCCCTGACTCATTGCATCTGTATTGTCAACTTCTTAAAATCAAACCTTAAAAACACACAACAAAAAAGCCCAAAACCACACACACAGAGAAAAAAACTCACAAACTCCCCAAACTAATAGATCTGTTCTAGGTGTCACACAGCCAGTTTAACTTGTGACCAAGTCTGAGCCTTACATCCCAGCTTGCATACCAGTTCAGGCTTACTGGTAGCCTAAAACTGCCATACAAGTTCTGGATTAAAGTGATATTGCAGTAAGAGTGCAGTGAGCACACTGCTGCATAAATGTGCCTCAATATGCTGAGGAGAATATACATGGAAAGAAAGAACGGATTGATGCCCTGACTTGCCTGCAATCTATACATTCAAAACTTTATGCCAGAATATACTGCAGTGATGGTACTGTAGTGAAAATAAACAGGTAATATTTTGGTGTCAATAAATTTATGGTGAAATGTTTCCAAAAGTTACCCTTTTGAAATGATGGAGGCTTTAGGCACTGTAAGCTATGAAAGTATACACTGGAAATCAACTTTACATCTAACCTTCAAAAGATCTCCTATTACATATATTATTTCTCTTTCTTCAGTAACTGTTTCAAAAACCCAGCAGCATCATATTTTTTAACAGTTTCAGCACTATCCAAACACAAATTGCTGTGTTATAAAGTTGGGATAAGTTGTTATCATTTCAGTCAGCATTATGTATCTAAATTTAAACAGTCCTGACTGAAAAGATAGCTACAAACTGGTTGCAGCCGCTAAGACAAGAGTCTTAGTATGCCTTAAGACATTATGCCTTAGTCTGCCTTGAATCCCAACTTATTACTGCCAGATGCTAAAAATATTTTCAGTGCTACTATTATCAGTACTACAATACTTATTATTTTAAAAAGCTTGTTTGTGTATGCATTGGTGTAAGCCTCAAGACAGAATAACTGAATTTTAATGCCAAGTGCTTTGAAAAAAAGCCCACACCACACAGGATGTTTGGAAATAATTTTATTCATTGTCAAACTGCAACACTCACAAACTCTGTTTAATTTTGATATGTACTCATTAAAGCAGTAACAAGCTTTTATGACAAATTGATAAAACAGTGTATAAATTTCACCCACATTTCCCAGATTCTTTTCTCTTCATTTCCCGAGGAGTATAATTCCATTCCTTTGGAACCGTTTTCAGTAAACTTTCAGGCACTATTTGCTTGTGCTGGTATGTTCCATAGTTTTCTGTTGCCTCCCATGAATGCATCAAAGAAATTATCTGCTTCACGATACCCTTGACTGAATTAATCAAAGTCAGCTTCAAGCATCTGATAACTTCTGGCTCCGACTCATAACAACTGGAAACTTCAGAAGGAAAAATTATTAAATATTCAGTAAGTGTAGTCACTTGTGTAAATCTGTTTCAGGAAGAAGTGTTTCAGAATTCATATGGAAAGAAAAGTAACGACATCATGAGTCACAATAACTTAGACCTATTGACCTATTAGAGAAAATAAAACAAATAGCATCTCGTACCATCTTAATACAGTACTGTCAAAGATGCAATTTTACTTATTTCCTTCATCCTCCTTTCTCCTTCAATATATTTCTAAAAATTTAATTTAATTTGACATCTTCCTTTTTATATGGAATAAATTTAATTACTTGTTAAACATCAATGAGGCAAATAGATATAACTGGGTTTTTTTCTACTTCCTTGTCTTGATAATATTAACGCAGTTGCATTTATCAGATACTCAAACTGTTACACTAGGGAATAGCAAAGGAAGAAAAGATATTTTGGAAACAAAAATGCATATAAATGACAGTCATTAACAGAGACATAGAGTATTATCAGAGATTGCATATTGAAAATAGAACACCCAAAACACAGTTACTGACATTACAAGAAGTATCAATCTTCTCCACTTACTTTTAAATCGTGGCAAAGGTTTGGAGTTATTAAATGCTCAGAGAAAAAGAACCTGTGCTGATAAAGAGGTACAAAAAGGATCTGCTGCCAGCATGCTGGTATGGCAGACACAAGGAAATCAGGCTCCTGGTCGACCATACTGCTCCATAACCTCTGCTGTCTTCAAAATTTTCACCACTCCTACCATGAGCTGATTGCTCAAAAGACTTTGATTATACCACAATTTTGAAGTAAACTACCATAATTACATATGATTTATTAAGGTAAAAATAATATGCACTATATATCAAAAAACTGATGACTAGGTTTAACATTAGATTTTAAATACTTATTATTACATAAAATACCTGTCATATTGTATAAGCAATTCCACAACTGCTCTTTTTCCATGTAGGTCTCAAAAGCAATGCCAAGAGATTTGGGTGATAAAGTGCAGTAAGACAATACTTTGAAGATTGTTTCAATCAGAGTAGGCTCTTTATTATATATCTGTTCTAAGAGAGAATTCTGCTCATGATGATTCAATACTTCATTTCCTTAAAAATAAACAAAACCATGGTTACAATAATTTCCAAGTAATTCAAGTTCACAGTAATAGATAGTATTAGTCAAAATGAACTGCAAACTGTATCTAATATTTCAAACAATAATACTGTAGATACTGTACTATCTATCTGTACTGTACTATCTGTAGATACTGAAATCCGATCTTCCTCTGCATAATGATGTTTGATTTACTGAATTATATGTAGCCAGTAAAAAAAAGACTGAAGCATGTTTGCAAACTATGGAATATGACTATTTCAAAACACACTCAGTATATGTTTGGAATTTGATTATTTGATAAATATTAATCAGAAGTAAATTGTACTATTTCTGTAGAATCACAGTCAAAAACTTATCACTTAATTCCTCTTACCAGTATATTAGTCACATGAAATAATTGAACTCTATAAAATATAACACAGTAGCAACTGCATACTCCCCAGAATGGGTTGTCTTCTTTTTTCAGTATAAGATGAAACTGAGAAGAAATCACCTTCACAAAACAAAATCTCAGCCCTGCTAAGATAATGTATGTTTTTAAAGGCAACTAGTGATTTTCATAGAGTTGAGTGGTTAATAGCTTACATAACACATATTTCTAACTGTTTTTCATAATCCTCATAAAACATTCTCCCAGCTGAAAGATAATAATGTGTTCAAACCTCTTTCAACCAATGCAACTCAGTGGCTTTGACTTATGCTAATGCCAAAGACCTCAGCTTCCCTTATATTTGTGGAAAATGCTTTTGTTGTTAACAGTCATAACAAATGACCAGAGCCAGAACCAATTAAAACACTCTTAAGTTTCTAGACTGCAAACCTGAAATTTAGATAAAATACTGCTTGAAAATGTCATTGGTTTATGACCATCTGACTGCCCTTACCTTTCGCAACATTTGCAGGAGAAAGATGGGAGACTAAATTTCTAATGGCTCAAACACCCTTCAAAATACACCACAATGGAAAACTGCTGCTCTCCACCCAGCTCTGAATGACTTGAGAATGTTGTAAAATTAAAAGAATCTCATTTTACTCTCCTCTAGAACTCCTAGAATCTAATTCACACATTACTGCAAACCATTCAGCCTCGGTAGCATGCAGCCTTGATAGGAACAGCCCATAGGATGTAGAAAGCTGAAAAATAAGATCAGTGATTTCATAACCAACAAGCTTCGGGCTTTTTTCCCTAAGGCAGGAAACAGATCAGTGATAAGATTATTTTTTTTTTTAGTCAACTTTTCTTCCTGGGGGTTGAATGAGCTGGCATACTTTGCTGAGATACCTTCAAATGCCACATGCTTCAGAGTATCTGAATAATCAAATGGATTCCACTAATTCACTCAAACCAGTGATATGTTGTCTAATAGGGATGTGACAAAGAAAGAACCAAAAAAGCAGAAAAAGCAGTTAAAAAAGGAAACCCCAGAGGTATTCAAATTTTGAGATGAAAATTTAAATTGAACTTTGATTATATTACTATAAGGATTTTTAAAAATTAATTTAATAAAATTCTAGGGAGGAGGATTTGTTGAGATTTTAAATACTATATAAACTGTCTTTACAGAACATGATGGGAAATGGCTTTATTGCTTTGTTTAAAGGGGATTATGACATGAAATTAAGCCTAAATTTGTTTTATGATTGTGCCACATGGAACGTTTGAGTCACAACTTACTAATAATTTTTCTAATCAACTTACTTCTGCCAGTAAATTTAGATAAATTGAAAGAAGTATAAAAGAATTCTTTAGGGGTTTATACATATCTTCTTATGACTAGTGTATAATACAAGTCTGCTTTTCAGCCAAGATATTCAGGAATCCACTGGGAAACCATTCTGAGGTGAAACGTAACAAGGTATGTAAGCTTTCATTAGCTTTCTTCTTTTGTTTTACCCTTAAATAAATGTTGCCCAGATTGGAAGAATATCTGACCTTTCAAACCTCAAGTTGAAATGAAGTTTTTGACAATTAAACTAGCATAGATCATAGAATCGCAGAATCATAGAATAGTTTGGGTTGGAAGGGACCTTAAAAGATAATGTCAGCTGGTTGAAAGGTTTAGAAAGTTGATCAGTATAGCTGGTTAAATATTATGAATTAGGAGTCTACAGAATGGTACATAGATTTCTCTTGCTTTAGAATTTTTCCTTAACACTTATTAGCTCACCTGTCATAACATTAAATATTCATCTTAGTTTCAACTCCAATGCAGTCTTCTTGTTAAACATCATGTAAGAATAGTATTAATGGGATAGGCATCATACCTGTTGCCCACTGATGCCTACCTCTATATATTTCTCTTTTTTCCACTCACTGCATTTCAGTATCAAAAGCTAACCTGTGAATGGAATCTATAGCTCCTATAGGTAGTCCAAAGTAGATGCTTCTTTCTCATTTTATCAGGACTTACATCCATATATAAATATGGCTATATAGTTAGGCACCTGTTAATGAAAATTGCCGTTCGTTATTTTCAAATAGTCTAATGTTCGGTTGATACACTGGAGGGAAGGAATGCCATCCAGAGGGACCTCGACACGCCTGTGAGGTGGGCTGATGCCAACCTCATGAAGTTTAACCATGCCAAGTGCAAGGTCCTACACCTGGGTCAGAGCAATCCCAGGCATAGCTACAGGTTGGGCAAAGAAGAGATTCAGAGCAGCCCTGTGGAGAAGGACTTGGGGGTGTTGGTTGATGAGAAACTGAACGTGAGCTGGCTTCAGTGTGCGCTTGCAGCCCAGAAAGCCAACCGTATCCTGAGCTGCATCAAAAGGAGCTTGACCAGCAGGTCGAAGGAGGTGATCCTGCCCCTTTACTCTGCGCTCGTGAGACCTCACTTGGAGTATTGTGTGCAGTTCTGGTGTTCTCAACATAAAAAGGACATGGATCTGTTGGAACAAGTCCAGAGGAGGACCATGAGGATGATCAGGGGACTGGAGCACCTCCTGTATGTAGACAGAAAGCTGGGGCTGTTGAGCCTGGAGAAGAGAAGGCTGCGTGGAGACCTCATAGCAGCCTTCCAGTATCGGGAGTGGGCTTATAAGGATGCTGGGGATGGACTCTTCACTAGGGACTGTAGTGAAAGGACAAGGGGTAATGGGTAAAACTTAAACAGGGGAAGTTTAGATTGGATACAAGGAATAAATTCTTTACTGTTAGGGGGGTGAGGCACTGGAAATGGGCTGCCCAGGGAAGTTGTGGACGCTCCATCCTTGGTGGTGTTCAAGTCCAGGTTGGACAAAGCCTTGGGTGACATGGTTTAGTGGGAGGTGTCCCTGCCCATGGCAGGGGGGTTGGAACTAGATGATCTTTTGCAGCTATATGTGTCACCAATCCCATAGTAATTTAATCTCATTCAACTTTCTTAATATTTTTTCTCCCTAAACATTTTGTTTTCAACTGAGAAGAACCTTCCATTAATGAATCTCCAGGTTAATGGCTTATCTGAAATCTATCTTACTCATGCCAAATACAAAAAAAACAATCACCATGATAATACCCCCCGTTATACAGTACAGGGATAGTATGCTGAAACTGTGGCATTCTGATAGTCAAAATTTGATGAGGCAATATTGAATTTAGTCCTATGACCACATTATCTGCTTTGTATCAGTCCATGTATTAGGATTGCTACTGAACAGGTAACCCTCTTCACAGTATCACAGTATGTTAGAGATTGGAAGGGACCTCAAAAGATCATCTAGTCCAATCCCCCTGCCAGAGCAGGAACACTACATAAGGTTACACAGGAACGTGTCCAGGCGGGTTTTGAATGTCTCCAGAGCTTAAACAGGTAACCCTCTTAAAATGTATTTGCTCTTGAGCTCTACTTCTGTAGCAAGAAGTTCCTACCAGAAATTACTTATTTTAAAAGACCAGAAATGTCTTTAAAAAACTACCCATATGACCCTGTATCACAGTCACAGATATATCACAGTCACAGATATATCATAGAAACTATCCTTTACATTTTGTCAGAAGCAGGTATGTGGTTCTCAGCAGGGCTCTAGTAAGTCCACATGGAAATTCCTATTCAACATTTCAGAATGTCCATAAAATCTGTTTACTCTTTATTTTATCACTGGAAAGTCATCAAAAGGAATAGAATATCTGATTAAGGTCCCCTTTCTGTTGATCTTCCAGATGGAAGCACAGGACACCTGTAAACCCTTCTACCATTTTACCACATTGGTTACGCAGGTACAGTACCCAGTAAGTCTGCTGGTCAGATAGGTGTTTTAAGTGGATGCCACTTTTAAAGTAATCTTTTGATTTTTTTGTTGTTAGGCTACCATGATACTGTTTGCTATCATGAAGAAGCTAAGAAAACTTCTAGGTGTTCTGGAGTCTGTACTCACAAGCCTCATTCTGGATGACCCACAAACATGTGTGGAGACAGCTATCTCTGCACAAGCATATAAATGCCTCTAAGAGACTTGTTCTCTCCTAAGGAGGACAATTATTTCAAGGAAGTACAACAACAGTGACCTTCAAGTACTGGAAATGAACTGTTCTACAGGTTTTGCCAATGGTTAAGATTTTAATGGAGCTTGTAAGTTATTAAAGGAATGTACTTTTTTTTAGTAGTAACTCACTACTGTCACTAAAAGTACAGTCTGATTGCTGAGTGAGGCCAGTTGGTAAAGCTACCACTTTTCACCATTTTTTTAGGGTAACTTGGAAAACCCAGTGTTGTTTACCTTTAAATGACTAACATTTAATTAATTAAACTGAATTTAATTAAAATTTAACTAGTGCTTAATATTTGCTCTTAAATTCCACATTATACATTGTGGTGGTTAAAGAGCTACTTCAAAAGGGGCAAAGACTTGGGCTAAGGGAAAAACATTTTTCCATTTGAGAAATATAGTTTCAAGTAATTTCTCTTGCCAGAAACCTGTTTATAAAAGCACAGCAGCAGAAAGCTCTTCATTCTATTAGTGTCTGGGGAGTTGGCTGATACCATACCACACGGTTTTATTTTTCTCAGTGGAAATCCTCTTTTCCTAACCCTCCTTAGGTATGTAAGTTAAATTATCTCTTTTTTAAGTATCTCACATTTCTTTAGGTACAACTTCAGTTTTGCGGCCTTAAATTTATCACAGAATATCTGCAAATGTCACTAATTTTTAGTGGGGACCAGCATATTATCTAGGTTTAACTGTACAATACCCTTTTACATTAGTCTCTCAAATACGCATTGTGCCATCCAAAAACATTAGGTGAAACTGCCAATGGCCTTGTCCTACTGTGAAAGCCAGTTTTCTTCCAATTTATCTCCACATGCCATCATTCACTTTAAATTTGTGTAGAAAATTAAATTATATCTCTGTAACAACTGGAATCTCATGCATTCATTGCTATGAATAAGAGTTGTTTTTTTTTTTTTAAAAAGGAATACATTGTTTTTTCTGTTGTACAGCATTAACTTGGTGCTACCATCTCTACTTAAAGAAAAGTATGTATGAGGCCCAAGGACTGACTGAAGGACTCAGATGTGCCTTGCTGACAATTTCTCAGTGAACTCTTTCTTGTCTACTACAGATAAATGGCTAGGTGTCTGCTGACTGACGAGGTTCCCTTTGGTATTAAACCTGGGTTGGGTTACTGTAATTCAATAAAATTATTGCTTTTTGCTTTATTATGCAGAGAATAAGTTCCTGGAAATAAAGACTCTCAAATGAGAAGTCACTGACTGTTCTGCTGGCAAGCTGTGCATTTACAGCAAGTCTAGCAGAGAATCTCAGAGCTCACTTTCACCCTTTTCATTTTCATTTTGTCATCTGCTGGATTGAATAACTCAAATAATGCACCACTTTCTTTATTCCCCTATTATCTGTGGCTTGTCAAAATAACCAAGTTTTTTTTTCACAACCACAGGTGATAAAGCAATTCTGGTAGAAAAGGTCACCAAGAAAACTGCAAAACAGTTTGTTTTGCCAGAAAATTAACACAATACCAGCTACCTTTATTATTTAGCTCCACAAAGGCACAGCAAAGGACCCTAGCGCCTTCACTCATGCAAGAATATGTCTTAGAAGATATTTTCTAAATATTGGACCAATGGTATTATATATCTCCTATAAATCCCTATATGGGATTATATGGAACTGTAATTAACTGTAATTCAATGCACCTACATTATTTAGGCTCATAGTTCAAGTTAGAGTGTTGCAAGATGCAAATCCAATCTTTCAACTATATTTTTCAAACTTGCCTTTTATCCAGTGGTCACACTCCCTGGAGACAAATAAGTGGTCCAGTTTCAGATATCCTGATTTATTGCTTTTAGTATTTTTGATGCAATAACTTCACATACTTTTAATGTACATTTCATATATCATATTGTATAAAAAAATAACAAAAGTCTAAATCTTGTCACCTCCCTAACTAGAGAGGTTATAGTTACATACATGGAGTTTCATTAGTGTCAACAAATATGGTAACCTTATAATATTTAGCAACACTAAATCGTTCATACATGCATTCTGCCCAAATACTCTTTCTACTGAGACAACTTAGTCAATACCGATAATACTCCATATTGTGACAGGGAATATACATAATTTGTAACCCTTACCAGGGTACAACTGTATAAGAACAATGGGAATGCAGTTAAATGAAATGTGTTTGCATGATGCCTACTGCAACTATCCCAAAATATTGCTACCATACAAAAAAAAAAGGTATCATTACCAAAAAATCTACATATAAGCACCTCTTCATAAAGAATTTTTGCCTTCTGGACTGCTTTGTAAAAGGGAGAAAGAAAGACTGAGTATAAAATAAACTAAAATGTGAGAATTCACATGAAAAAAATTCTCATAATGTAGTTAAATACGAGGGAGTTTTGTTATTGCTACAGCAAATAGCTAAAAAAACTACAGTACACTTAGCTTTTAATCTGTTTTCACTCATAATATTACATATTGCAAAATTATAGTGTTGATGAGTACATAATTCTGTAAGACTTTTATCCTACTGAACAGAAGAATACAAAACTGTCATTGCTAGTACTAAGGTATGGCTTGTTAGTCCAGCTTTCCGTGTACTAATATATAACAGTTCACATAGTAAAAAAATAATACTTCATATAGCATCACAAAGCTGCTGCATAGGAGAGGGAATAAAGAATACAATAATTTCATCATTAGATAATTAACCCCATTGAAATTAATTTAGAAGATATGGATCATTGCAGGTTTCAACTTAAATCTAAACTGAAAGTTTATTCATACCAATGTTGTACTTACATTAATAAAGTCTGTGTAAATAGCACATTTTCTAATTCAAAGCAGTATGTTTCCCTGAAGCTCAAGAGGTTGGTCAGTCAATGGATTAACACATTCTGTCACTTAGTACCAATTTAAGCAGCTAGTAAAATACAATACTGGATAATACTAGGGTAAGAATTACAATCCTGATCAAACATTTGTTAGTCTTTGTACAATAAGACAGGTATCTGAGTAGGCAAGCAGATGCAGTGCAGCTCTCAGTTGGATGCATGACAGAAGTGGAAGCAAAGTTGTACCTCTGACAAATGTCAGACCATTTTAAAATGACAGAACTAAATTATGTTTTATTATCTACAATTATGTGAACCTAGCAGTTTTTTCTTTCTGTAAGTAGGGAGAATTCTTTTGCTAAAGAAAGATAGGAACCAAAACTCTTATTCACTATTAGGGCGAAATTATGTCAAACGCAATTATACCATTAGCTTTTCAACAATATGATCATTTCATCCAGAAGCTATCAAAAAAAAAAGATGTGATAAAGTTTGTTGCGTCAAACACAGTGCTAGCAGAATAAAAAGAAAAAATCTTGTAGAACCATTCTTTTATTTGTTCTATTTTCATAGTGCCATTAATGAGAGTATTAACAAGAAGCAGCATATAAATGTACTTCTAGAATGCCTGCAGTGACAAACGTAAGATAACTTCAACAAAACCTCTAAGAAGCTTTTCACAAAAAAAATTTTGAAAGTGATCTTTCAGACTACTAATCCACACTTTTAAAAACCTGTGTGAAGCAGTTATGGTATCAAAGTTATGTTAAAATTTATTTTGACTCCTTTGAATTTACAATAGCAGCCTATTTTATCAAATCACAGTCTGTTTTGAAACTAAGAATATTCAGATTGACTGCAAAACATAATAATTTCTTTTTCTTTTACTCATTCAAGAAGTACGCCCCACTGGAAACCAAATACCCCCCAAAACGTACTTTTTATGTACATTTCATGTATCATATTGCACAATAACAAAAGTCTAAATCTTGACACTCCCTAACCAGGTAGGTTATAGTTATATACATGGAGTATGCGTGTATACATATATCCAAAATACCCAATATCTGCCCCCCCAAAAGACATGACAGGTTTCCTCTAGTATTCAAGTTGTTAAAAATGGATTTGGGTTTCTCAGTAATATAAGGATTGACAGTATAAATACTTACTTGAACTTCTCAGTAAAATTTTTACTAAGAGACAATCATGATGTAGCAATGTTTCCAAAAGCAAGTTCAAGTTGCAATATGGCTGGGATAAGAGCAGTTTTAGCTGATCCTGGGCCCCCATTTCTCTGGCTGATGGAGTCCTTTCAAAATGTAAGATAAAGAGAGAATAATGTAGTTAATTTATCTATGAAATTAATATCCTTATACTGCAGATGTAATGCTAACTCCCTTAAATGTCAATTCTTCCCAGATTACTCTGAAAACGCTTTCATGCTTGCTTACTTTAAGGCAGCTCAGGGAAGGAATTACATTTAATTCCAACTAGCTAAAAGCAAATTAACATTTGGTTGTCTGCCAAAGTTGTAACTGATACAAAGCAACCTCACTTATCTCTTTCATGGAACCATATTTGCCTTGTTCTACCAGGCAAAAAGGATTTTTATTTTTTTTTTGTGCTTGAATAAATTTAAGGCTATTAGTCTTTAGTTCGTTATTACACTAATTGCTTAGCAAGAGTTCTGAAGTGTCCTTGATGAAGTATATGAAGCTCTTAATTAAAAAACAGAGAATGCTCAAAGGGGCTGCAACATGCCACATTAGGTTGACCAATGCTTACGCATCCTGAAAAATCTACCTGAGCTATTAGACTGGTTAAATGACTGCTTTGCCAATAGGGAGAAGTGAGAAAGCATGGTACAAATTCATTACTTTCTAAGGAGATTGCAGATTGTTTTCTGTTTGTGGTTTTTGTTTACTGCAAAAGTTTAGATTTCCAAACAAAAATATTCCAGGGCTTCCTCTGACATCAGCCAGTGACCCAACAACAACTGTTGGACTCACCCAGGGCAAAGGGGGAGGAAAAATTAAAATCTTGTCCTGCTAGGTGTTTACCACCCACTGTATTCACTATTTTCTTCTTTTTGCAACATTTTCAAAGAGTCATTTTCAAAATCGAGTTGTGGTTAAATTTTTTTTCCGGGAAAGCTCAATTTTTCATTGTTTTGAAGGTTTTAAAAATAAATTTCAGCTGCTGTTTAGCCACTGTATTTATTCACTTTGGCTACAAGTTTATATAACAATAGTTGCTAACATAGAAAGTTTATGCACTGCATATGTAAACTTTTATGCACATAAATTTTACATGTACCACTGTAAAAACTACATATGCACTGACAAATTGACTATGCTGGCATAAACATTTTCTGGCAGCACACACACACCTTCAGCATCAGCTAAAGCCTTATTCATCAGGAGCTAGATTTTCCTGTCAGGAAAGTATAAAGATTTATATGGATATACTTTATGTTTCATCTACACACAACTATTTGCACAGAACTAAACTGGGTTTATGTAGCTGTCCTACCAGAGAGGAATATCTCTGTTATGTGCACGCTTCTAAGACCATTGGACTAGACCAAGTGTGTTACCACCCGACTCTGCCTGTACGCACACATGAAAAAATCAAAGATAACTGCACAAGAACTTCACTGTTCAGTCAAGGCTGATATATAGATAATACACCTAATACAAATGTACAACACCTGGAAATGAAAATGCCACCTGATACACTCTTTGAATTTATTCCCTCTAGGTATGTTTGCATCTATTACCAGAAAAGCAGTTTGCCACAAATCTTGCAGGGCAGCCTTTCCTTACCTAAGGAAACCAAGCGTCCATAGGCGCATCTCCCAGAAAGACCTCTACATCACACTATTATGTCAAAACTTCATATAATTAAGTATTAATACTGTAATAATAATTTCAGTAAAAGAGGATTTTATACATCTCAGCCTTTGGAATGTTAACAGCAAAGGAAATGCATACAAGTTGATAAGTAATGTATGTGCCATGGAAACTTATAAACAGCTACTGTGATTTTCATCTGGGACACTACATATAATTGTTGACAATATCGTGCTGACTCCACAATAATATTCTAATAATATTTATCAAAATCTATATACACATATACATTTAAATATTCATAGAATTGCAGCCAAAATATTTTTTCCATATTTAAAATACATACTGCATTTAAGCTTTTAGCACTGGGGCTTTGCATTCTTAATAATATTGTCTTAATCTCTGTATGTTCAAGATCAGTTATATAAATTCTCACCATGTTATGAACTCATAAGTGGTTAGTAATTAAAGTTTAAATTAAAACAGTTATTATAACACTAGAATTAGCACTGTGGCTGAGAGCAAACTCAACAATTCACTAATTCAGTTAAAATATATGGTCCACTTTCATTTTGTTTCTCCCTTGAATGCCATGTTATTGTTCTTATATATAATATATATATAAAGCCACTTACTGCTTTCAAAAGATAAGAAAAGGAACAAGTTTGGTCAATTAGATTTATGAAGGACAATATTTTAAATTACTTAAGAAATAAATATCATTTTTAAAATATTTGAGTTGAAAGAAAACTTGTCTGTCATTGACCAGATGGGAAGTTATCATGTTGCAATATACACCAGTTCTTGGCTCTTTAGGTCTCTTGCAAATTGAAATGTACAGTGATGTGACTCACTTGGAGGAAAAATAAAATACAGCAGACATTCCCTACAGCCATGTAGCTAGCAACAATAAATGCACTGAGAAGTTTTGTAACGTGCATATGGAGAGGCATATGTTCTGCCATCCTTGTAGCTCAGTACTAGTGAAAATAAGACCAGCCTCATACAAAGTGACGAAAGGTGAAGTACATATAAATATCACACATATAAATGATCAGTTTTCTACAGTAAAAGACAAAAAAAAAGACGACTCTGATTTGCGAATGATATGATTATAAACCCCAAATGAAGCAAAGAATGAATCACAATTATCACTAAAGGAACTGTAAAATAAATTTTCAATAATTATTTAGTTCAATAATCAACTATGTTATTTTGGTTAGTATTCAAGATAAAAAAATCCTCAAACAAAACAAAAAAAAACAGAAGACCTCAAATAGTAAGTTCAGGATTTGAAAGAGCAAATCTTCCAATTTTGTTATGGACAGTGAATATGTATTTTTATTAGATATAAGAAGTAACATAAAATCCAGGAAGAATTAGAATGCTCTAAAAATTAGTTTTCTGCAACACTTAAACATAAAGTGTCTTGTTCATAAAGTGTCTTGTTCATAGTTCAAATGCAATATTTCAAGAAAGAAAAGCTTCCGTGACATGAAGTGTAAAACCAATACAAAATTAGAACACCTCAGAATATGTCCCTCAAATTACTTCATTACATACAGGGTCTTTCACTTTTTTTTTTTTCTTTTCTTCTTTGGGGGTGGTTTCTGAGCAGCTGAAATGTGAATTGTTGAAAGAAAACACTAATTTTTTTACCAGCGTACTTGACTCATTATCACCAGGACAATGTACATGGTTTTATATATGCGAACTGTCCTCACAAAGGCAGGCTAACTATCTTCTCAGACATGTGCTTTCTTTTACACTCATTTTCCTATTATGCGGTCAAGAAAATGTATATTTTTTCATTTTTCATAAAGGGAAAATATAGATAACTCTGGAGTAGTTTTATGCTATTTATCAAGACAAATCTGCCCTAAATACAATTTCTAAAATGCTAATTCCACCCCAAAAAATAGAATTATATTCGACTGAAATGGCATCAGCATTTCCTTTACATACTTCTACACAGCAGAGTGTACTCATTTGTGAAGTTATCTTCCAAAACTCATAATTCACAGTATAATTTAAATTTTGACCAATGGCTTTGGAGGGCATCAAAGTGCTTAACATCTTTTCTACAATGAGTGCTTAATGAAATGTAAATTTTCCCAGAAATAGAGTAGATCCCTTTTCAATTTATCATGTAGTCATTCCCTCTCTTATATCCCCTATTTTCCTTCCTCTCTACCCATATATAACTTAAAAAGCCACTGACAAATTTCATTGAAACTCAACTGAGAGGTAAAAGTACTTGATCTTTCAAGCTTTAGAAAAACTTAAATTATTATTTCAAGCAGGGAAAAGGACACATTCTGAATTCTACAGTTATTCTCTTGTTTTGGTGTTCCAGGTAGCCAACCACACAACTTTGATTCAGTCACAGCATCTATTGCTTCTGGCTCAGCAGGTATCAAAGTCACCCAGGAAGGAGATAACAATACTACTACTGAAATGTAGTAGGAGTGAAGATCAGGAAGAGAAATCAGCATGTTTTGTGTAGTATGGAGCAAAATTGTAGGGAAGATACTGCGATATACAAGGTAGAAGATATTGTGTATATAAGCTAAGAGGTAGTAAATCCACATCACACTAGTCATTGGGAGGTCACCATAGGTCACCACTCACATGATAACGTATTCCTCCAAAATAGAATAATACTTTCTCATAAAATACAGTAACAATTTGTAAAAGCAGCTTCTCAGGAAAATGGAGAGTGAAAATCTCTCAGGAAATAACTCTCGAAGAGGAGGAGGAGGTGAAGGGGTTAGAAGAGAATCTGCACTGGTGTGGGAGTGCTTCAGGTTCAAAATTAGACAGGGAATGACAGCACAGCTGGTAGCATACGTCTCATATGTAACTTGTCATTATATGCAGTGACACAGAAAAAGAAACTAAGTTTTTGCCTCTAATCATGCAGTAATCTCCCAAAAAATCAACTATGATCAAGCAGCGCATTTTTCAATGAGTTATTTATATATCAAACTTTTTTTTAACCAGCAATCATAAACAGGGAGGCATACATTCTTTATTATAAGCCTTTCAAAAGAGCAACTGTGCTGAAATACATTATTGTCAAGAGCTATATAATCTTTAATTACAGGAAAAAAACCTTACAGATAATGCAAATATCAAACATAATGAATAGACTAGCAAAAAGCTAGCGCACTGCTTTCAGTTTGGCCTTTCTTACAGACTGTTAAAGTTTGAAAATTAGGAAAATTTACAATGAATTTAAAAAGATGTTTCTGTGTTTTTTCCTAATCATAATATCAGACATGTATTAATATATAGATTTTCCAAAATGTTGTAAAGACTTCAAAATGTAACAGAATTTGATTAGTATTGACCAGCTAGTGATTCTTTAACAACAATCAACTTTTGATACTCACTTCAGTAAGGAAGAACAAGATGCCGGTACGCAAAATAACCAGTGTAATGGATGATAAAAGACTTCTGAAAAATCTTGAGGAAGATGTTCATCAGAACTGTCCAGAAATGTCCTGAAAAAAGAACAAATACTTCTGAATTGCATGGAAGAAAATCCCTTCAGATCACTACTACTAAATACATACAAATACACAGAAAATCCCTTAAGACAAATAGTACCAATATGCATATGCATACATGACTGCAAATTTATTTACGTATATATATATAGCATGTTTTCAAGCTAAGTTTGAAAATGCACTGAATGAGCATTATTCTTCAATCATTCATTTCTATAGCTCTTTTTTTTCTGCATAATACATGCATCATATTAACAATACATTTATCATAATCAAGTAAAATATCTTTTTTAATTATAATGGTTCTCTTTTGATTAACATTCTAGTATTTACAGTCTTTGGACTAAACCGGGCAAAAAATTTGAACCAGAAGCTTTGGAACTTCACTGGTTTGTAAGAACTAGAATGCTGGTTGAAAAAAGTACTGTTTTCAAATATAAAGACTAGGGAGGAATTGGCTAAGCTAATTTTATGTCACTTCTGCATTACTTCTCTCACTTAAAGGATGTGAGAGGCAAAAAATCAGATGTGTTCAATTCAGTGATACTAAAAATTAACTGGTTTTATTAATTAATGATATTAGGATTATTATATATGTGTATATATGAAAAGGTTCATAAAATTTAATATCAGCCTTTAATTATTATTTAATAATAAATAATAATAATAGATGTATTAGTATTTGTCAGTTCTGTAGCAATCACTAGATGCAATAATGTGGTAAGAATGGATGCCCCTTGGGCTCTTACCCTTTTACTCTCATTTACACTGAATACAGTTGCATCAGGAAACAGTCTGTTACATCCATCCTCTATTAACTATAATCAATGATCACTTCTTTTGCACCTTATTTTTTAAAGTAACTTGGCTGTAAACTGCAACTTATTTTTTTAAAGAAACTTGTCTGTAAACTTTTCATCTTAACAGCTTTCTTTCCCTGAAGGTTGTTCCTTTATGTATCATGTCTGGTATTTTCTAAGTTATATAAAGAAGGCAACTGCCTTTAAAAATGCCAGTTCTACAGAACTCATTTATGGTATATTTGCTTTACTTTCTGAAGTGATTCAATGTCATTCCCACTTTTGAGTCAGTATTTCTATTGCAGTAAGAGTAGAAGGACATTTAAAAATACCTCAGGAAAAGACACGAGGAGTTTTTCAGGACAAGAGGATCTTTTTACAAGACGCTAAAAAAAGGTCTGGTCATGATATAGAAAGAATGAGAATGTATCTAAGCATTTAAAACCAGAGACAGAATGGAAACCCTTTGGAATAAAGCCTTCAGGAACTCCCAACCTAAAAGGTAAGAGCTCCTCTTTCTTACAGGGTGCTTTGTCACCATGGCACTAATAGAATTTGTGCTTTGTCATTTAATTATTTAAAAAAACTCTTTTTCACAGCTGCATGTAAGTTATCTAGAAGTGTAGCTTCATGCTTATAAAGTCACTGCCTATGAGACCCAGATGAAAGAAGAGAATTACATCTATGCAACAAAAAAAACAGGTGTGTAGCTTCTGAACTTCTCCAAAAGACAGGTGGATTTATTTAGGAAAAAAAAAGAAGTTACTAATAAAACAAAACAATAGTAATAATTTACAGATTTCAAAATTATCTTAAGAAAGCAGGGAGTCCCATGGAAAAGAGGAGCTATAAATGGCACAAATTACTCCTGGGGAGATTCCAACTGGACATGAGGAAAATTCTTCACAATGAGAACAACCACCAGGGTGGTAGTGTACTCCCCAGAGTTGGACACTGCTACGATACGTCTGTTACAGCATGCTGGGACATAGCACTAAGTGCGACGTGTCCCTGCCCATGGCAGGGGGGTTGGAACTAGATGGTCTTAATGTCCTTTTCAACCCTAACTATTCTATGATCCTGTTCTATGACATCTAGTCTAGGTCAGGCTTTGCCTAAAAAAGTTGGACCAGATGATCTTGAGGTCCCTTCCAAACTGGGATCCTATGATTCCATGACTATGGAATCATAGAATCACCAGCTGGTTTGGGTTGGAAGGGACCTTAAAGGTCATCCAGTTCCAATCCACTGCCAAAGGCAGGGACACCTCCCATTAGACCAGGTTGTTCGAAGCCCAGTTCAACCTGGCCCTGAACACTGCCAGGGATGAGGCAGCCACAGCTTCTCAGGGCAACCTGCACCAGTGCCTCACCACCCTCATATGGAAGAATGATATCATGGTACCTGAGCATAAGGATTAGCACATGGTGAATTTGTGCTCTTTGTGAATTCATGAAAACCTTAAGATTAAAATAAGCTAGAGACTGCAATACAGACAAAGGGAGAACTTGAACTACAAAATAATTACCTTAAACACAGTAATTTAAACATTGTGAGAAAATTAAAGAAAAAAGACCCCACTTTACTGTTTCTTATCTGATGAAATATTTTTCTTAATATAGCAAAGCATAAAGCAAACTTCCTACAAGAAAGCATGATAGATACAGTTTGGTAGTAAAAAAAGTCTACATTTTTTCTACTGATAGTGTCTAAAGCGTTGAGAGACTTCCGGGCTTAAGCAGCTTGCTTAGTGTGATTTTTTAGCTGTCTCTGAAGTACAAGCACAGAGCAGGCTTTTGGACTCTGAGGCTTATAACAAAACCTGTACACAAATTTTTAAACTGAAAAGGAGATAATCTGAGGGACTTAAAATAGTTGAAATCATAGAATAACTTCAAATACTATAAAAAAAATCAAGTGTCTAATGTTAATATAATAATTCTGGTGCTAGCATTTCTCGCTGTCCACTGCCAGCTGTGTAATTCCTGTCAGGAAAACCCAACTCTGTGCCAGACAGTTTAATTCAACCACTCTTCTGACAGGCATATAATAATAGCTAGTAGGAGATTTGTTTTGACTACAAGTTATGTTAAAGCAGCTGCCTATAGTCTCAAAGCAGCGGATGGCACCTGTGAAAGTATTTAATACCACAGCAAGATTCCAAGCTACCGTAGTTGCATTCTTCAGTAGAGTATGACAAGGTGAGAATTGATCTTGTAAGCCTCAGTGCAGGTGTGAAAAAATGAGATGCAAACAAGATACATCCTAATGGTATTTCCTTGGAGACTTCAAATGATTTAGCTCTGTATAAGGAATAAACATGACTAAAAAGCAACTTCATGAATTAAAAATCACACATTAAAATTAAGAGAAATATTTTCAGTTATTACAGTTGAATGACAGATATCTTTACCCAACAGACAGCAATTTTACCAATAGAATCTCAAAATTCTCTCCTAATTCAAGTAATTCACCTGATTTCTTGCTGAGAAAGTAAGATATGATAATTCATAGCATGGAAACATAAATAGGTGGACCCACCTTACTCTTAGGATCTTCCCTAACAGAAAGATTGTCATTTCACACTCAGTACCAAAGACTAAAAAATACAGAAAACAAACTACAAGAATGTATCTGCTCCAACCTGAGCAACCCTCAACCTGGTGCAGAAGACAGTCTCTTGTCTGAAGTCACAAATGGGTCTTTTGTACAGCATATTGCCAGCCGGCCTCTAGATGATTTAATTTTGTAAAAATAATGAATGAAGAACAGCATTG
Source organism: Neopsephotus bourkii (assembly GCF_033783945.1). NCBI lineage: Eukaryota > Metazoa > Chordata > Aves > Psittaciformes > Psittacidae > Neopsephotus > Neopsephotus bourkii. The sequence continues at coordinate 168,377 of NW_026901527.1, forward strand.
GATTGCCCTACAGAATCCCCAAGCAGGATGGAAACCCTTAGATTCACTGCAAAACACCGTAGCTGCTTGAACTGAGTAACTCACAATCTTGCCAGTGGGTAAGACTATGATAACTGGAAATTCTGAGGGATGAAAATCCTCCCTTTTTTCAGAGGTTTGAGTAACCAGCAAGGAGATAGCAACACCTAGTAGTTTTGGGGAACACATGCTGGAGACTGCTGTTGTTCAAGAGGCTCCTCAACAACCTTGACAAAAGCAGACAGAAGCTAACAGACATTTAAGACATTTGCAGGTGTCACTAAACAGAGGAAAGTGGGTACAGTAGGTAACATAACAAACAGTAGAGTGCCAAGTCATGCACGACTGGGCCAACAGAAACTCACAAAGTTCACTGAGATAAAATGCAACTTTTTGCTCAAGCAACAGGATTATAACAACCTTGGCTAGGAACAGACTGCCTGAGTACCAACCCTGCCCAAAGCCAAGCCTGGGGTTTATAGGCAGCAGGGTGTTGAAATGAGGCAGTATATTGTCACTAGGAGCAATGCAAACCATACACTAGGCTCCATAAGGAATATGGCAAGCAACCTAAAGATTGTGATGCCTTACCCTATGTATTTTTCCCAGGTGTGGGTCCTACAGCTCAAGGAGGATGTGATGAAACTGGAAGAGACGAGACTGCATCTTCTATGATGACAGGTTGAGGGATCTAGTCTCTTTTACACTGGTGAAGAGGTGGCTGAAGGGTTGAATCATCTAATGGTAGCCTACCCAGAGTAATTACACGGACAACACTGGCAAACTTTTCTGAGAAGGGGCTGGTGAGATTTGGGAAGTGATAGCCACCAGCTTTGAAGGTTCACACTAGATATTAGGCAGTACCTTGCAGCAAGGCAGTGCAGCCATGGAACTGGTTTGCCCAGAGAGTCTCTAAAATCTCAGGTCCCAAAGGTTTACATGGGTCAGCTAACACAGTCATGTCTGACTACTCTTGGTGATTATGCTGCTTGGAGCAGGAGGCTGGATTAGATGACCTCCACCACCCCTTTTCAACCAACACTTCTACTACACTAAAGCTACTTCAGGAAGGCCAGAGAACAGTGAAGGGAAATGAAGCACAGAAAAACAAGTATTAAAAACTGATGAGTCAAGATTCATGGGTGAATTTAGGACTGGGTCTAAGAAGCCTTGTCATACATAAAATAAACTTTAAGTGGCAGCAGAATGCAAAACGTTAAATCACAAAATTAGGAAGGAGAAATCCAGAATTGCTTTATTTGAAGTTAAGGATATTATTAAGTTTTCAGCACCCTTACTATTTCATCGCATTTCAATAACGTAATAAAGAATCTTGAATAATTTTAATTCTCTGGAAGCAATAGCTTATAATAGAGCATCTCTAGTAAGCTGGAAATGAACCAGTTACTTTATTGTCTAATTTAGCACATTAGACAACTCTCTCATATTTTATCATATCATATTTATCACATTTTATTTATCATACAATTTTTTATTTATCATATTGGACAAATCCTGGAAAACAATGTTCTGTCCTCATCACTTTTCTGATTACACAAACCTTTTCCTGAGCAGTCCAAAGATTAATTTAAATCTAGGCCCTGCAGTGAAATCTGCTAGCACCAAAAGTGAACATGATAGATTTAAAAGAAAAACCTTTATTTAAATTCCAATTAATTTTACAAATGTTTTGAGAGATACAGAGTCAAGCTAACCGATAGAAATTTTGATTACACATCTGTAATTATAAAGAGAACTGATAAAGGATTAGTTTCCTTTAAAATCACGAGGAGCTTCTAAATTTGTTATTGATAGATTCTTAATATGGTGAACTACCCATAACTCAGTAAAAAATGGGGTTAGGAATTCAACATAAAATTCAGTATATGAATGTGTTTCCAACTGGATATGATCATTCAAGAACTTAATCTGTTTTTTTCTTTGTATCTGGACACTGGGTTAGGTTAAGGTTACTAACTAATACTGGCTGTAATGAAACACAATATAAAATAACTGTTTTGACAGTGAAGTCTCACAGGTTTTGAAAATAGAACTTTTGAATACACAGTTCATTAAAAATGCCCCTTTTTACTTACACAAAAGCATGTATCATATCTCTAAGAATGTTTTTCAGTGGTAATATTCGTTTTGTAACCCCATTACAGAATATGACATTTTTTATATTCTTCTTACATAAATCTGCCAGATTTTGGTTATGATTTGCAGAGTACTTTGTAGTAAATTAAATGAGTTGCTACATCCTGTGCCTGTCAAGTTCCTGATCTCTAGAAAATCAAATTATGATACTGAAATTTATATGCCTAAATACAAAACTATATGGCAAGTTTTTAATCTGTAGCATTTTGCATAAAATACAAATATGCTGCCTCACTCTCTTCATTGGCACTTTGCTCTGAAACTCACTGAGTTCTCAAGTTAGCACAGTTTTTATAATCATTTCAGGTATTCTACACATGGCAAAAAATATTTAAAGAAGCTTAACTGTAAGAGAACACCACTCTCTTACTTGCAAAACCAGTATCACCTAGAATATTTATGTTTAGAATAATAACTAAAATCCAGTTGAATAGGACTTGGCTTTCTTAGTTTTGGGTTTTGTTGTTTTTTTTTAATTTGTGATCTCAGTTTGTATTATACCAAATTTACAGCAGAATTCTTCTCATAGAATCTTAGGATTAAAGAATGGTTTCAGTTGGAAGGGACCCAAATGGATGAGTTAAAGCTCATCCATTACTTATAGAATTATTATGGAATGACAGCAGAATGTTCTAAATTCACCTGGAAGCTCTAGGTAGCTAAATCTGACCTATTAAGTATGAAGATGAAAATCTTTTCAATTGTATAAGTGACTAAGTCCCTGAAAAACCTTACCACAGGCTTCGATGCCATAGTAGTAAACATTTTTAGACAGATAACAATGTTTCCAACATGTCTCCTAACTAAACAGTAAATTGCAAATTTAGAACAGTAATTATTAATGAAATTCTACTGTTTGTGTTACAGCAGAAATCTAACCAGATATTCAATTCATTCTATATTATGACCAGACAAAATGTGGAGTACAGGACTTGATCCAAAGTAATAAAATTCCACAAGCTATAAATGTGTTTTAGGTAAGCTTGTAAGGAGAAGTTCAAGACCAAATCAAGAAATAGTCAAAGGTTATAAGAATGCGTCAACACTATGCATTGCATTTGTATTTCAACACATTATTCACCTCGCAGATACACCCATGTAAGTTCAAGAACCAATTTTATCTCAAACTGAATGTTTCACTCATACTCACTCATACAAATTCTTCAGTGGTGAAGTTAAAATAGCCAGCACAGACAGCAGATTATTGCAGTGGCTATGTATTTTATAGATCTTGAGATCTCTGACTTCATCTGGGTTCAGAAACTCCTTAACAGAGCTGCAAACTGACCAGAGCATATCTTCAGTGGACATCAAAATTGCTGCAATATCAATTCTGTAGGGGAAAAAAAAAAAAAAGTGAAAATAACATTACTTGGGATATCAGGAGAGTCATAAATTTCAGTTAAGTAGAGCTTTCCTCTGAAACATAAAATACCTAAATCACCGCATGGACTTCAAATTTCATCTTTCATCAATGGTGTAGGAATTATGAACTACACTGTAAAAATTCAGCCACAGAAGAGTTGTTGTTGATACTAGTCAAGAGGAGACTTAAAAATTGGAAATTTCCTCTTTCAAAGGACAATGCCACTAGGAAGAAGCACCTTATTTTCTAAACTACAACTGAATATAATTAAATTTTAATCTCTTTATGACAAAGTATAATTAGAATGTTCATGCTATTTTTAAATCCTGATGGTGCAAAAAAAAGTAATGATAAGTGAACCAAATCTTCAATTTGTAAAACTTAACCTGCCAGGCAACATATTACGATATGGAGCATTTCTGAGTCAGTAACGTATTGCTGTTGATACTGGCTGGCACAGCATCATGGGATACTGGCCTAAACAATAGCAAGAACCCAAAGTACAACAGAATCTCAAAGGCTGACATACAACAGATAGGAAACACATGGATAACACAAAATATACAGCAGGCATGATGCTGGAGTGAAAAAAGTACCTCATTACTTCAAAGCCAATGGATGCATATGTGATCGTCTGCATTTTTCAGACTCATCTTATTTTTGGAAAAGCTAAGCAAACACAATTTGTCTATATTGCAGATCAGATCTCTAATATTTCAAGAACCACTGGAAGAAAGTACCATATTATAAATGAATACGTAAACCCTCTATGATAAAAATATATTGAATTATCTTAATTAAAAAATATTTTTTTTTTTGTTTGAGGATGGCTGGATAATTCAATTTACTTACTGACAAATTCAAGAATAGCCTTATTAAATAAAAGAGCTTCTCTACAAAATGACAATGCAAAAAAATCTTTCTTGTTTAGTATTTTGAAGCAAATTCATACAGAACTGACTAATACCACATTTAAGAAATAACTATATCGATACATATTTTTCATATTTCAGGGTATTTTTACTTTCCAGGAAATTTATAGCAGTTTCCAGGAAACCTCTCTGTACCTAAAGATACAAAATCATGGTAAATTAGTGCATGAATAGAGCATATAAAATGGTATTTTGATATGTAGAATAAAACTTTTTTCCCCAACTATTTTAAGAATGTGAATTTGTGCAAGTTACTTAAGTTTCCATGACATTGCTCCATTTCATAATGAAACTTATGATGATAGTACATAACTTTTAGCTCAGACAGAACATACCTCTACTGAGTGTGTCTCACTTCCTACAAACAGGCAAGATAGGAAATGCACCAATTTCTTTAATACACAACATTTCATAGAAAGAAAAATGACAGAGGTAGGGTAAGCTTCCACCTGGAGACACCTTATTTAGTATTTCTTGAAGAGACCCTCCTCTCTGGCAAACTGTAAGAATCCCAACAAGGACTTCCACATTCACACTTCCTAAAACAACAGGAGAAGGGATAGCCTCTTTCTTCTCTCTCCTTCTGTATCACTGGCTTTTTTCTGGCAAATGTTCTGACATGACCTTCTAGCTCTTCCACTTGAAAAACCCTATGAAAACTCAAATTCTATTGGAAGACATGGAGTTTTCTTCATGAATCAGTGATTTCAGATCCTGATGCTGCTGATGCTGCCAATGCTGCCCACATTTTCAGTTGTGCCTCTACTCCTCAGTGCACTGTTTATCATGAGGTGTTCAAACCAAGTAAGCCGCTTATGGAACAGCTTCACCAAGAGTTCAAAAGAGGCCTTTGATTCTGCCCAGTTTAGTGTATGACCACCAAATATACTGATATATACAAAATACATCGAATTCAAATGACACCCAAGTAAGAAACTGTGTCTATCCCCTCTGCTGTGTTCATGAACACTTAAATTTGAATCCAAGAAGTGCATAACAGAAAACTAAGACTTACTTATCCGTTAAAAATGTGTATTAAGTATACAACCGTTACCTGATTTGTGGTGTTCTCTTGTAACTGGGGCAGGCCTGACAATATCTGGAGGACAGCATAGACAAAGATTCCTCTAGTACATCTGTAAGAATCTCCTGGGCTGTCTTGGGGGGTAGAATAGTCCATAGATCATGACGAAGAGCACAGCAGAAGTAATGCCACATCTGGACAGAGAATGAGCATCTTTCCCCCTAGCAAAACCACCAATAAATAATAAAAACACACCTTCCAAATGTCAATTTAGTTCCTGTGAGTCTAATTAATTCAATCTGAAAGAAAATAGATTAAAAGTTTCAGGCATATAATGACCAAAAAGTTGTCCTTGACAAGTTGTGAAACATCTTTTTTAGTAAGAAAACTCATGTTCAATTTCAGTTACAAAACTAGAGCTCTGCCACAAAATCAAACTACAGCATTTGACCTCTAATACGCTTAATTAATCTATTCTCAAAACCTGCTGTGTTTTAAGATTAGTACAAAACATGTACAGTATTCTGTACTCACTATAACAGTCAGAGGAATTTAACAGTTTTTTTGTCCTCAAAAGAAAATAATAATTTAAATTACTTAAGCATACCTATTTCAACAAACTCATAATTGCTACACATAACCATGATTACAAAACTTTGATTATATATGATGGAAATGCAGTAAGAGCAGAAAAAAATGACTGAACAATTAAAATAATAATAAGAGATGTTCAGAATTTTTTAGTAAGATTAATTTTCATCTTATAAAGTTAACTCATTGAAACAAAACAGTTTCTAGGAAGGAATCAGCATCAGTATTAATACTTCATTGTTTATACAGAACTACTCCAATATGATACAGAGATAAAGACAAGGGAGTCAAACTCACATTAGTTAATCCATAACATCTCCCAGTACGTGACTCAAATCACATCTAAATATTTCAACTAGTACCTATTCAAAAGATTCTATTATTCTCTGCCCATAGCACGGGGGTTAGAACTGGATGATCCACCCCAAACCATTCTATGATTATGATAAAGCTGCTTCAGAACAAAGACTTGAATCTTAACTTCAAAAATTACAATGGAGTCGAGAAATACTTTAAGAATTTGTTGATATTTTAGCATTATCAAAAATATAAAATAACCCCATGAGTTTTAAAACACTGTAAGAGTTTGATAAGCATTCTTTAATGATAATAAGCAAAAAAAACCCAAAACTGTCTTCTTTTTTACACATACCACATGAACAGATTAGTGGGAGTTTTCATTATTCAGTGTATCTCTGCCATAATATTCAAAGTGTATTTTATATTAAAAACTGAGAAATTATGACAAAGAGGGAAAGTACCAAACTCTAAAGCAGAAGAGAGAAATGTAATACAGAGAAGTTTCAAGACAAAATTATATGCCTACTTTTCTTCATACATACAACCATGGGCATCTTATAACTGTTTTAAGAGTATTTCAACTGGGAAATCAAACCAAATCACTCTGGTATTTTGAACAACAAAGCACTTGACAAGTGTTTCCACACAGGTAAAATAGGATTGTCTTATATTGTTAAAAAATTGATATAATAAAATAATGGACATACTAAAATAATTTTTTGTTTTTCTCATATGAAATAAAATTACATTATTATAGCATGATACACTGAAACAGTACAAGTTTAATTCACAACTCAACTCATAACATAACTCCATAGGTTTACATAATTCAAATGACGAATCATTTCTGTAAGGGGGGGTTTCTTAGACACATTACCATGACTATTCTTAGGGTACGTTCCAGTAGAACTTGCCAGAAATAAATCCTTAACCCTACCTCACAGACATTTTGCTAACATTTCCCTTTCTTTGTAAAAACATTTCAACTGTTACAGAATAAATTTACCAGGTAAAAAATTAGTTTTAATGCCTAATGGAACCTAATTTATTTTGTTCATAGAATCATAGAATGGTTAATTTACCAAAAAAAAAAAAAAAAAAGCAATCTTAGCAACCAGAAATATAATTCTAAACTGACTATTTAACGTATTAATTTTTTTGAGTTACTGTATGTTGGTGAGTTTTACTTTTTAACTATGTAACCTTAAACACAAAATGCTTCACTTTCTCTGGTTTATTCAGCCTAAAGCAGTAAATTGAACAATACACAATTTCTAACATTGTACCTCTATCGCAGAAGCAACAGTGTCACTGAAGATCTAAATAAGATTCGTTCCCCTTTTTCTGACCTGTTTTTCAATTTGTTGCCATTTCTACTGGTAAACATCTGCTATTTTTGCAGGCTTCATTTTATACAAACAGATGGGAACTTTTATTTAGCTTACATATCAGGAAACAAGTAGCTCTACTTTATTGCATAAGCCACTCAATATTATGTTTGAACAGACAATTCTTTATTCTTTGAATATTAGAAAGCCTAAGTTCCCAAAGCTACAGCAGATGTCTGCTACACTAAAGGCTCCATTAGGATGCCTAAGCTGGAGCACTGGCCAGTGACACAGTGGGTGTTCAGTGTACTGAACCCAGAGTTTCCCTCCCTGGCAGCTCAGGCTCCAAGTGCTGAACAGGAACTGCTATCAGAGGTCAGCTCACATCTCACATCACCATCAATTCACTACTTGTATCTCACAAAATCTCTTCTTAACTTTCCTAAAAGGCATTCAGAACTTTTGGTGATCTCACAGTGATTATAATAGTAATGTGTTCACCCTCTAATTACAACTGGTCTTTTGGCTTTTAATCACAGTTGCCACTATTAAGTTAGGTGCACGTCAGAGGGAGGACGGGTGAGCAGGTTATGAAATTGGTTATGAAAATCCAAAAGATATTTCAAAATTTACTTATTCTTATTTTTAAAATGCAGCAAATTCTTTTACAGAATATAATAACTATTTGCTACCAATCTTGTTGTTCTCAGATATCACCATTATACAAACAAATAAATGGATATGGAAACTGCAGTTCTCTGTAATCAAACACAGACACTGTCCCCTGCCCTTTCCTCCTTTCTCTTTGTCTTGCAGTGGGTTTGGCTTTTTCCTGGATGACTTACACAACAAGTAATTCTAGCAGTCTTATTAATCAATATGTCATTGGTGGTGTACAGAAAGGAAGATTACCACATATTCTTTTTAATACCAGTTGAAAGTCATATATTATTGGGGAAAAAGGAGAGTAACTTATGTGATTCTTCAAGTGTAGGATTGCCATTTTGATTGTAATCAAGTATGCAAGACAAGAATGAGGAACTCACAAAAGTGCAAGATATGTTCCAGCTGAGGTAGGAGACACTCATACCACAGCCTGCTCTTGATGAGTGGCAAAGTCTTGTGGCATCTGACTCCAAGGTACTCTTGTTCTCTGAGCTCAGCAAGATTGGTGTGATTTAAAAGGCAGAGTCCCACACTTCCTGCAGAGCTCAGACCTCAGAAGGAGCCACCTCTTGCAGCTAGGAGTTTCAGTAGGCTGTTGCCTCCATAACAATCAATAGGTCTTACACCAACCTCTTTCGTTTGAGATGCCTACAAGAGCACAATGAAAGTAGTGGCTGGTTAGCATCGTGTCTCTTGCAGGCACCCTGAGCAGATCATGGTCCACTCCTGGGCCATAGGCCATGGCTCAATAAAAGGAACAGAGAAATAACATAAAATTACATCCCACCTTTAGTCCTGCAAGCAATACAGAGCTGAGATGCCAGCTTTCTTCATCCCTTTCTACACACATCAGCTCTGATTAGTGATGATAAAAATAGTTAGTTAATATATACCCTTTTTCCTTGGGACATCTATTTCTGACAATTAGGTATCCTCCACAGTGAATAGTCATTGGTTCCTTAATAAACAGGACATGGCACCATACAGTGAAGATCATGTCATGACTTTTCAGTTGCCAGAAGCTGCTAAATTTTTTACCTGATCAACTAAGCACATCTGTGCTCACATTCAAACAAAAGTAAAATGCTTGTTTACTTATCCTTGAGAGGTGGGCATTTTGGTAATTACTCATATTAAAGTCTGCAACACCTGTATGTGTAGCACAGACTTCTGTCACTGACTCAGCAGCTTTTATATTACATCTGTAGAATACACGTATCACACAGACTTTTCTCTCATGTAAGAGTTCTAGAAAATAGAAAACCACACTAATTCTCTCACACAGCAAATGATATAAGGAAGAGCAGGACGCTGGCTCCAAGAGATCTCAGTTATTCATTATAAAAAAAAAAATGTAACACTTCCACTTCATCCAGAAATTAAGTGAAAATAATTTCAAACAGTATATGTCAGCCTATGTTTCAATTTGAATGGAATGAATTAAAACCCCCAATAAATGATAATTCACTTGTTTTTTTCAGAGAATCATTAGGAGGTTTTTAGCAGGGTATTTTTCACAGAATCGTTAGGATTAAGGTTTAAGACTAGATCTGTGACTTCAAAATATAGATGAAATGGCAGTAGTTATCTCAGAAATATACTGTTGAATAATGAAATTAATTATATTGACGGTCTTTGTTATATTCTTCACTTATCAAAGGTAAAAATGGAACTAGTTAAAAAAAAAAAAAGGCAAAGAATCAGATTAAAAATTTTCAAGAGAAAACCTCTTTCATTTTCATATGTCATGCTTTCTGTAAGAAGAGTTAAAATGACTTCTCAGTGTCTTCTTAACTGAGTTCTATATAAATGTCTTGAACTTGACACAATATTAAGCAAATGACACAAACACTCCGTAACAATTTACCTCATCTTTAAATGCTTATGTGTTCCTACATCATTCCTACAGAGATATTTGCCTGCAGTAATACATATTTCAAAGCAGTAAAATCCAATAATTTTTATGTAAAAATAATGGTGATCTTATGCTTCTAATTAGTTAGAGAGCTGGCAACCAGTAAAACACATTTTGTAAAAGGAAGGCACAATAAACTTAACCTCACACCTCATAAAAAGCTTTGTACTCATCCCAGTGGTGGCTCTCAGCATCCTGTAAAATGCTTGTAGCACAAACTCTGATGCAGTAGTTCGTAACTTGAAACTGAAGAACATTGATGAATTCCTGATATTGTTGGACAGGCATGAGGGACAGAGGTCTGTTCAGAGAGAATGATCAAAGAGGCAAAGATTGAAAGGCTGTGCAGTAGGAGGTAACAATCCCCAGTACTGCAAATGGTTTTGATTATTAGTTATCAATCACTAATTTCCTCTCTGTCTTGAAGGCTGAAACTAGTATTCACTTTTGAAAAGTATCTGGCCTTTGTTTCACAAATTCTTTAAATATATCTGCTTGTCTCCAAGTTCTCATTTAACCACATCACTGAAAAATATATTCATTCTATTTTCTGAGATAAAAGTACGTTTGTCATTCAGTTACTGGGAGATTCTGGGTTGAAACATAACTGCATCATCAGCATTGAGTGTGATAAAGAAAACATAAACACAGAGTCCAGATATTACTTTTGGTAGGCATGTACTAAGATATTTCGGCTCAAACTTCCCATTCACAAAGATATACTTCATGAAGGAGAGAGTAAAACATCAAAGGGAAAGCAGCTCACCAGTGCACACAAACCCATAGAAATTCTACATTCCTTGAAAACTGCACCAGTTCAGGTGTCCCTCCCATTTTCTGCTTTTAAATTATATGTGTCAGAAAAACATGGACCAATAAAGAGATTCCTAGTATCTTAAGGCAAAATCTCCTAAAAGCAAAGCAAATGTAATTATATTGCCTTCCAGGGCAAACACTGACATAGAATTTACACTAGTACTTCATATCATCTCCAATTTTTATTCTGTGTGCAACAAAAAATAAATTCTAAAACTATGGTGAATGTATTTTTTCACATATTTGGATACAGATGGTATAAGGAAAAAGCACAGGAATGTGTATTTATACTGTCCTCTAAGATTGCTATGTGCTAAGTCAGATTTTATGAAAATTCAGCTATTGCAAAGGTCAGAAAAGGAAATTAATGCCTTAGCCTTTTATTTATATGATAGCAAAGAACATTGAGTTCACTGGACGATCCTATTTACTTAAGCTTAATAAATAAAAAATATTGATCTGCAAATCAAATGCAGATCTTAAACACAGAAATAATTTGTTTGCAATAGATGCTTTAGCTTATCAACAGCTTTGATTCAGGTCTTTCCATAAGTAACACACACAGTAAGTGCGCTGAAAAATATGATGCAATTTGGAAAACTACCACCATATTGTATCATCCAAAATGGAAAAAAGCCCTTTATTATTTATGTTTGAATTAAACCATTATAAGGCAAAGGGACTCACTTTTTGCTTGTTTCTCTCATTAAATTGCTGTACGCTGTAAAATGCTGAGAGACATATATTGCTGTGGAAAGGGCAGCATACAAGTCTTGCAGGGGAGCTTTGGAGGGGACATCTTTGCTCTTCTTCTCCAGTCTTGCCAGGACAGCTGTTGCCACTTTGCTGCAGGCGTCCACAAAATTTGCTCTAATTTCCTGGAGAGAATCATCTCTGCATGCCAGAGCCAATGGAAGTAATGTGTCAAGTTCTTCCATGATGTCAGAACAAAACTGAGAGAAGTAAACATGGCATTGTTACTTGTATTCTGACAGCACTGCTTAATTTATACACACTAGGGTCAGATTGTTGAATAATGAAATTGGCACAAAGCATAAATATATTAAATCAGCTTTAAAAACATTTCATTCTGTTATACAGGGGAGAAACGTTTATCTGCAGTAAATGAATTATTATTTCATTCCTTCTTGCTTGAAAGCTGCATAATATATGATGGAAAAAAAAAAACCATCTTTGCTAGTAGTGCCTTCATTTTGTTCACGATTTCATGAGATGTACATTCAAAGCATAACATTAATTCCTTGTAAACAAAAATAATTTTATCAAATAATTTATTTTTGAAAATACACAAACATATTTCTTAATACTGAATTTGAAAACAAACTTATAATTTCCAACTAAATTCATACATTGATCTCCCCAAAATTATCACCCAAAAGATTTTGTATTATTTTGAGCAAATGTTCATTAACAGTATTGCGAATTTGCTAGAACAGTTGCAAAGCTTACTAAAGAAAAAAAAACCTTCAAAATTTGAAACACATACCTCCTTAGAAAAACAATTTAATTAACCATTATAAATGACCTTTCAGCCAAATCAAAGAACTCTAATTTGGCCATATTGTTGGTTATGCTGATTAGTTAAATGGCATGTCTAAAGATATGAATACAGGAAATCCCTTTATAGCTACTCTTCAAAGCTTTCAGCATTTTCCCATCAAACCACTTGGTAACAGAGCTGATACTAATCAGAATGTTTCAGAACTTTTTGGATGAAAAAAATTATGCCAGCAAAGTTTAAAAGTTAATTCTTTCAAGTATAGACTATGGGCTATTGTATAAAGCTCTGCTCAGCCTCATATTATAATGCCTCTCACTTTCTTTTTAATTCCATTTATATAAGATATAGAATATTAATGGTACTGTAAGTACTTCAAAGTGTAGACGGCAAACAGCCTTGGCATTCTGTCTCCTCTCAAACTTCAGATCTTTTGATACCTGCCTTAGCAATTCGTTTTGGTTGCTCCTCCTGTTGGACTGCTCTGCAGGACTCCCTCATTTGCCGGCTGTTTACAAGACTCATTGGAAAGCTTGCAGCTGAAAACTCTTCTTTCTGCTCATGTTGGAGAATTTTAGCTGAAAAATCCTCTATTGCTATTGTTATACAGTGAGCCACAGAAGAAGAAAGGTCTTTAAATGCATTTCTCCAGCCAAAATTCAGCAAAATAGGCTGAAACACATATTTATATTAAATCAATCCAAATTCATTACTGAGTGTTATTATTGTCTGAAACTTATACAAACATTCATAATTAAACTAAAGGACAACATCACCTTTTGAAATTCATCTGAGTAACTTAAAATTTGGTTGCCTTGAAATCATATTTGAAGTAGTATATACACTCAACAAAAGTGAACATAGACTCATAGAATAGTTACGGTTGGAAAGGACCTTAAGACCATCTAGTTCCAACCCCCCTGCCACGGGCAGAAACACCTCCCACTAAACCATGTCATCCAAGGTTCTGTCCAACCTGGCTTTGAACTCTTCCAAGGATGGAGCATTCACAGCTTCCCTGGTGTCGTGGTTTAAACCCAGCCACGCAGCTCGTTCACTCACTCCCCCCCTTTTTGCCCTCCCCCTACTCCCAGAGGGACAGAGAGGAGAATCAAAAAGAATGCAACTCCCATGGGTTGAGATAAGAACAGTTTAGTAACTAAGGTATAACAAAAATCACCACTGCTACCACCAATAATAACAATGGTAAAGGAAATAACAAGGGAAGAGAATACAACACCTCAGCCCCAGCTGAGCAATAACTTGCCCCACCCCACCTGACCGAGCATCAACTGATACCTCCTCCAAACCCCTAGTGCCCTAGCCCTTCCAGGTAACTCTCAGTTACATCCCGGTCATGACGTGCTATGGTATGGAATACTTCTTTGGTCAGTTTGGGTCAGGTGTCCTGTCTCTGCTTCCTCCCGGCTTTCCCTCCTCCCTGGCAGAGCATGAGGCTCAGAAAGTCCTTGGTCAGACTAAAACATCAGTGTTACGAACTCTGTTCCCAGGCCGAAAGTCAAAACACAGCGCTTCACCAGCTACTAAGAAGGAGAAAAATGACTGCTACTTCTGAACCCAGGACACCCAGGCAACCCATTCCAGTGCCTCACCACCCTAACAGGAAAGAATTTCCTCCTTATATCCAACCTAAACTTCCCCTGTTTAAGTTTTAACCCGTTACCCTTTGTCCTGTCACTAAAGCCCCTAATGAAGAGCCTCTCCCCAGCATCCCTATGGACTCCCTTCAGATACAGAAAGGCTGCTATGAGGTCTCCATGCAGCCTTCTCTTCTCCAGGCTGAACAGCCCCAACTTTCTCAGCCTATCTTTATATGGGAGGTGCTCCAGTCTCCTGATCATCTTCGTGGCCCTCCTTTGGACTTGTTCCAACAGTTCCATGTCCTTTTTATGTTGAAGACACCAGAACTGCACACAGTACTCCAAGTGAAGTCTCACAACAGCAGAGTGGGCAGAGAGAGGGCAGGATCACATCCTTTGACCTTTTGATGCAGCCCAGGATGCATAGCAATATTAGATTTGTCATCAAATTTTAAAGAAATAAATTTAGAAAAGATTCCATTTAAACAAGACAGCTTTTTAAAAGCCATACCTCATGTTTACTTTATACTCTTTAACAGAATGCACCTATCAAGTATAATCATTTTCAACAGTAAAGTAATCCAGCAATGTACACCCTGCAATAATTTTCACTGCAAGGCAGTAAGTGGATGGTACTAACCATGAATATTAATGGGAAAGTTTTCAAGAAGCTGGTTTTAATGCAGCCACACTGGTTATCAGTTCTCTAGAGCTGGATTTAGCAAAGATTAAAATGTTTAAATAGAGATTTCTAGGTCTGAGACAATGCTGGCTTTTATTATGGTTTAGAACAGTACCCTGCCTTCTATAAATAGAGACCTCTGAAGTTATCTGAAATGTAGCAGTTGTGAGAAGAAGACACAGTAGGATATCATTACTTCTGCACTAATCTTAATTTGCATTGCTTATCTGACATACAGCAGACTTAAATGTTACTGGAAGTGGCAAATTGAGAATTGCAACACTGTAAGAGAAATATTTTAGTGACATAATATATACAGTAAAGATGCCCACTATAAGCACATAGTAGGCCAAAAGAATAAAAGGATTCCTAATGAATTGTGGCTATAATACTAAATTGGAAAACAAGGAAGGGCTATTAAGTGAAGCCCTTCCAGCTTACTCCAATTTAGAAGTTGCGTCTCCTTCCTTTCCCTTTCTCCCTCCCAACAATGAACTCCAGCGAGCACAGAGACAACCTCCATGGATGCCCATTCTTTCATTCCCTCTTTCTTTCTTTTTCTTTTTTTTTTTTTATCTTAGGTCAAGTAAAGCTCAATTCTCACAAAAATATTGTTCTTTGCAACCTGTAATAGGAACATTAGTCTCACAAACTGATTAAACATACATTTTAAAAAGTGATTTCACCACTAAAATTGAGCCATTAGGAAACTAAATTCCACTAATGTAAAATAACAGTCTTTTTGGAGCACTTAGGTCCCAAAACCTCAAAAAATAAAATGTGTTTAGTAGCAAATGTAAGCCAGACTAGTACTTAGTCTTGCATATACATTCTACAAAGCATAGTGCTTACTATACAACTATTCGTTAGCATCAAAGAAACTGGACATTATGTGAGTACTTATTCCTATTTGATCACAATGATCAAATGCTAAGAACTTGATCGATTTTTTTTAAGATTCTGCTGTATTTAAGAATGTATTTAATCCTGAAGAAAGCTATAATATTTTGGCATTCTTTACTGTTTTGTCATGAGGTATTTCGTATTTCTGACGTTAAATCCATACTATTGCTAAATCTTAAATAACGGCCAATTCTTCATGAATGTTGTACGATTTTATTCCATCGTAACTGAGACTTTGCAGCTAAAATTAATTACAGTAGCTAAATAATGGAACTATGAAAATAGGTGTTTATAATGAACATGGTGACAGACTACACTGGAGACACACAGACAAAAGAAAATCCCCTACAAAGTGCAAGACTCTTTTCATACTCACCTCTTCTACCTGAAGTAACTGTTCAGGAAGCACACTGGTTTCATTTGCTCTACTTTCTCCTATTAAAAGCTCCCCACTAGCTTTCTTCAGAACTCCTGCACAGTATGATAAAAGGGATCAAAGTTAAGATTAATTCTGTAGAAAAGTCAGCAGCCTACAACATATTCTGATATACCAATATGAAGCATAAAAAAACCCTCAACAAGATGTAGGGGAACACTAATGATAAGTCAAATTTAAGTTATATGCAGCTCCTTTTATATAACATGATGAAATCCACACCCCATTGTATTCAGATTTTATAGAAACATACATATACACGTGTAAAATATAGTTTCTTTTGTCATTAATTCATTTTTATACTGACGGTGCAGTCACCTATTCCTAGGGAGAACAGATAATGTTAGAACAGCTATGTAGAAATTGATTTCTATTCTTTCTCCAATATATTATATGAATTGCACACTAACATATTTTTATAGTTTTTACTTTTTTGAAAATGCCAATATGATAAGAATAAAAAGACAATTAATACAGTTATTTTTTATAAGCAAATAATGGCAACAGGAACAGGTTCAAGTGAAGCTCCTTAAGAAGGGCTGGTATAAAGCTCACTTAGAAATCACAGAATCATAGAATCACAGAATGGTTTGGATTGGACCTTAAGATCATCAAGTTCCATCCTGTCTGCCATGGGCATGGATGCCTCACACTAGACCATGTTACTCAAGGCTCTGTCCAACCTGGCCTTGAACACTGACCAAGCACTGCTTCTTTGGGCAACCTGTGCCAGGGCCTCACCACTCTCACAGTAAAGAACTTCTCCCTGATATCTAACCTGAACTTCCCTTGTTGAAGTTTAAACCCATTACCCCTTATCCTATTGCTACAGTGCCTGATGAAGAGTCCCTCTCTGGCAACCTTGTAGGCTCCCTTCAGATACTGGAAGGCTGCTATGAGGTCTTCACACAGCTTCTCTTCTCCAGGCAAATCTTGGAGTAATGGGAATATCACCTCAGCTTTGACAAGAGCAAATTAGTATCTTGGGTAAAAACCACGTGCATCAGCATTTCAAGCAATCCAGATGGTTTCTGGAGTGTGTTGATGATAACTTCCTCCTCCAAGTGACAGAGGAACCAGGGAGGAGAAGTACTCTGCGGGATCTCATACTCACCAAAAAGGAAGGGCTTGTTGAGCTGTGAAGGTCAAAGGCAGCCTTGGCTGCAGTGACCGTGAGATGATGTTATTCAGGATTTTGAGGGCATGGAGAAGAGTGAAAAGTGAGCTCACAACCCTAGACTTCAGGAGAGCAGACTTTGGCCTCTTCAAAGATCTGCTTTGAAGTGTCCCATGGGATGTTGTCAATGGAGATGGGGCCTGAGAAAGCTTGTTAATATTCAAATATCACCTCCTCTGAGCTTAAGAGTGCTGGGAAAAGAAAAAAATGCCAGGAGGCCTGCATGGATAAACAAGGAGCTCCTAACTAAACTCAAACACAAAATGAAGCATACAGAGGGTGGAAACAAGGACAAGTAACCTGACAGGAACACAGAAACAACATCCAAGCACCAAGGAACAAAGTCAGAAAAGCCAAAGCTCAAATGCACTTAAGGGATGTCAAAGGCAAAAAGAAGAGCTTCTGTAAGTACACAGGTGACACATGGAAGACTAGGGAAAATGTAGGCACACTGCTAGTGATACAGGGTATCTGGTTACACAGACATGGAAAAGGCTGAGGCACTGAATGCCTGCTTTGCCTCAGTCTTTCCCAGCAAGACAAGCCTTCAGGAATCCCAAGTCCCAGATAGTAATGTTGGAACAAGGAAGATGTATTCTTGGTGGACACGGATCAGGTGTGGAAATACTGGACATAACATAAACCCATGGCCCTGATAGTATTCACCTGGAAGTTCCAAGGGAGCTGACATAAGTTGGTGCAATGACACTTTCAATGACTTTTGATCAATCATGGCAAGAGAAGAGTCCAAAGACTGGAGAAAAGCAAGTATTACTTATACCTTCAAGAAGGGCAAGAAGGAGGATTCAGGGAATCACAGGCCAGTCACCTCACCTCAGTCCCTGGGAAGGTGATGGAGCAGCTAATCCTGGAAACCATTTCCAGGCACATTATGGACAAAAAATTCACCAGGAGTACTCAGCATGGCTTCACCTAGGGGAAGTCATGCTTGACCAATTTGATAAAACTTCCATGAAGAAATGATTGGCCTGGTAGATGAGAGGAGAGCAGTGACTATTGTCCACCTGGATTCAGTAAGGCCTTTGACACTGTTTCCTATAAGATCCTGTTATCTGACACAGAGTAGACAAACTCTTGATGTATGGACTGGATAAGCAGACAGTGAGGTGGGCTGAAAACTGGCTGAATAGCCAACCCCAAGAACAGTGATCAGTGGCACAAAGTCTAGTTAGAGGCCAGTAACTAATGATCTCTCTCAAGGGTGAATAGGTCCAGTCCCATTTAACATCCTCATTGATGATCTGGATGATGGGGCAGCACGTACCCTCAGCATGTTTGCAGCTGACACCAAACTGGGTGGTGTAGCTGACATACCAGAAGACCCTGCTGACATCGAAAGGCACCTCAATAGGCTGAAGAAACAGGAACATAAAACCCTTAAGAAAATAAAGAAGAAGTGCAAAGTCCTGCACCTGGGGTAGAGCAACTCCAGGTGCCAGTGTAGGCTGTTGGCCACCCAGCTAGAACACAGCTTTGCATAAGAGGACCTGGCAGGCCACATGTACACCAAGTTGAACAGGAGCCAGTGATGTGCCCTTCTTGCAAAGAAGTTCATGATATAATGACCTTATTAGTGTATATAAATATATAAAGGGGGAGTGTCACAAGGATGGAGCCAGGCTCTTCTCATTGGCAAACAATGAAAGGACAAGGGGTAATGGGTACAAATTGGAACACAAGAGGTTCCACTTAAACCTGAGAAGAAACTTCTTCTCAGTGAGGGTGACGGAACACTGGAACAGGCTGCCCAGGGAGGTTGTGGAATCTCCTTCTTTGGAGACATTCAAAACCCGCCTGGACACGTTCCTGTGTAACCTTATCTAGGTGTTTCTGCTCCGGCAGGGGGATTGGACTAGATGATCTTTTGAGGTCCCTTCCAATCTCTAACATACTGTGATACTGTGATACTGTGATATCCTGGGCTGCACTGCCAGCAGGGTTAAGGGAGGTGATCCTTCCCCTCTACTAAGCCCTGGTAAGACTATACTGACCATGTTCAGTTCAGCACTACACAAGGCAAGACAGACATGGACATATTGGAAAGTTTCTAACAAAGGGCCATGCAGATGATTAAGGGACAGGAGCACCTCTCCTGTGAGGAAAGGCTAAGATTACTGGGACTGTTTAACCTGGAGAAGAGAAGGCTCAGGGAGGATCTCATGAATGTACACAAAACCTTGAAGGGAAGGTGCAAAGAGGACAGAGCCAGTGGTGCCCAGTGACAGTCAAGAGGCAGTGGGCACAGTGCCCAGTGACACTCTTCTCAGTGGTGCCCAGTGACAGTCAAGAGGCAGTGGGCACAGACAGAAAACACAGGAGGTTCTTTTGTTACTGCCAGGGTGACCAAGCACTGAATCAGGTTTATCCAGACAGACAGTCTCCATCCTTAAAGATACTCAGAAGTTATCTGGACATGATTCTGGGCAACTGGCTGTGCATGGTCCTGATTGAGCAGGGGTTGTTGGACCAGCTGACATCCAAAGGTCCCTTCCAACCTCACTCGTTTTGTGATTCTCTAAGTCTGATTCAAAAATAATATGAGACTAAAACCAAAAAACATGTTATCTTTAAAATCTGTCTCCTAGCATAAACCTGGTAAACAATACAGATGCAGCTATTCCTAATTTAATGTATCTCATGTGAAATTAAAACCAAGATGTTTTATATGACTAAGTGATGTCAGGGATTGTTAAAGATTATCTTCTAAGCATAAATTTACAGGTCTTCAGTCACCTGAATCTACTGGTAGTACACAAGGTCAAGGTTTAAAGAGCTTTTCTCTTTCTATGAGATACTCAGTATTTGCACATATATAGGCTTTCTTTTACTTAAACTGGATTTTATCTTTTCATTAAACAATTCACCCTCTGAAAATGAACACACATTTTTCATACACCTATACAGCATTCTAAAGCTTCAGGGATTTTGTGTTATGGGTTTTTTTTTTCTTTTCCCCCAGATTTGAGCTGAGAAAAATGAAAGACAAAATGGTCACATATAAAAACAGAAGAGAGTAATCAGGTCAACTAGCTCCCTGATCATTCAACAAATGTTACGGACAGCACCATAACATTACTGCTTTTTTCAATATGTTTTAATGTATTTTATGATGAAGTTTCCTGTAGTTTTCTTTAGAAATTACTCCAGAATGAAAAAAAATAAACTTTACTTGACTGGATATTTTCCCTCTTTTCTGTTGTGTGCATTCAACCTAAAATTTGCCTTGTTTTTTCTTGCCTTGCCTTTCCTTTTTTATAGATCTGATTCTAACTATAAGCACAACTGAGCGTCTATATGTTCACATTCTCTTATTGTTACTACTTAAAACGGCTATTTAAAACTTTATATATCAAGACATTAAAGAAAATCTGTAACATTTAACTTAAATCCTTGTGTATTTATTGCTGCCTTACCTGTTTAAGAACTTACAGCTGAGATACACAAGTATCTAGCTGATGGTAGATTTGTGTCTCCAGTACCTGAGGCAAAGAGCCAAATGATACTTCCATCAGCATCAGTCATTTTAAAGGTTTCTTCCTTTTTAAATTAACAGATCTCCCCACCTCCTTTTGTAACTAACAGCTGGGGCACTCTTGCCTATATTCATATACCTTTATCTATGTGCATGCAGGCTCACACACATATACAACCTTTTCTGGTCTTCCCAAAGAAGCCCCAAGATCAAGTCTCCTATCTTCTACTGAGCTCCTCTGGTTTCCCAATATTTTCTTTTTCCGAATCTCATATAGGTAAAGTGGCCTTAACCTTCTTCAGTTTAACTTCCTGCTAGTAATTAATGATTTTCACTGATCATGGTACACTAGCCACAGCCTCCCCAAAGCCTCTGCACTTCAGATGCTCCATAACCTTCCTCTCAAAAATTGTTTCCAGAGAGACACAAAATAAAAGTGCAGCTTTACTCAAGAGACTGGTGCAGCTGCTGTTCTGAAGCTGCTCAGCCCAAATTAGTTTGCCATGGCAAACAAGAATACAGGCAATGGGACGGAGGAAACATTCCTACCTAGCCAGCCATGGTTTTCTATACAAATTCCTTGACTCGTCTCCCAGTTTTCAAACCTCATATTCCATTTGCATAGATAGACAGAAATGTATGCAACCCTTTTCACATGAACCCTTAGAGGACAGAATGTGAAGAAAGGAAGCAGGAAGAAGCAAATGTCATGAAAGAAGATGGAGGCTGGTGGAAAGTTTCTTAGTTTTTCATACTTGCTCCCTTTCAGAACAGATTCCACACCTCCACCACTTTCAATCAATAGGGATATTGCATCAATCAGGAATTCTTGCTGTACCTTTCCTGGAACTTAAATGCTACAAACTTGATAAAATGCTCTTACTTTCTGTGCTTCCTTCAGTTTATCAGCCATGCAACTTGAATCATTTCCATAGAGTCACAGAATCATAGGTTAGGGTTGGAAAGGACCCCAAGATCATCTGGTTCCAACCGCTCCACCATGGGCAGGGACACCTTGCACTAAACCATGCCACCCAAGGTCTTGTCCAATCTGGACTTGACCACCACCAGGGATGGAGCATTCACAACCTCCGTGACAACCCATTCCAGTGACTCACCACCCTAACAGGAAAGAATTTCCTCCTTATATCCAACCTAAACTTCCCCTGTTTAAGTTTTAACCCATTACCCCTTGTCCTATCACTACAGTCCCTAATGAAGAGTCTCTCCCCAGCATCCATATAGGTCAATATTCTTATTGACCAACACCCCCAAGTCCTTCTCCGCAGGGCTTCTCTCATTCTCTTTTCTGCCCAACCTGTAGCTGTGCCTGGGATTGCTCTAACCCAGGTGTAGGACCTTGCACTTGGCATGGTTAAACTTCATGAGGTTGGCATCAGCCCCCCTCACAAGCGTGTCAAGGTCCCTCTGGATGGCATTCCTTCCCCCCAGCGGATCAACCGAACCACACAGCTTGGTGTCATCGGCAAACTTGCTGAGGGCGCACTCAAGCCCACTGCCCATGTCACCAACAAAGATGTTAAACAACACCGGTCCCAACACCGATCCCTGAGGGACATCACTCGTTAGTGGTCTCCAGCTGGACACTGAGCCATTGACCACAACTCTTTGTATGTGGCCATCCAGCCAGTTCTTTACCCACCGACTGGTCTATTCATCAAATGGATGTCTCTCCAATTTAGAGACAAGGATGTCATACGGGAGAGTGTCAAACGCTTTGCACAAGTCCAGGTAGATGACATCCACTGCTCTACCCCTGTCCATCAGTTCCGTAGCCCCGTCATAGAAGGCCACCAAACTGGTCAGGCAGGATTTCCCCTTAGTGAAGCCATGCTGGCTGTCACCAACCACCTTGTTGTTTTGCAGGTCCCTTAGCATGCCTTCCAGGAGAATCTGCTCCAAGATTTTGCCAGGCACAGAGGTGAGACCGACTGCTCTGTAATTCCCTGGGTCATCCATTTTCCCCTTCTCGAAAATGCGGGTTATATTTCCCTTTTTCCAGTCGTCGGGAACTTCATCTGACTGCCATGATTTTTCAAATATGATGGCCAGTGGCTTAGCAACTTCATTTGCCAGCTCCTTCAGGACACATGGATGGATTTCATCAGGTCCCATGGACTGGTGCATGTTCAGGTTTTTAAGATGGCCTTGAACCAGATCCTCCCCTACAGGGGGCCCAAGGTCTTCATTCCCACAGTGCCTGCATTTTGCCTTCCAAGACTTGGGTGGTGCAGTCAGAGCCTTTGCCAGTGAAGACCAAGCCAAAGGAGTCATAGAGAACCTCAGCCTTCTCCAAATCCAGGCTAGGCAGTTCTGCCGATAGCTTCCGGAGGGGTTCTGCATTGTCCCTAGTCTGTCTTTTATTTGCTACGTACCTATAGAATCCCTTCTTGCTATCCTCAACATCCCTAGCCAAGTTTAATTCTAACAGCTGGGCCTTAGCTTTCCTAACCTGGTCCCTAGCTTCCCAGACAAAATCCCTGTATTTTTCCCAGGCCACCTGTACTTTCTTCCACCTTCTATAAGCCTCTTTTTTCCTTCAAATTTTCCTCAGCAGCTCCTTATCCATCCAAGGAGGTCTCCTGGCCCTCCTGCTGCACTTCCTTCTAGGTGGGATGCAACACTCCTGGGCTTGCAGTAGGTGATCCTTAATTACCAACCAACAGTCTTGGGCCCCCCTACCCTCTACGGCTATATCCCATGGAACCTTACTAAGCAGGTTCCTGAAAAAGCCAAAGTCTGCTCTCTTGAAGTCTAGGGCGGTGAGCTTGCTGCACGCTCTTCTCACTGTCCTGAGGATCTCGAATTTAACCATCTCATGATCGCTACAACCAAGGCTGGCCTGGAGTGTCACATTTCCAACGAGCCCTTCCCTGTTGGTGAGCACAAGGTCAAGCATGGCACCTCTCCTTGTCGGTTCCTCTATTACTTGCAGAAGGAAGTTGTCTTCCACACAATTGAAGAACCTCCTGGATTGCTTGTGCCGGGCCGTACTGTCATTGCAACAGATGTCAGGGTGGTTGAAGTCCCCCATGAGTACAAGGGCCTGTGAGAGTGAGGCTCTTCCTATCTGCCTATAGAGTGCTTTATCCACAGAGTCCTATTGGTCAGGTGGTCTGTAACAGATCCCCACAGTAATGTCTCCCATCTCTGTTTTCCCTTTAACCCTGACCCACAAGCTCTGTTAACTGCTCACCTGTCCCCAGAGAGAGTTCCATACTCTCCAGCCTAATCTTAAGATAAATAGCAACTCCCCCTCCCTGCCTGCTGTGCCTGTCCTTTCTGAAGAGCCTGTAGCCTTCCATTCCAACACTCCAGTCATAGGAGCCATCCCACCATGTTTCTGTGATACCTATTATATCACAACCCTGTAGACGTGCACACATCTCTAATTCCTCTTGTTTGTTATCCATGCTACCAGCGTTTGTATAGAGGCATCTGAGCCGAGCTCCAAATGAAGGCGGCTCATTGGCTGGAGTGGCTGGAATATCTACATTGCTCCAACCATTTATTATAGGTGTTGGCAACTGACTGGTTGTGTTGGGATTGAATGATGCCCCCCTCCCTCAACACATCTAGTTTAAAGCATCCTTGGCCAGTCTGGCAAGCCTCCTACCAAAACTGCTCTTCCCTTTCTTTATCAGACCAGCTCCACCAGTCCCCAGTAGATAGCAAACATCCAAGACAAGATTACATATGATTCACTTGAAATTAAAACTCTTCAGCCAACTTTCCTTACATGTAGTGAAATTTGCCTGGGATTATTCTTCTCTTCAAAGCCAGCATTTTAACCTATGTCCCCTTTGTCTTCAATGTATTTAATTCCTTCTCCAATTCTGTATTTTTTCTGGCTTTGCTATGAGTATGACAGAGATCTCTTGCATTGTTAATATAAATCTTGTTCTTCCTTACAAAAGGTTCTATTATTTTTTCTACAGACTTCAATAGCTTTTCTACTTTTCTCATAGCATTTAGGGTCATAAGAGCAGTCACTATGACATCATCTTGCATGCAGCATAGAACATCAAAGCATAGAACAGCAAAGCATCAAGGAAACCCTTTGTATGACAGCTCACTGACCGTGACTAAGGTAAGTAGCAGCACCACCAAAGTGGCTTACTAGTTGGATTTGGTTAGCTTAAACAGAACTTTTATTGAAACTCTACTGGAAAAAATACATCTCTCAGAAATGGGAAATATCACTCCCCTACCAGTATAAATAAACAAAAGAAATAAAAAATATTTGACTAGCTACAGATTAAAACCCCTCCTGCTTTCTGTCTTCAATAATGGACTTTTTACTTGTTCTACTATACTGAGTAAAGTGTAATAACACAAATACAGAAAATGTACATCTGCAATCAAACTCCCTGCTGGTGTAAATTCCATCTTTACTTTGGATTGATCTGCTCAAGCTATATATTTCCTAAAGAAGCTACTTGAACATCTTGCTTTGAGACCAAAGCAAAAATCACACCTTCTTACTAAAATCTTTACAACTTCAAAGTCTATTAAGAGAATGGACCTTGTAAATTTAATTCCACACTCCATTTATTACACTTTGCAGAAGTGGATATAGAGTAGAGAATTTCTTCTTGCTGCTGTGAAAGAAAGACCTTTGCAAATCTTCCCAGTTCCCTAAGGCAAAGCTCATAAACCTTGACAACTTTGCCCACAGTGTTTTCAAAGAGCTCCACTGAAAAAGCTTTTCTTGGTACTCATTACCTGAGCTGCCCAAAGTTCACCTTCCTCACTGGAATAGAAAAAAAAAAAGAGAAAAAGAAAAGTGACAGACAGATGAAAGTACGTCAGATATTTCTGATTTTTTAAATCTCAATAAGAAGCTTCTGAAAAGCCAGAGGGAAGAGAAATCTACCCTAAAGATGGGAAGAGACTGCAATTTGGCGGGATTCTAAACCAAAATCTCCTGCTTAACCCTTGACTGTAGCTAAATGTTCCAGATTCCTTCAAAGAGAACAAATCCAGTTGCACAGCATGCTTGGTATGTTGGAACATCTCAGGAATCTGAACTCAATATAAACAGAGAAGGGTTAAATGTCTAGTCAAGTTAAAATAGAAGGTGCCTACTCCTTTAATTTTCTGAAACCTATTGCTTGTAGTGGAACAAAGTAAGGTTCCTCAACATCGAGAATAAATGTTCTGTAAATGTTAGAAAAATATGTATACCTTTCCTCAGAAAGATACAGTAGAAGTCTTGATACTTGACACTACACTAAATTTCAGGGATGGAAGAAGACCACACTATCATTTATTTGTCTGAGAGCTTTTTCTCCTTCTATTTGATTCAAGAGAAAACCTGAACACTACACTGGTACTAGATAAAATGTGTAAGTACAGGGCCTTTTTAAAAATTGTGCTTAGACAACACAAATACATTTTGAAAACAAGTGCAAAACTCAGCGTGTACACACTGCTTACCAAGGAATGCATCCTAAGTTAGGTCTGGTAAAGGAAAGTAAAAAAATAAAATGAGGAAGATCTCAATGGAGAATAGTAAAGAAGTTTGAGTGGAAAATGCAATTCATAGATTTATTCTTTTTTTCAATCTGAGCAAAATAATTTGGGAAAATGAAGATTCTGAATATATTCCAGAAGATGCTGGGTACAATATTCTCAAACTGAACTCCGAGAAGTATGCATCACCTAAAAAAATTCTCTGTATCCATCTCCCTACAGAGTTCACTCTGGTTCACTGTTTCCTTTGGTGCTATTGTCTGCTATGGGGTTACCATCAGAGAACACTGGTAGGCAGTACTTCCCTCTATTTTCAACCTCCTAAATTGGTCTTCATAGGATTCCATTGTGCACACTGCAAAGAAACTTGTCTTGTTGCCAGCTAGAACTGTGAACTACATGTCTTTCTTTTCTTCACTGTTCTTTTTCTGGTTCACAAGCAACCTCCTACCAAAAGCAGAATCCGCAGAAGAGACTACATCCAAGCGATAATGCAATGAAAAAGTATGAAGAGAAGCCCAGGTGGCCACCTTGCAAATTTCCAATGTGGAAGCCTTCGACCTCTCCGCCCAAGAAGCAGCTATAGTCCTAGTGTAATGAGCTTTACAAACCCTGGGAGCCTCTTTACCCTTAACTACATACGCCTCCCTAGTACAATCCCTTAACCATCTAGCTAAGGAACTCTTAGAAGCCATTTGACCCCTCTTAAGACCCCCTAAGAGTACAAACAATCTGTCAGAAGATATGAAATCTTTGATTCTTCTGTGATAAACCCTAAGTGTTCTTCTTACATCCAATTTATGCAGCCATTGCTTTTTGTCATTGCTGGGTTTAGGGAAAAATGAGGGCCAAGAAACTGTCTGGTTTAGATAAAACTCATATGCCATCTTTGGGACCAAAAAAATAATTATAAAGAGCAACCATCCAAAGAACTACTTTGTTTCTGATGGAACTTTACACATGTTCTATATATCAAGATTGAAGTACTATGGGATATGCTGAACAAAAATCAACTAAAACTGCCATTGAAACAACTACTCACATAAACACACTTGACACATGCACATGAAAAAACATTATTTTTGTTGCATCTCTGCGTGAGTTACATAGATAAAAAGGCTCCCATGAATACTAAAAACAACCTAAGAGAAAAGGAATCAAGTGCAAGGTTTCAATATATGTGATGCCTAGGGAAACTTTAGGTCACTTGGATATTAGCCTACCTTTCATGAATTGGCCAGCTTCCCTTAATTTGCCAGCAGTATGACTTGCAGGGGACTGATACTCCAGATATGACTACACTGCAGTGACTGCAAGGTAGTTGAGCTACACCCAACCTAGCTTTAAGCCAGTGAGAGGCAGTATGGGTAACTGTCTAGCTCAGTTCAATCTGGGCTAACTCACTATGCTTCTTAGGTTGGTTCTGCAGCCCATGCTGCCTTGTAAACCTGATACTGGTACCTGAATTAATTTAAAGCTGCTTTGGACAGACCTAGATCCTACTAAATTAAGCAAGATTTCTAGTAAGAAGGCTTTCTAAATAAGCACAGAAAATGACCATTATGTTTTCTAGTCAAATATTATAATGTGTTCTGACGAAAACAAAGTAAGGATTCTAATCAATCCTTCTTATCAAAGCTCAGATTTCATCAGTGAAAAAAATAAGACTATCAGCCCAATATAGGCCATTAACAAAGAAAATCTTAAATCCCTTTTGGTACTTAACAGAACCTGGAACTACTGGGAACATAGCTCTCATTCTCCCATATCAAATCATCTTTCACTTCATCACTACAACTGAGACTTCTGACGATATGAACTGAAAATAACACCAATAAATCCTTCTTTAGTCGGACTTTTTTAAAAAAAAACTTCTCTGGCAATGTCTTCTCTTCACATATTATCGAGAAACTGATAAAATGAGCAAAGATTTATGAATAAAATCATCTGATCAGAATGGCAACATTAAGAACAGAAGTATATCTGATGACTTCACTAACATCCCATGGAAAAGATTTACCTTAACCTGTGTTTCAGGGTAAATGTAATCTTATGCTTTCTTTAGAAGAGACCTACCCAGAAGACTACCTCCTTCAAGAAGACCTAGTAATACTTGCCATTTAGGTTTAATTCATTAGATGCACTGTTTAAGAACTGACTTGCTATAGACAGAATTACTCTAAAAGAATATTCCTCAAAGAAGACTTAATACATTTTTTGAGGAGCAGCTCTGAGCGTAATTAAGCTTGGTGGAATGCTTGCAGGATAATGTCCTAAATACACATTTTAGAAAGCAAAATATTTCTTTTTAACACTGACATCATTAAGTTCTCTGAATTATTGGAAATCACATGTCTTTACGGTTTACTTAAATAAATTCAAGAGTTTAAATTTTTTTTTTACATTTTATCACAGAATATGCAAATAAAAAGAACACTTGAAATTACCCTTACTGAATGTATACTATATCCTATACACTACCCTTATGAGAAGTTTACTGCAACACCTCTTTGTAGGATCAAGGGCATAAAATGTAAAACAGTGTACAGCAACCTAACATTTCTTGAGAATTACTAAAACTGAGAGGCCAAAGAAGGCAGAAATGCATTGAAACCAATAGAAAAAATGGAACCTGAATGCAGATTTTATTTGAGCCTTTATGTATGTTCTAAAAATACATAGCTTTAACTTGTATTTATTTTGGAGTGTCAGTATTTCAGATGAAGAATTCATCAACAAAATGTGTGCCTCAGTACCCTTCTTATTTAATTTTAATTTTTTTATCAATTTAGTATTCTGAGACCACATTCCCAAAACATCTTTCTTCTCATCCTGCAGCTTGACTAGAGAGATATCGAACGTTTGACTCCACCTATCCTCTCTCCCCAAGCAGCCTGGCCTCATTTCTGGTCTGATCCTTTCCTGCAGTTTAATGAAAGCTCTTGAAACCACTTGCTCTCTGGTGATCTGGAGTCTCTCTACTGGCAGAAGTAGCAGAGTAGGATAACATGTATGAGCATACTGTGACCTGGGAGGTGTTATTCATCTGAATTTTTTAAATTTTAGGTTCTCCTCATAACATGAATGCAATTAGATGATACAGAGAGTCACCTAGGAATCTAAAGCAAATGCAAACTTGAGGCTTGACTGTGAACAAATTAACTTCCTGAGGCAAAGCCAGTTTCTGTAAAATACCCACTTAAGCCAGTCAGATAAACATGACAGTAAACATAGCACAAATTAGTGTTTGTAAGAACTACAGTTTAAAGCAGGACTATATACTAAAACATTTATTTGCATGTATAATAATGTTAATTAAACAATGTCTAAGTCAGTGTTTGTTTCTCTTGTAAAAGGCAACGTCCAAAGATAAGTTCAGAAACAGTTACAGTTTCAAAGAATTCAGACTGTACATATTGTTTTGTCCTATATGAAACACAGGATTTTATATACAATTCAATAGGAGATATAATGTTAAAGTGTTTGACAGTTTGTTATTTTTTCCATCAGCAACTACTGTACATCACATCTTTACACACAACTATCAGTTCTTTTCTGCAAGTCATTGTGCTTAAATATAAATCCATATATTTCAAAAAGATTTCCACTGGATATGGTAATACACGTGCTTTTAAGATATGGTGATATAAATTAGATAATTAATGTTTAAAATAGCATATAATTATTCTTTTGCACTAAGCAGAATTAATAAATGAGGAAAAGTGTTCATTACCTTGAGCATTCTTATTCCTCTCAGTAAATGAAGGCACCAACAGAATTTCTGCAGAGAGCTCTTCAATTTTTTCTTCCATTAATAAAAAGAGCTTGATAAGTTGAGAAAGACATTTGAGTTGATACAATGTCAAGCAGAAGTTCCTTCCTTTTTGGGGGCATTCTTTGGAAGCTGTTCAAGTAAAATCATAGAATACCTTTTACTACAGCTTAAAATAAGATCCAGCAAAACTGATTATGTAAGAAAATGTATCAAGCAATTTCATTTTTGTCATAGCATAATGTGTCTTTTTCTCATTATAAAATACTCTTATATCAGTTCTTCCTAAGTCTTTAGCATTTCTCAACTCTACGGGAATTTGCAACTGAATTCCAGGTTTTGTTATTGATTAACTAGGATTTTTTCCAAGCACCAACAGATCTTCTCAGAAACCTTCTCACCTGTGTTTTACAGAAATACCATTGTGTTGTAAAACTGATTGAACAAAAGGAAAGAAAACCATGTCATTACTGTATTTTAATGGTTTGGGACATCATATCACTACAGTGCCACTCTGCGAGTCACCTTGTCTGTTTAACAATCTGCTAGCACAGTACAGTTGATGAATATGACATTTGAGTAAAAAGAAACATCAATCTAACACTCCATAACTTTAAATATGTGGGGCTTGAAAACAAGTGAGACTGTCAGTGAACAAATATCACCAAGTATTATACCTATAAGCAGTTGGTATTTAAAAGAAGAAACTGAACATTTTATTTTGAAAGGTTAACACTTGTAATCATAACATATAATCATGTCACATCAACCAGAGAACTCTGATTTGAGCACAGTCAGACTATAAAAGACTGTAAGCTGTTTCCAATTCAGTATTACCAAACCACATGGGTTTAAGTGTTTTAATTTTATAACTTCTTTAAACATAATAAATTTGCACTTCTATGCAAATTGTCACGAGCTGATACCATGTTCCTATGCAGTTCTGTTGCAGATGTAACATCAGAAGAACAGTTTATGTAGAAAGTGTCAGAGCAAGAGCCAGAGTAGTTTGAAAGGGAAGCTCTGAAAGATGAAAACAAATAGAAATTGATTGAAATGTTCTTTTATGTGTCAAATATCTCTTACCTTTGCAATTTTGAAGTACCCAATACCTCCCTTTTCCCTCAAAGCTAGATATGATTTTTTAGGTATTCACAAATCACTTTCAAATAGACATAGATCTAAGCAGCAAAGCTGAGCTGTGAATATAAATTCCCTAATTTGCTATTCCAGTTTTCAGTCTTGGAGATTGAGCTGTGAGTTTTGCATTCACATCTTAATTTCCTCAAGGTTCCAAACAGATGCATTCATGCTAGTCCCTTGCATTTCTAAGAATGGCAAAGGAAATTGTTATGCATAACTGCCTCTGTTAGTGCCTTTCCTCTCTGAATAACAAGTAAATAATATCAATATCACTGGATTTCCAATTTTAAGTCTTGAACTTCCAAGAAAGGACATTCTGCTGTTCAGAGAATTTTTCTCCTTTACCTGGAAACTTCATTTAACTGTCAAGAAATGACTTCCTAACACTGCAGACAGTCAGACATAAGAGATCCAAGATGTAAGAACCACAGATAACATAATGAAAATCAATGGAACATTAGTTGTGTATCCTATAATTTCAAAACCTTGTGATGCTCCTGGCCCTCTCTTGAGGAACAAAGAAACCTTCCAATTATATGATTGCCCCAAGCAATATTGTCCTTATTAGACTGACAGGAAGTGGACCTAAAAGCCAAAGATTACCACAGTAATACTAATTTTAGAATATATTACCAAACTCAGAAAAAAGTCAAAACTTAAACTTTTACTTTCAAAGACCATTTGAAGTACATTTCAGCTGGAAGCAAGATAGTAAGTTCAAAGATCCTTCATGCCATTTGTAAGTTGAGAGAACACTTCAGTATATGACAAACCATATCATAGCATATGCAAACACTTATATAGTCATCAGAGCAAAAGCTTATTTAATATTACATATGTTCTATAATATCTAAAAAGCCCTTAGACTTTTAGGTTAAGTATAGACAAACTCTAGGTGCTTGAAGCTAGTGGAGAACACTGGGTTAACTTCATGGCTGACACAAAACTGACACAAAATTAAGAAACAAAATGGAGGTAAGCACAGAGGTTTTTGACAAAATGGCACAAATACACGCACTATCATCTGGTAACCAGCAAACCCTCGCAGCCAGGAGGAAAGGAGGCAGTAGAACAGTGGTTTAAGTACACTCATGAAGGCCTGAAAGCTGAAACCCCTTGAAAGAGAGATCTGAAACTCATCAGACACCTGTAGGTAGTGACAACGTGGTGATCCAAGTCAAAACAAAATGATGTGCAAAACTCTGTGATCAGAATATGGTCAAGATAAAGGCATTAGAAAATGGAACGGAAAGATGAGACCACCATGTAAATATTATTCTCCTAGAACTGTTAACACTGAGGGAAGGCGGCTAATAATCATTTTGTACTACATCTGTAAGGCAGAGAATCCTTAACATACAACTGACATCTTAAGACTTCTCTGGAAGAAGACCAACCGACTAAAAAGCAAGCAAGCAACCAACCAACCAAATATCTATATGGGATATAGTGAGAGCTCCATATACTACAGGTAACCTATTCTTAAATTTTCTTTAGTCCTCTGTTAGGTTTTGTTGTGCTAAAGAAAATGTAACATACATTGGACATGAAATTATACCAAAGATCCAGCTGTGACAGAGTCATTGCATCATTTACACAAGCTTTTTGCTACATTACGGATGAGTAAAGCCACATACTCTTTTCATTAGCAATCATTACAAATCATGCTCATATATCACTAAACTATCAACCAAAATTGATCATGGTAATGCAGTAGGTATTTGAAAAGACAAGTGCTGGTCCAGTAATACCTCTCAACTGCTGACCTGCACAGCTCACATGAAGTTATATATATGTCTTATTCTGCATAGCTTACACTTTTTGAGGCTCTTGACTCAGGGCTGTAATCTTTGAACTACTCATCTGAGCTATCCAGGACTCTCATGGCATGGCACTGTTCCATCTCAGTTTTCTCACACAAAAACCATGGGTCTTACTACAGAGTGCTTTACCTCAGCCACTACAGCTGCAGAAGCATAAGTGTGCCAGAAACACAGACAGACTAATTCTTGTAAGACTGGTGCTGTTTTTATGGGTTTGGGCAACAAAAGCATGTTATCAAACAGTAAAACTTTTGGAAGAAGTTAGCTTGAACCTCAACTTTGCTTACTTGATCCACAGCAGTGTGGAAGAACTGGACAGGGGGAATCACCAGAAGTGAATTTCTTTTGACATATGGTAATTTCCATATACATGTCTATGATTCCGTAAAAGTACTTTAGGCTTCTGTTATCTGGACTGTGGTCCATTCTAGGAGGTAGGGAGAAGAAAAGGTGGAAAAGACAAGAAATTTAATTGAATTAACTTGAACCTACACTGCATTTATTTTAAATAAATCTTAACAGCTCACTACACAACACTGGAAGGAAGCAAAGGAATAAGCTCAAAACTGTCATCCTCTTACAATCCCTACATTTAGAAAATCTGTACTTTTGACTTCCTATCACATAGAAGCAAAGGGGGCATAAAGGGTACTTCATTTCCTCTGGTGTGCTGATTTATCACACCAACCATCAGATGACTGGCAGCAGGAGTCTGCCATCCCAGATAAGGCGAGCCTCAGAGAGCTTTGCTTATAGAAAAAAAAGCCCCAAGTAAAACTAATATTGAATATTTATGAAATTGTGCAAGGTTTGTCAACGCTGGGGCCAAGGCAGCTGATGCAGTCACACAGCATCAGAGAAACTGGGGGTATTTATTTTTGAGTTTGGCCTTTCACTTTAGCAGAATGGACTGAAGCTGAAGAAATCTTCCTAGGATCTGGAGGACATGCCACACTTAGAATCACAGAGCTGTTTGGGCTGGAAGGGACCTTAGAGATCGTCCAGTTCCAATCCCCTGACATGGGCAGGGACACCCTCCACTAAACCAGATTGCTCCGAGCCCCATCCAGCCTGGCCTTGGACACTGCAGGGATGTGGCAGCCACAGCTTCTCTGGGTAAGCTGTGCCAGGGCCTCACCACCTTCACATGTTCAAGAATCATAGAATCATAGAACAGTGAAGGTTTGGGAATGAAGCAGTCTGTCTTATCAGAGACCATTTGTCTGGTTCTATCTGGAAAGAAGCATACTATTAGTCTTCAGGAGGTAAGAATAAGCACTTTCATCCCCTGGATCAATCAAGCTTCTAAACTAGGGGTTACAGATGGAACCTATATGAAACTATACTGAATCTCAAGTTTCTGCTCAGATCTCACCCAAGCCTCCTGACAACAAAATGCAGAAAGTGCATAGTACTTTCTAAAGCAGCAGGAAAGCCTCAAATGCTGGTAAGTCTAAGAAAGAAATATGGCCATTTCAAATGCTAAATACCTGAGAAGATGCCCTAGGTGAAGGCATCAATGTTACAACCATAAGTAATAAAAGCTATTCATTGGGGAAAAGCAGAAGAAAGAAAGTCTGGTCATAAACCCCATATAAATACATGAAACAAGCACATCCTCCAAATTAAGGCAGTATTATGATAAGCATACCTCAATAATCATATTATAGAATCATAGAAACATTAGGGTTGGAAAGGACCTTAAGATCATTTAGTTCCAAACCCCTGCCATGGGCAGGGACACCTCCCACTAAACCATGACACCCAGGGCTCTGTCCAACCTGGCCTTGAACACTGCCAGGGATGGAGCATTCACAGCTTCATTGGGTAAATCATTCCAGTGCCTCACCACCCTCACAGTGAAGAACTTCTTCCTTACATCTAATCTAAACTTCCCCTGTTTAAGTTTTAACCCGTTACCACTTGTCCTATTCACTACAGTCCCTAAATTTGATCTACTTTTTTTATACATCATTAGATCTAAACAATCTAAGCATCTGTTCCATCCTTGCCTATTATGCAACCAAAACACTAATTTAGTTCTCAAAATTCTCACAAAGGTGTTTTAACATTTTAACATAAAATCCATGGGTCTTGCATTCCTGAACATACAGTTAATAGGTGTTCTTAAGTAAATTTAAGACAATTCTGCAATCTGTATGGAAAAACTCTTCAGCTGCATTTTCAAATGTTCTAAACCCAAATGAGTTTACTCAGCTTATGAGTAATTTAGAACAGAATAATAGAATCACAGACTAGTTTGGGTTGGAAAGGATGTTAAGATCCTCCAGTTCCAAGCCCTTTGCCATGGGCAGGGACACCTCACACTTGACCATGTTGCCCAAGGCTCTGCCAAACCTGACCTTGAACACTGACAGGGATGGAGCATTCAGCACTTCCTTGGGCAACCTGTTCCAGGGCCACACCATCCCACACTAAAGAACTTCTTCCTTATATCCAATCTAAACTTCCCTTGTTTAGGTCTGAACACTTGTCCTATCACTACAGTCCCTGATGAAGAGTCCCTCTCGGGCATCCTTGTAGGCCCCCTTCAGATACTGGAAGGCTGTTATGAGGTCTCCACAAAGCCTTCTCTTCTCCAGGCTGAACAGCCCCAACTTTCTCAGCCTGTCTTCATATGCGAGGTGCTCCAGCCCCTGAACATCCTCGTGGTCTCCTCTGAATTTGCTCCATCAATGTCCTTCTTATGTTAAAGACACCAGAACTGCACACTATGTTCCAAGTGGGGTCTCACAAAATCAGAGTAGAGAGCAGGATCACTTCCTTCGACCTGCTGGTCATGGTCCTTCTGATGCAGCCCAGGATATGGTTGACTTTCTGGGCTGCGAGCACACACTGCCGCTTCTCATGTTCAGTTTCTCATCACACAACACGCTCAAGTCCTTCTCCACAGGGCTTTCCTCAGTCTCTTCTCTGCCCAAAATGTAGCTGTGCTTCGGCCCAGGTGTAGGACCTTGCACTTGGCATAAACTTCATAAGGTTGGCATCAGCCCATCTCACAAGCGTGTCAAGGTCCCTCTGGATGGTATTCCTTCCCTCCAGGGTATCAACTGAACCACACAGCTTGGTGTCACCGGCAAACTTGCTGAGGGCGCACTCAATTCCACTGCCATTGTCACCAACAAAGATGTTGAACAGGATTGGTCCCAACACCAATCCCTCAGGGACATCACTCGTTGTCTGTTTCCAACTGGACATTGAGCCATTGAGCCCTTTGTTGGACAAACACAAGGTTTTCCTGTTTCACTGCATGAAAGGTGACATTTGGTTAACAGTAAATATTTAGATTCAGATGCTGAGACTGCAGAGATGAGCACATAGTGCAAGCACATCCTACAAAATGTAAACGCTGGCATCATAATTTTTAAGAACCAGTTTTAGTGATTTACTCACAAAGATTAACTAGAAAACAACAAGAATTGCATTAGTTCTGTGCATATAAAGTTACACAGACAAAATTCAGATATTTATTTAGACTTCTGGTAGCCTTCTAAGGGTTCAAAACTTTGAAACTGCAGACAAGCATGGTGCCTTGAATTATATTTACTCTTGTATCTTAGGCTTGAAATGATAGACTGAAAACAATTTTAACCTAACTAGCTGGCAACCCCCTTCTTCTCCCAACTATCAACAAAAATGCATGACTCAACATTTTTATTGAAGTACGAAAAACACCACACTCCAAAAAATTAATGGTATCTTTACTGAAGTTTTTAACACAAAATCCTGGGAATAGAGTAATAAAAAGTGGGTTTCACTTCAATTAGTTAGAACAAATTTTAGTGCAAAATATATTTAATTTGAAAAACTACAAGCATCTCAAATAAGTGTGACTAATAAATAAGAATCTCTATGTATCAAAAACATAAACACACGATCTTGTAAGAACAGCTATACTGGGTGCAGCTACAGTGTTTTATTCCAGTATCCTGGGCTTCAACAGTGGCTGAGAAAGGAAGACCAAATAAAAATATAACAAGGAAACCATTTTTTCCTCAGTATTTTTTCCTCTGGGCTTACCTAGTTCTTTACCACTTGTAGTTGGGCAGCTTTCACAGACAGATGTAACATATATTGTCTGGGTTTCTATTTCATCAATTTGTCCAGTTACCCTTCAACCCTTTCTATATTTTTAGTACCCATAACATTTTGTAGAAAGAAGTTTCACACCTTACCTACACTGTGGGTTAACAAATACATCATTTGATTTGTTTGAATATTTCATCTTCTAGCTTCACCTGGTGTCAATCAGTTTTAAGAATCAGTCAGCTACTGAAACCTGTTTATTTTATAATGCCTGTATTTTATAGACATCTATTGTATCTCACCATTTAAATTTTGTTTTGAAACCGAGGAACTGTAGTTTTTTTCTCCTTACATGGAAGTTGTTCTACATTTTTATCACCTTGTTACCCTTTAAGTCTCTTCTGCTTTTTTCTACAACTAAAAAAAATGTGTTTATAGGATATAGTGAAACAGGCAGCAGCAATACTGTAAAAGAGACACATACAGATTACTAATTACAGACAATTTTGCAACACTAATAGTGAAATTAGTATCTCACCTTCTAACAAGAAAAATACATTGTAGAGCTAATTCTACTCAATATTAATTCTAAAAAAAACCCCAGCATGTCATTCAAATATTAAGGTCAAATTCCATGTTGATGTAATGTATCTTGAACACCAAATATCAGTCTTCTTTTACATATTTGTATCTAAAGATACTTTCTGCAAAATAATGTGACCACTTGGGAGCTCTTAGGAATAAAAAAAGACGGTATTAGAGACTTTTACTTCACAAGTGATGAGCAGTGCCTGTATGAATTCTCAGTCAGCTAGTAACTTAATTAAAACATTTTTCAAGCAACACAGAGTGACACACGTTCAATAAAGCACTTGATCATAGCGCCTGGGCTTCTTTTAAATACTTATATTCAGTAGCAAGATATCTGCCTTACAACTTAAAAAGATTTGTCCTCATCTCTAAAAACGAAGCAGCATGAGAAATAAGGCTCTGATAGATCTAATGACCTGTGCACACTTGCTAACTTCCAATTCTATAGCATGCTTCAGAAGTGGTATTTTCCTCAAAGCTGTAGCTCTTGAAATCATTAAATAAAGTGTTTCCAATTTCCTTGGTTATAGCCTGGAAGCATTTAAAATCTCAAAAGGCATAAGAAAATATGCATATGAATAAATCCCGTAACTTCAGCATAACTTTTGTGATTTTTGTGTGTGTGTGTGTGTTTTGTTGTTTTTTTGTTGGTTTTGTTTGTTTGTTTGTTTGGTTTGTGTTTTTTTTTTTTAAATGAGCATATTATGCTATAAGTTTTAAACAATCTGGCATTCACAAGATCTCAAAAAATTGAATGGCTAATTCTGATCATATCAATCCATCCAGGGATGTGACACAGTAAAGTGCAGTGCAGAAATCCCTGCATCATAGGTGAGCTGGCTGTGGATTTTCAAGAATAGCTACAGTAACACAGTATTGCTCTCAGATTAATTAGCCTTACTACTTAGTGTACAGAGCCACATGACTAAACTGCTTCTGAGACTCATGGTGGAATCCTTGGAAAGCAACCTGATGACTGTCTTCTTCAGTGATTACAGTGGGGATTTCTCCCTCAGCAGGAACCAAGGGTTTAAAACCCTTTTAATCAATTTTACTATAAAATACCTTCCCAATACATTAAATATTATTCCCCTGCCCCCATTTATAAGGCTTAATTTCATATAAGATAGATCTAAAATATTGTTCTGTAAGGGACAAGAAAGTGATGTAAGGGATTTCATCCAGTAAAGCTATTTGAGGAAGAAAATTGAAAAAGCGTAATATTAAACTTAAAATCTACCTACAACCTCTGCACAAATAACAAAGCCTTTTCATAAATGGAACTAACATTATGTTAAAATCTGAAAAGAAATAGCCTAATAAAGCATTAGAAACTCAGCTGCTGATTGTCACTGTGTACAGGGATATTTCAAGGGGTAAATTTTCAGAGCAGTGCACAGGGAGTTACATACATAAATTCCATTAACAATAATGTGTTCTTCAACTCTCAGCAATATTAACTTCTAAGTGATGCTATAACTATTATAACAATCTTGCATTTATGACAGCATTCATTTGCACACTATCTCCTAAACAAAGCTTGTATATAAACTGTATTATTCTTTCATTTGCATTTACTAATGATATACTCAATTTCTATGGACATCTGCTCACAGTTTTCCCAAACTGCATGTTGGTGTATGTTTTTTAATGTAACTCATTTAAAAAAATGTAATGTAAAGGTTTAAATAATTACTATTGCTGGATATAATCACTAATTTCTTCATACTGTAAGAAACAACTTAATATTTCTGCATAGCAGATGTAATACACAATATTACACAGAATTAAATTATTACAAACAGTGCCAGCAGTTTTCTATACATGGTACTTAAGATAATTATAAAAAATCATCTTCATTACTGCATGCTAGCATTTTTTTAACAGTTTAATTTGGAGAGGTTACAAGATACATTCAAATCACACAGATACAATTACTGTAAACCCAAGGAGCTATAAAATGTTCCCAACCAAATCCCTTTGACCCTGCTAATGTCTGTTCCTTGTTAATCTAAGGCAAACATTGTTTGTAGCATGCATTTGTTATGGAATATGAAAAAAAAGAAAGGAAATCCCTTAACAGTTGTTATTGATTCCAGCATTTACTGACTCAAAGTTAAGTGCCGTTTACAAAACAGAACAGATGCAGATGCTGACAAAAAGGTAAACAATTGTTGCATGGCTTACTGCCAGATTCTAAGCCAATATATTAAACTCCAAGTGAAGCACATTTCCCCTATAGATTGCACTTATTGCCACTTCATTTATTCTGTGCTCTGTCTCTCTACTGCTGTGCCTGGCACTAAGCTATTTTCAGTTCTTTGATGACCCCTGAGGCTTAGCACTACCTCACACAGCCATTAGTGAAGGGAATTGCATGTGTCTGACACGGCCTGAAACCAATTATTCGATATTTTCTTCAGAATGATGCCCAACTCTGTTGGGAATGAGCAATCATGAAATAATTTACCTCCTGATTTAATTTTTTCCTGCACAAATTAGTTGTAGCCTGAGCTAGCTATGCACAGCTGCCTATAACATATCTCTCTCTTATCAAGGTTCTACTTGAAATGATGAAAAAGGGAAGGGGGAAGGAGAGCTGAATAGAATAGGTTGGGGAATCCTGCTTTAAAAAGGCATTGACAAGTTTATCAGATATACTGATCACATGTGCTCTCTGTTGATTGAAACTGACAGACCTATAAAGAACTATCACTGTAGCAAAAGAAACCGCATGGATGCAAACTGTTATGAGTGTTTAAGCTTTTTTAAACACCTGTCTTGCTTTGCAGCTCTCTGTTAGCTCCAGT
Source organism: Neopsephotus bourkii (assembly GCF_033783945.1). Lineage (NCBI taxonomy): Eukaryota > Metazoa > Chordata > Aves > Psittaciformes > Psittacidae > Neopsephotus > Neopsephotus bourkii. The sequence continues at coordinate 208,983 of NW_026901527.1, forward strand.
GAAACCTAGGAGCCCTGGGACAATGTGATAAAGCAGCTTACACAAACAAACTAGAGGGTGGCTTATTTTTGTCTGGTGGCTTTTTTTTTTTTTTTAAAAAAAAAAAAAAGGTCACAGATGCACAGAGAGCAAACATTTTCTTATTAGACATCACCATTAACTTGTGAGTTTTGTAAGTGCTTATACTATACATCCATACTGTGCAAGTGTCACAAAAAAAAGATAAAATAGTGGAATAAGGGATCTCAACTGATGTATAAACATGGTAAGCATGTACGGATTTGCATATATTTAATCAAGAGAGTGTGCCTGCCATAGAAAGACGCGTGTCATTGCCAGCTATTAAACCTCAGTGAAGACTACACGAAGGTTTTGAAAGAGATTCACTATACATGAAATTTTAATAAAATCTGCTCCATCATGCCTTCACAGTTAAATAAGATCAGTTTTCACCTCATCCTGAAGACTGATTCCGTATCAGGTTGTTATGTTTGCTACTAAATGCTTAAGTCCTTTGCTAACACTGAGTGTTTAGGTCCGTCAAAATTAAATCTTGGAACCATGATCACTGAGGAACTGATAAAGGAAGGACCATTGGAGGAAACACAGGCTGGAAAGCAAGAACATCTGATTATGCTCTGACATCAAACTGGTGTAGTAATCTTGAGATCATCTCACCAATCTGACTCCTTGACAGCATACAGCTACTTTACAAGTTTGTTGAACAAATTACAGAGACTTCCCCAAGGGCTCTGAGGATGAAGTGCCCTGTAGTAATGTTTAATAAAACTACTTTATACACATATACCTATCTCGGCTTGCTGTGAAATCAGAGACTCAACCTGCCCATTGATTTTCAAAAACACAATATCCTCTAATGAATTAGAAGATGTTTTGATTATACACAGCAATTTCTCATAGACAATGACATTTTAAAGAATTCAAATGTAAATAAATTAATTAGTCTCTGAATAAAAACTAATTAATTATGGGTCCATTTAAGGAGTTTAGCAGTTGGTATCCAATAATTTTCTGATAATTATCATAATAATGAAATAGCAGACATTCTTTACACTTCCCTTTAGCAGTTGTTTGTAGCATTTATGGGTTTTCCTTTTTTAGGTGCTATTCTATAGCTGAGAATTTATTCTGAAGTAGTGACTATCGGCAAACAGTCCTCTTTAGAAAACTCCAAAAATCATCGTGTGACAAAATGCTACCCTTCATAACATTTCTCAGTAGAACTGACACTGTGTTGTGGCCTTACCAATGACAGAAACTGGTTACACTCACTGTTTTTGAATTGTTCGCCTGCACTGTGCACTGAGGGACTCATCGCATTTCCTGAAGTCTTCACACACACACAGAAAACACCAAAATAGAGTGTCTACAGAAAGCATAAATACTGAGGGAGTCTGTAGTAATCTGGACACACCACTTATTTTGAAACAGTGGAGTCCTTGAAAAACTATAAGAAGTTAATCTTCTTCATCAGTCTTGCTGAATGAGAAATTACATACTGCCAGGTCTGCCAAAAATTCCCATGAATTCTCTGATAGGACTTGCATGTTTCCCTGTAAGTCATTTAAAACACATAGCTGATAAAAAACAACTACACTTTGCATTTGAAAACACAGTAATTAACATATTTATTTTAATCTGATTTCAATTTCTTTAATGTCTGCAAATACAAAAATGCCTGCTAGCTTCATTTCTATCCTCAGCATCTATATTCACAGTGGAATGGTTGGGTGTCTCACAGACTGGTTCACTACATCAGACCCACTCTATTAAAATTAGACTGTTAGTAACTTTCAAGCAATCAGGAATTTTTATCAAGTGTTCATCATTCTTTTGTGTACTCTACACATTATATTATGTATTTCCTTAAATAATAGATTAAAGTGCCTCTGTCACTTTTGCTTTTCTTACTCCTTGGAATTTCCAAGATGGAACAGAGACAGATGGTGACAGCTTTTGTTCTAATAAGAGAAAATACTCAAAAAAATACTTATAAAGCTGGAGTCAGTACTTATATTTCTGTTTCCTACCTGTTTATATTTCAAAACCCTAGTTAGGCAAAGCCACTACAAAGTACTCATTTTTAAAAGGAACATAAAAAATCAGAAATAAGTCTAGGCATACAGAAAAAAATGTCACACACTGCTAACAAAAACTTCTGGGGAATTAAGTTTGGAAATTCAACCTCTTAAATATTTTGGGGCTAGGCTGAAATACAAATGAAGGATCAATCATATGTCAACACAGATGTACACATACAGGTTCCTACTCACTGAGTGAACTCCTAAAACACCTCTTTTTAGTTCATAGTACTGTGCATAACAAAACACCTAATTCCTGCACTACAGAAACTGCTGGACTTTTCCAGCACATGAACAGCAAATCCATACACCATCCCTTGCACTTCAATACAAAGATTTGGATCTTAGTCAGAGAACTGTCAGTGCATGAAGCTACTGAGGAAAAAGAAGTCTTCTTGAAAATCTAAGACCAGTAACTGATCCAATTCCAGACAGTTCACAACATTCAGGGGTCCTAAAAACCTCCAGGGCACTAACTGCGAACTTTCTAACTAGGAACTTGGACTGACTTATAACCACCCTCCTCTCTAGATCAGACAGGAATAACTCCATTGCCCTGCTATATTCAGCAAATGTAGTAAAAAGTATTATAAAATGACTGAAAGCTTTGTTTTTTAAAAACTCAGTAAACAGAGCAGTCCCTTGATTGAAGATGGAGTTTTTTTTTAATATTCTAAGCCTAAGTCACAGTGAAAAGGAGATTCGTTTTCTAACTTAGCATGTAATATCCATCTTGTGGATGTAACACACTCAATTTAAACACATATTTTTTTGCAAAACTATTGTGATTAAAATACTTTTGTCCTTTAAAATTTAAATTTGCTCTCTAAATACACATTTTACCTCACAAGAGGTTCTCTGTCTTGACAAAAATCACAGCCAGGACCATTTAATTAACTTGTGATTATATGATAGTAGATGCATATACTGAAGATTTCTGTAACAACTTTCTTTCCAATGAATACAGCAGAAGCTTCTTTAAAACACATTTCTGAAGTCTCCTCTTACCTGTTTTAGTTCTACACACTCTTCATGCAGGCTTGCATTTTGAAGTAAGGGAACCTAGTTTAGTAATTCTCAGATTTTGTCACTTTTTATTATTAAATATAATACTATGATATTTAAACTCAAATTGACCTCTGACCACTCAGAAAGTATCAGACTGGAGAGCAAACCTGTTTCACCTTTTAAACTTGAGAGCAGAATGCAATAATTAGAGGGCATAGTGAGTTAAATGCTCTCTTCACACTGTGGAAGAACATGCAGGTGTGTCAAGAGGGCAAAAAGGAAGATAATTAGTCAGTGTTTGCTAATTGCGAACATCTCAACAAGAAAAAAACCCTACACCCAAAGAATAGAACTATGCCTCTTTCAACCTGTACAGAGTTCAGAAAACAGATCTGCTGTTGGAAAACAGATTTTCCTGCTGGAAAAGATGTTGAAGAACTTCATCCGGACACAACAGTCTAAAATACAACCCAAAAACGTATTAAGAATTTTATGCTTAAAATATATATAAATAATTTGAAAACAAAAGTGTTTACTTATTAAAGAAAAACCATGAAAATAAAAATTTGGGATGGATGGGGATCTTTTCAATACGATGAAGAGTCAATAATGAGATTTCACTGCCTGTCTTCATATTACGGGCTTAATAAGTAATTTCAAACAACTGATCTAAAAAGTAGGAAGGTATTCAGGCATGCTACCAGCCTTGAAATTCTGTCAGTTCAACTGACATTTCAGTAACTTAGATACTGTTATCTTACCCCCTACCATAGGCTTAACAAGTAACAAGCTTAATGCTTTTGTAATCTTTACAAAAATGTCATTCTCCCACTAGAAACAGATTTGTGGTCCTGAGGTATTATGTTCATATGGCCTTTAAAAAAAGAGCCTCTTTTTTATTAAAACTTCAACTCTGTATGTTCAAGCAGATGGTTTTATTTTCTCCTCAGTACTACTCATATTTCCATTTAATATAATTGTGCAACAGAAATCAAATACAATACTTGCAAGGAAAAGAAATAAACAAAATGTGACAGGCTATGAAACACATTATTTCCTATATTAAATGCAAAGACATTTATTTTGTTTCCCCTGAGTAATATGATCTTGTTTTGGCTGTCAAAATTTTATAGGCTTCCCAAGGAACAAAGACAACTGCAGAAATGTGCATCATATACGTACATCCACTAGTTTTCAATTTTAACTTCCTGATATAAAATCCCACCAACATTATTTGATCCGTTATTTTAAATACATGACAATTAAACCTATTGAATATTTCAGTATTGATGGGCTCATAATACAAAAAGTAGAAATAGCTGGTATTTATGAAGTAAAAAAATCTAATTATGAAGTCTGCACTCTTACTTGATCCATCTGTGGTGCCTATGTAATTTTTGCTGATGTCATGTCTTCTGTGAAGGTTATATATGCATAAGAAAGGTCTATGGTTTTACTTCCTCACCTTTAATGCATAGAAACTGTAGGATTTTTCACTCCATCCATGTAAAATATGGTGAGAACTGTGCCTTACATCACCACATGCAGTGCAGCTCCAATAGTCAGCAGCTGCAAAGCCCATGTACCATTCTTTCCAGTAACTGCTACATACCTTGTTTCATACAGGCCTCTCAAAACCTATTCCTATACAAGCTGTCACCAGATTCTCTGCAGAGTGACAGACAGCATGGAAATCGAAGAGAGAAGGAGATGCCAAGCAGGTGAAAATATAATGGAAGCACATCACCTACTGCTGTCATGCAGAAACAGAAACAAAACCAGCATGTCCATCAGAAGGGACGAGCAGACTACTGTGGGCATGCTGGAGTAAGAAAGAAAAGAAGTATGTGTAAGGAAGCCAGGAGGTAAAGTTCCAGTTTCTGTTACAATTCTTTCATTTTTGTCTTTATAATGTCTATCAGTCGCTACAATAGATATGTAGGTCTTGAAATATTTTAAAGCTTAAATTAATGTAAAATCCCCTTTAAATAAACCTCCATAATTAACCTTTAAACTTTTTATTTCTAAAATGCTTAGCCCTTAGCAACAGATTATAGATATAACTGAAAACTTGCTTTTATTAATGCAATGATCTGGAGGATATAATGAACTTGAACTGCTGAGGCAGGGTGTGGTACTGCATATTACAATCTGTAATCCATACAGGCTACTTTACAATAGCCTGGTGTACCCGTACTTCAAAAAATGCCACAGGACTTTCCAGGACAGAACAGCAATAAGCCAGGTGACTGAACCACCACCCCCTTCTAAACACTTCTAAAAAGCCATATTTCAACAATGTACTACAGATAAGAAAACATAATGGAAAAGCAACATAAATATTGTGAATTATCTGCTATAGATTGTAATCTGTACAGCAATTTCAAAAAAGGTGCAAAGACATAAATATTAATTACATGAAACTAAGTCTGGAATACTTCAATTTCCAGATATAAATGGGGGAAGAAATTATACTAAAGTTATTGGATCCTAATTATTCCCAGACATGAGTAACTGCCCTTCTTTTTTTTTTTTTTTTTTGTGCAGTCACAAAACCAGCAGATATCGATGTTATTTTCAACATATTTTTTGATAGATAAGAAGAAGATCATGGAAGACTCGTTGCAGGCAATAATGGTGGCTGGAGAATCACAAACCAACTGAATTTAAATTAAATGGAAGGATAAAAGCAAGTCTGAAACAAAGGTTCTGTATTTCCAAGGGAAGAAATGATAAACTAGGGGACATAAAGCCATGTGCACATGAATGTAGAGAAATCAAATTTAAGTCAAACGTGCAAAACTTCAAAATTCACGTTTCAAGTTAGCTGGAAAATACATTTCTGGGAATATGTAATGATAAGTGACCTTAAAAGAAATTTTCCTTCCCAACTACTTCAATTTCATGTCCCAAAGTTACCTTCATTTCAACAAGATACTGCAAAGCCTCTTTCTTCTCTTTGTCTCAGCTCCACTCCACAGATGTAGCTCCTCTAAACAATACTAAGTCCTTGTATTCAAGTTTAGTTATATGTCATATTCACATTAGGTGTTCCATCAGCACAATATATTCCTTAGGAACTCATGAATATGTAAAGAAAATAAGCTTTAAATATCACAATTTAAATCACAGTTTGCATTCAAATATGTCTTTAGAATAAAATGGAAGTTGGTCACATTCTGGAAAATGAAAAGAGAAACCTTCTGGACACACGAGGGTTACATAGTGGGGTAAAAGTGTAAAATATGAGTATTATATCAGTGAAGTTAATTTAATTACTTTGTAGTTAAAATATAATTAGTCACATCTGTATCACTTCAGTTTTACTCTATTTTGGAATAATATTTTCTTAAAAATAACCAACTATTGATTTCGAAGAAGACATTAGGTATGGCCTCAGATTTAAAAATAAATAAATAAATAAATAAATATGCTAAAAATGCTGGGATTTTGGTTTCTGGATTTTTTGTTTGGTTGGTTAGTTTATTGGTGGGTTTCTGTTGTTTTTTTTTTTTTTTCCAAATGCCATTAGATATGAGAGCCTATTTAAGGATCTCTGGTAAGTTTGTGACTAAATATAAATATGAAGCTGATTAATTAAGTGTATGTCAGAAAAAATAAAACTCATAGCTCTAATCTCTTTTAGTTTTAACCATACGAAATTTAAAAACAGGCTAATTAGTCTCCACATATATTTACACTCTCTCTGTAGACATATTAAAAAAATAGAAATAAATAATACCAAAGAAAACCTTCCACTAATATATAAAATATGTATAATTTCATTGGTTTTAAGTTTATTTGGCTGATATCACTTATAAAAGCAGCTGTGTCTTCATGTAAAAAAGATGAAGGATTAGGATAGGTTAGTAATGCCCAATTAAACTACCTTAACATTTTCGTAAACAAAGAAACTTGAAAAAGCTTCGAAAGGTTAAAGTATCATCCATATTTAATAGACTTTCTGTAAATAATTTCTGAAAAATATCACATTGGAAATCGAAGCAAAAAATCGTAGGAGATAAGCTATAAGCCAGCTGTTTGCATGTTTTTTCCCATGCTAAGTACGTTAACAGATACATAATGTCGTTAGTATTTTTTTAACTACTGTAACATTACATGTTTTTTTGAAAGACACATATGATTAGTATGACATAAAGGCTTAAACATTATCTTACAAAATTACATCCAAAAAATATTGAGGTGAGTAAGAATCATTTCTTGGATATTATTTTAGCAAATCAGAAACTCCAATGGTGTGCTCAGAGTACATCATTGCACAGAGAAATTATGACCCATACTAGGTAAAAACCTATTACAATAACTTAGCGAAAATACTAATAGTTTATAAAACCTGTACTGTTAAAATAGAGTCACTGACTTAACTGGGAACAGGATGAAGTTATACCATAAAACCACCTGCCTCCTGAAGTAAACAATTAAAGATGCCAAGATGCAAAGAATTTTCCTGTTTTCCCATACCAATTTCCTAGCTTCTCTCTAAAACAATGCTCATCCTTAATCTTGATAAATGGATACAATCTGATTACAGTACTTGACAAAGAACTGTTCTAATACAGTACGAAAACAGGAATGTTAATTCCTTCACAAATAGATTGTTATAAATGAAATATTTTAAAGATTCATAATGCTGTTAAACCTTGTTATAGTTTGCCTGTGTTTTCCTGACGGAAATAGGTCACCTAAAGTTTTCTGATAACATTGTTCATCATTTTACGTTACTTTTTTCCTTTCCTATGCAGTATGATCCATTACAGCAGGACTTACAAAAAAAATAACCAAACCAGCCAACACAAAAAAGCCCCAATAAATACAACTCAACAAACAAAATGCCACATTTCCCTGAGGGTGGAAACCATTTTTTCACCTTTGGGATAACAGTTCCAATTGAACTCCGCAGATCAGATTATTTTGCTGTTCTGAAATGTACTGCTTTGGGGGTTCCCACAGGCAGAAGCAACATGCATTAAAAAAAAAAAAAAAAAAAAGGAAAACAAGAAACAGATTTGTATAACTGTCTCTCAAGTAAGAAAAAAAAAACCTCTTTTCTTCCTTTTCTCCCCTTCCATCCATACTCCAGCATGCTGTTTTTTTTTTCTTTTTGATACTCAACAAATTTGGTATCACAGTCAACTTATTCAAGGCAACTTATTAAAACTGTCTTTTAAGTACATTGATGTGTAAGTACAGACGTCGACTCTCAACTGTGGGAGGGCAGCAAAGGTCTCAGAGTTAAGTACAACTTCCAAACAGCAACAGCCACTAGGCACCTGTCTACCATTATAAAACTCCAAAACCAGTTATTCTGTCGAATGTTTTCCAGAACAGTCATTTCAGTATGAACTCCCTGTGAACACTTTAATTCCAAAAGAAAAGTGCCTTCGTGTGACTTAGTGGAGTAAAAACACAGTATATTCAAAAATCTGTAAAAGAAATCTTTTTCCAGAAAAAAAAGCTCTTCATTGGAGAAGAGCATTATCAATTATACACATAAACTTTTCAATAATAATAGTTTTGATAATGATACAAGTATAAATGTTGCTTGATTATAAATAACAACAAATAATAGGCTATGTCATATCGACCAAATGAACAAAAAATAAATAAAAGAATTCCTGTGTTACTTCACAACTCTGAGCCCCCATTTTGCTCTAGCCTACTGATCTTATTCACTGTTGTTCCGTTGTTTGGCTGCCTGCAGCCTATAACCAGAGATCATCTAGAACAGCCTGATGCTGCAGAAAACTAGTAAAAGAGATTGCAAGGAAATCAATGCTCGCCTCCCAGACCAACCTCCTGAAGAAAAACAGTATGAAGCACTAGACAGTGCAGAGGTGAAAACATGAGTGTGACAGCCACTGTGAAGAAAGTAATTTTGAGGATTAAATTATATTAACCAGATTCTAAACACATTTTATGAGAGCTAAGAGGATAGCTGCTGCACCTGCAAATCTGACCTTTAATATATTTCAAATCAAAGTAAATCTTTCAAAGTTGCAAGCAGGTACCAAGATTTACTTTTAATTTTTAATATTCCTCTTTTTCTCTGAATATATAACAGAACTGTGGAAATCTGTCCTGATTTGATGGCACAAAAGCATGTAAAGACACATCTTGTGGCAAAGAAAATTTAAGTAGAAGAATCTAGACTATTTAAATAGAAAATTTAAGTAGAAGAATTAAGACTATCCTAATAGATACAGAAAAAGTTAATGTATGCTTTTATAGAGACCTACCCTGACTATAAGTCAGTTTAATCTGCATGTGTTAGATGTAAAATGGTAATAACAGAACTTCCCTCTTTGTGAGTTGTTTTGAGATTGAAAGAAAAACAAACTTAAAAACTTCCAGTTCCGTATCAGTAATTTTTTTGTCAATGAATCCTTTCACTGTGACCCATCTCACTACATGACTCAAAGATACACTTCCCATCATTTATTTCATAACTCAAGTTTACTCTGACACTAACTCTCCTTGCTTCCCACCAACACTCCACCCCACTAATATACCAGCTTTATGTCAAAGTTCTCATACTTCCATATAATTTGTCTGCATGCCTTCCCACTTACCTTCACTTACATATGTTCCACATACCTCTCCATACTTCAGCTCTTGATGAAAACTTATTTCTGCATTTCTTCCAGTGTAATTTCTAGTTGACTGACACTAACATATATATTGACTTTCAAACTCACAAGAGTATAACTTTATTCTGTGTAGAGCTGGCAAATCATCACCTCACTCACCCTTTGTGTATGTTGTACTACCCAAAGATCTTTGGTTTCTCTATTTTTCACATGATTCTAAACTTTTAATATTTTTTGTCTGCAAACTAATTCACCTTTATAGCAGGCTATGTTTTGAACAAACAGCTCTTGCATACTGAACTATGTGATGAAAATTTCCATTCTGTATGACTTTTTTTCTAAAGTTCTGATTCCTTTTTTAGAAATTAACATGTCAGGCTCACCAACTGTGAAAAGTACAGAAAATACCACATGTATAACAGACTCCTTTCCTTCCTTAAATTCCTTAGAACAAGAAGAAAGAACCAGGTAGCGTTAACACTAATTTACTGTATTTTCACAAGATTAGAAAACATAAATATATTATTTATTTTAGAATCTGTAGTAATCTTTTGGGTCAGCTCTGATGTACAACTCTATGTCTATTTTATGGTTGCATTATTGTACAGACTTTCCTATAATATCCTTTAAGCTTCTGACAATTTGAAAACATGGGTGTAGACAGCAGAGGAGTTTTTATTCTCCTAAACCCGGATTAAACAGTTATCATTCTATTATACATTTCAGCAGTTGGAATAAGTTAGACTAAAAAAAATTACTGTGATGCGACAATGTTATCCAGTGAATTATAACTGTGTTTCTATATACGTAAGAACACAATACTCTCCCTAACTTTAAAACATTTTTCATCACAGTTTTGGAACAGTATATAATTCAACTGCAACAACATGATTAAAACGTAAAGCTGCAATTTACAATCTCAGGCCTCTCCCTTCATTGGAAATAATAATGTACATTAAAAAAAGTAGTATAATTAAAATAATATCTAACTACAACGGACAAAAAACAAGGCTACTAACCCACAGCATGAACTGTTCTTCTATGCCTCTTTGAAATCTTGTTTGCCTTAATTATATGTAGAGCATTTTCTTTGAACTGCAGCTCACAAAGTCTGTCAAGAAGAACTGTCATTTCTTCAGTGATGGTAACCAGATAAGTTTCATTAACAAACTTCAGTGATGAAGAAGGATCAATAGTTCCACATAGCAGATACAAATCTTCTTTTATCATTGTGCACAATGTAGGTACGGAACTTTGGTAACCATGAACCACCTTATCGAAGTTTGTTTCACCACAGCTAGACAAAATACAGTTTTGCAGAAGATCTCTAACCACACTTTTTTGCATATTTTGATACTTCGCTAAGACTTCTGATTCAGGGTAAAGAAACAGAAGTTGCTGTATGTACTGAGTTTTAAACTCCATTTGCTGTTGTAAAGCATTAGTAGCTGTTCCTTCTTGACTATGCAGTCTGTTTACTAAAAATCTCCGAAGATGCAATCTTACATCATCCCAGAGAGATTTCACATCCATAGTCGAATCATCCTCAATGGCATGAAGGGAAGAAGTTAACTCAAAAGACTTCCCACTTGGAGTAAAAGGAAATGAGACACCACACTGACTAGAGAGATCCAGAAGGAAGTGAAGTATCATTTCTTCTTGATTTTCCTCATTCTTCAGCAAGCTTTGCTATCAAAAGTAAATCAGAGTATTTTAGATATGTTTTGTTAATTCTGGTTCATAAAATAAACAGTTTCATGCTATGGTACCAAAGGTTTCTAATGCTACTTATCTTACCAGCAAATAAGATACTCAAATTATTATATAAGCAACAGAAATAAGAAAGCTTGTTTTTCCACAGATTTACGTGCCAATCCATCTCCTTTTCTATCTGCTCCAATAACTCACATTCATCTTCCCATCCTTCTTATATCCTCAACCTCTTCTCTTTACCAATTCTAAACTGCAATTCAAAGGAAAGCTTTGGAAAGCTCATTAGGTAAGCCTTCACAGCCTGTTGTGGTCTGCACACACATCTTCGAAAGAAAATGATATGAAAATGACTCAAGGCTTATAGAGATAATGGCAGGTTTTGCTCATCAAACCATGACAGGAATTTATAAAATGAAATATTGCTGCTTTATATGTTCTGCCTCAACAACCATCAAAAAGGCCATTCTAAGGATAAAATAAACTTCCCAGGACCCCCTTAAAGAACTAAAATTGAAAACTTGTAAAGAACTGAACAGGCTTAGATCACACAGGGCAGAATAAGCAGCTGTGTATCCTGTCAAATCAAGATTCAGATGAATACATTAACAATTTATCAAAATCCTCTTTCGCTTTCAGACAAAAACCACTGCCTTTTTATAAACGCATTTCCGGAATTTTCAACATTTTTCCTATTTGAGGTTGGATGTGGCCACAGTCCTAGGCCAAACTTGTAAGGATCTTCTCTCAATCCTGAAGCTACACTAGAGGTGCCTACAAATTTCCCCGTCACAGTCACAAGAAAACTGAGTGAAACTGATGTTATTCTTGATTTTCTGGGTTTCAGAAACCAAATAGGCAAGTCTTAGGTGAATCAGAACATAGAAACCTCCTCCCTTACTCCTCTGCCACCTACCACTCCTCTCCAGCACAGAAAAGTATTCTGCCAAATCAGTTAGGGTTAGTTCTTTCCACTAACGGCCTTCATTTGGTCTCCCAGCTACCCTCCATCCTGCAAATAAACACCTGGCAAAACTCCACCTTTAGATCTGCTCATTTATTTAACCTACAGTACTTAAGAAAATTATTTTTTTTTTAATTTTGAAAGAGAAATAAAGCAGATTTTACTATGGTGCTACAGAAATATTTCCAAACAAAAAAAAAAATTTACAATTTTTCTACTGTATCAAGCTTTTATCAATAGATAATTCACAAAAATATAAAAAAGACAGAATTTAAAATGAAAGCTTCAATAGGCTGGTTTTTTTCCTCCCTCATGCTTTTGAGTCACAAAAAATTTCAGTATCACACCTCAAATTCTTTGTTTCAGATGATTTAAAACCATTGCACTCCCATGGAAGAAAACAAGACTTTAACCTTTCAACTGCCCTCTACTTTGGCATACTCCATGGTGAAAATAAAAAAACCCACATTTGCACCACAGGAGCTAACTCTGAACAAAAGACAGAGAGTATACTGCCTCCCATAAAAGAAAGTCTTAAAAATAATAGACTAGCTATTTTTCTTCCATTTTACATCTTTATTTCAGAATGTTTCCTATGATTTTTTTTACTTACAAGCTAGAAACACATGGGGAACAATGTATAACAAAGGAAATTATCAGTCAAATATCCTACAAAAACATGTGCAGATGACAGAAATATGTATAACTAGTTAAAATCCTAAATCATACATATCAATATGCATATACATAAGGCTGATTTGATTTTCTGTTATTATCTACTGAAGTATTGTATAAAGTTTTGTGGTACCAAAGAGACTGTGTCTCAGTGTATAAACTGAAACCCTAATCAGTAACCACTGTGATGAACAGTCAAGTCTCCACAGGTAGGCTTCCGGATCTTACATGTTGGGTTGTTTTGTTTTTTTTTTAATGAATCATGCTCAAATACTATATTCTGAAATAAAGAAAATGAGAAGCTGTCATAACAGTGAATGTAACTGATGCATAAGGAATAATGATAAATCAAAAATGTCTTCCAAGCAAATCCCTACTGCAGTTTTTTAAGGTTAAGCAGAAATATTTTTATTCATGAAAGCTAGTAAGAACCTAAGCAGTGTTCCAAGTCCTTAAGGCTTACAGATGCCATATTAGACATAGTGTTACTCAAAAAAAAAGCCCCTGAAGTAAACTCTGAGGTTCTGAAAACAGTGTCATCAAGTCTTTCTGAACATTCCCTATACTGGCATAGGCTTTCCTATTTAAAAATTAACCTGTAAAAATACTTCAGAAGATGATGCCAAAACTATTAAAGAGAAAAAGCTCCAAATTAGTATCCAAAGGTTTTAGAGAAGCATGAAAAGTTCTCTTACGAGAAATTTAGTGACAATAATATAGAGGAAAATATCTGCGATCTACCAACTGGACTACTACCTACTACAGACTACTACCTATCATATCAATAGATACAATAAAATTAATATTTCCTTTAAAAAGATTTTGTCATTAGTTTAGCAGCAATGGAATTTAATGAAGATTGGTTCACAAACATATTCAGCTTTTAAATATTTAGAATTGTAAAACAGCATACAGAATGACAAAATTCACATAATTAAGATTTTGGGGTTTCATGAAGAATCTCTCAGTATTTGCATGACAGTTCACAAATGCATGAGAATACCACACTAATAATAAATCTAAATACAGCACTTCAGCTAAAGCACATACGGAACTCTCCACTATTTTTTTAATTGTTCCAATACCTTAAAAGATAAACAAAATCCACAGCACATTAAACACACATAGTAAAGGATAACAACGATTAGGGACACTTTCCTGAAGTAGAAGGCAAGTTATTATTACTGAATATGAATTACATAATAATTAAAAGCTTGCTAGTGAGAAATTCAGTCATCTGTGTAATTAGTTCAATGGATGAAGATACATATTTAAGAAAGGTCAGACAGTAATAATCTCATTAATGCTGGATATTACTGAAACCAGTTTACTGCAGAATTGTTTACGGAGCTAAAGATTATCTACTGCAAGGATAACTTCTTACAGATGGGACTGTCTATGCTAATACATGCACACTTTTCATCTGTAGTCTCATCTACTCAAGAGGCTGGATTATCCTTAGCCTGGAAACAGTGACGTCCAAGCTCCTGATGTTTTCTTAAACTGTGCAGAATTGAGACTTTTAAGTCTTCTCACCCTTTGCTGTCCACTTAGCAGCCTGCCACTGAGTCATTCTCAAGGACTAACAGTACTCCAAAGCCCACATCCAGACTGTTACGCAGCCAGTAAACTCCTGGTAAGCCAAAGAGCTAGAAAACACATTTTCTGTAAGAGATACCCCAAGTATTGCAGAGATGGGGCCATTTTAGTGTTTCCCAAACAAATGCCGCCACCTGGTGTTCAGGTATATGGTTTGAACAGACACTGAAGAGAGAGCAAGGAATGAACGGAAGTCACCATTGCCATGCCCTCTTCGGAGGGGATTTAAGTAAGGAGCTAACTGGAGAAAGTGGAGTAACAAAAAGACTTCATAAGTCAGAATTTGCTGGGATTCTCTTTTCTAGATGAAGTATGCCATCAAGGAATCTCAGACATCCTTGAGTGTGATGATTATTAACAGCAACATTCATACTGTGTTGGAAGGGGACAAAAATCTTCACTGCATGAACATTAAAGACCTGGTGTTTCTAGAGATGACTTCCTCAACTTCCCCAGCTTAATATTCAGTTGATTAAAGGGTGACTGAAAGATCAATAACACCCTTTAAGAAAGAGCTGAAAAACCAAAAGGCAAGTTGCCAGGAGGTAGTCCCAAAGGACAAAATACTCCACTTCTCCACAGCAGTTTTCCTCTGCCAATACAGCCAATCTTAATCTAAAGATGTTCATGGCCTATAACTAAACCATGACATGGGAGTGACAAAGAAAAACCCGCTGGATATCATTTATTTGTTTTGACACTCATACATATTTACATCATCTAAACACACACATACATAGTTTACACATAAATTTGCAGGCTGTCATTTACCGAGGTATCATCCTTCATGTATCTAGCTAATTCAATTTCCCAGACTTCCTTTTCCACAGGTATTTCCTAAGGTTAACTTTTAATAAAAAATTTTGGATACAAATGGCTTCTAAAATGATGATTTTTTTTTTATTCGAGTGAAATTTGATTTCTGGTTATATCTAGTACAACTTGCCAGGACAAAGAATGTAGCTCCCACGCTTCTAGTAACAAAAAGTAGACAGATAATTAATACTTAAATAATGCACCAGGAACAATAATCTGTATTAGAGGAATTAAATTATACTGATACAAGTGAAGAACAAGCAGCAACAGCCTCAGGATAGACAGCAACTTCAGATGTTTTTGACCAACATGTGTTCATAAAACAGTCCTAGCAGTGCTGAACATGTGGTATTATCAGTGAAAAGATTTTGTGCCAAGGTTGTTTATTTAAGGCACGATCAAAAGGAAACATAAGTCCCTGCTGCAGACATAAACCCACTACTAAGCCTTAAAATAAAAATTCTGGACTATCCTCACCACAGTGAAGACTGAACTGAGAATGCCAGTTAACCTTAGCTCCCCCCTCCTCATCACATAACCAACTTTCCCAAACATTGAAGTCTTTTTACCAGGGTCCTAAGGAACTCCATCAGCTCTCCATGGTTTGTAGGACAAGGTCTGAGAGAACTAAAATTGCAGTTGTTTAGCCACTGAAGGCAGTCAGTTGTGCTTTGCAGTAGTTCATCAGGACATAGTTCATTTACTTCTGATTGCAGGTCTTTAAGACACTGGTCTATGCTAAAAAACAAATAAACAAAAAAAAATCACAGGATTTTTTTTCAAGACTTGGAGATAAAAGCATTTTATATACTCCATATTTCAAAAAGAAAAATGACATCAAATTAATGTTAATATTAATCTTTCTTCATAGATTAAACTACTCTTGCAAAATAAGGCCTGACTTATTTGCAGGATTAATATTTAAATACAGTTGAGCTAGAGCTAACATAAATTTCCTTCAGGACCGACTGCACCATCCTCAGTAAGTACTACCCCACTTCTCCAACAATCTTGTACTTCTCAATACTGTTGTCAGTGAATAAGACGTCATCAAACCTAAGATCTTGTCCTTGGTGTTTAATTAGCTAAAAGAGAGAACATAACCTGAATCAACTACCATATTCAAAAGTGAATTTGTCATTTTGCTCTTTTACAAATCAGCAGTTTTATACTACATAACATATATTAACGAATTCTGAAAAACTCACTGACATCACAGAAAATGCTGAAAAGAATTTTAGCGCCAGTTGTGGTGAGAAAGCAGGTCTTTTCTTTCTTGCCATTAGAGTATTTGGAAGAAAACAGAGTTTGTTTTCAAGCCGCTGATCCACTCTGTAAGATTCACCTAGAATGATCACCCTATTTATGAAATCAGATGTGGCTGTTACAGTTGTTACAGGAATTTCAGTTGGACAACTTGCAAGAACAACTGAATATCCAAAATTATTTTATTTCTAGTTCTGTGGAGACTGAAAACAACAACAACAAATCCAGAAACAAATTAAGTCTGTATATTTTCTAACAAAACCACCTTTTCAATATTTCAGAACTACTACTTTTTTTTTTTTTTTTTAAACAATGCTTAATATTTTATATAGTTTCAGTTAGAAAAGCAGTGTTACCTAGATCTAGGCAGATCTAGGCTTAATACAAAGACAGCCAACAGTAAGATTGTTGCTAGTTTTGGTTTATTGAAGTACTAAGTGATTCTCACTACTATGGGAACTTCATTTTGGAGTGTATTAGTTATTCCATTTATGTTCTTACATAAATGAATGCAAGGTTTAATACAAATTAAGTTATTACTTTCTATCTGTGCAGAGATACGGGACCAGATGAGACTTGGCTCTTAACAGGTATTTCAGTGTCAAATACTTTTGATCATGCTGCCTTCTATTTTCATGACATCAACAAAACAACAAACTTGTCTATTATACTGATACTTGCCACTCTATTTTGTAGAGATGAAGTATGGCTGTTTTTTCTTTAATTGCTGTCTAACATTTTCAAACTTGACGATTTTTGGCAAAAGTAGACTAGGGAAGATTTGAAAAGAGAAAAGGAAGAGAAGAAAAGGAGAATGAGAGGAGGGGGAAGAAAAGAAACTGGAGAACAAACAAAATCTTTAAGTGTATATTACAGGCTGGGACAAAATACCAAATTAAAGACTTCTAGTTTAAAAAAAGAGAAAAAAAGGAAAACTAGCCCTGAATAAAGATTTAAATTTTTTTTCTGCATAACATCTCTGTGTGGAAAGATTAATTTTACATGAAATGTGATATTTTTTGAGAAAAATATTTTTATGAAAAATATAATTGGCTTTGAATATGAAATTGAAAAAAATATTAAACACTAAACACTACTAACCCATAACAATCTGTAGAAGAAATCAGTGATAAGATGCATTCTGCATATCACCCACTAACTGACTTGACTTCTTTTAATTCTGCCTGCAGTACTGCTTTCAGGGTGCAGAAGAAACATTTATTTGACTTTCTACTGGATTCTTTCTTTTACTGAGTGATTTGCATTTCACTCTTTTGCAGATGTTATGCAATCTACCCCAAATTCCCATTAGCTGCCTCATTCTGATCAACGGCAATAAAGTAAATCAGTGTCATCCATACCTTGGGAAATTGAGTATGTTTGAATTAACATTTTTAAAAACAGTAGGGGAAAAAAAAACAGATTATCACACTAAAGTTCAGAGATAAACAGTAGTTTGCTATTTCCTTTTATTTTTAACTTATCTGTAACAAACACATAAGAGAGAAGTATACTTTTTCTGAGAATGACATCCAGAATTATCTATGATAGGTTTTGCTTTGTGCCTTTTGTTTCTTGAAAACACAGTACTAAACAATAACAAGCTGAATATGAAAACTGCATCAACTCTAATTATAGAATGCAAGGGCAATCGTAAGAATGTAAGTGCAAGAAGAAGTGTAGCATTTTGAATGTCAGAAAAGAAATAATTTTTTTCCAAAACTATGACCATAAGACTTCTAAAAAAAAAATCATCAAAATAAGTAGGTCATTTTGAACATCTTATTTTCCCATATTTAACTGTATTCATTTAAGAATTATGCTTTACGCTTTACGCTTAAAAGACATCAAGTAAACCATTCGAAGTGTACCTATTTTAACAGAATGAAGTCACAACATTTTACAGCTTCATTACCTTCAGAAACCGAATTCAGTAACTACAACTAATGTTAAAATATGAAAAAAAACTTTTTAAATTGATGAATACACAGATGGCCTCTAAAACACCTCTATAAAATTGATGTAAAAGACTTAATCCTGAGCATGACTGAGTTCAAAATGAAGTGCACTGGAATAAGTATCGTCCTATCATCCAAGGATTTACCAAGAGCAGAAAGGACCTCCATGAAAAGCAACTGCTCACTGCTTGTGGCCTGGCTCAGGTTCCATATAGGACTCTCCAGTCATGAATGCCAATTCTGAACTTGATAAAATATTGGTATCTATTTTTTTAACTTGTGAAACCAGTTCTCAGGACTAGAAAACTGAATGTCCTGTTCATACACGTGGACTCCTGAGATAATACCAAAGGCTTTTATTGTGGTGTGCTTATGTGTCTCATTCAAACATACCCAAGTAGATTACAGCATTATGAATTGTAAAAGAGACTACTGTTGTTAGTCTCTGTCAATCTGCTTCAATTACAAACCATTTTTTACATACATCTTTGACACATGAATCTATGTGCTAGCCAATAAACTACAACCTATAAATAGGCGACAGCCTTCTCAAAGCTGGATATTTTGATAATTTGTCCCAACACTGATAAGGGTATCAAAGGGATAAACTTCAGTGACCTTCCCTGTAGGTACAAATCACGGTACGTCTGCTCATTTTATTTAATCCTTTTATCCCAATCAAATAAACAATGAATTAGGACTAAAACTGGTTTTGACTGAATAAAAATATTTTTGCTTCCAGTATGCTGTATATAAACATGGTCTCAGAAACACTGCTATTTCTTTTAAGATTTTTCTCAACATTTAGTATTACAAGAACATGGTTAACTACACATACTTATTCCTTCACATTAGCTACACAATGAAATATTTAGAAATTTGGTTACCTCTGGGGGAAAAAAAAAAGTATCATTTGGGTTTAAAACTCAGTAATTTGAAATAAAAACCTTTTGACAAATAGGATTGAAATTATCCTCACTATGTTCAAGACCAGGTTGGACAAGGCCTTGGGTGATACGGTTTAGTGCGAGGTGTCCCTGCCCATGGCAGGGGGGTTGGAACTTGATGATCTTAAGGTCCTTTCCAACCCTAACTATTCTATGATTCTATGTAAGTCAGTACTTAAAACTTCATCATTTCTTATCAGTGTAGGCAGAATGAGACTTTGAGCTCCTTGTCTTAGGTAATGTGCTGGAGTTTTCAAAACTGTAAACATAAACATACTTCTGATATGAAAAATGTGCTTAATGTATTTAATGAATTTCACCCTTAAAAGTAGAATTATAAAAAGCCATATAAAGTGCTAACTTCCTTTTTGCCCCCACAAATAATAGTTTTTCATTAAATGCAAATATATTTTGTTAAGTTCAGTGCAGAAAATAAGCTCCATTCTTTAACAAATTGAGTCACCAACCCAGTTGATATCAATTGATGAAGCATAAATCATCTTAACATCATGTGCAGTCAATGGAAGAATACATGTCTGCGTGCAACCCCAAAATTAGAAACATTACAGTAGTTAATGCTTTTTCCCTGTCTACTACTGTTAACTGGTCCTATGCTCTGTAGGTATGTTTCCTGAAACACCCTCTGAAACACTAAACCTTAATGATAAGGCAAGGCACACAATTCACGTTTTGGCTGCTCATACCAATTTTGAGACATTGCTGAACCTAACTGGAAGGTGCTTAATTCTTCCATTGGAAACTAGCCTATTCCTGGTCAGATGGAAGGTCTTTAGTCTCTGACAGTGGTCATTAGAAGATGCCAAACAATAATAAAATAAAAATCGTAAGAAAAAAAAATTAACTTATGAAACTTAATCATTGGAGAATATTGTGAAAATTTTGAATGCATGTATTAAGAAAGTGTTTAGGAAAAAAAGTCGTAATAACACTGGTCAACATCTATAAGGCTCTTCCTTGTGAGGGTGGTGAGGCCCTGGCACAGGTTGCCCAGAGAAGCTGTGACTGTTCCATCCATGGCAGTGCTCAAGGCCAGGTTGGATGGGGCTTGGAGCAACTTGGTCTAGTGGAAAGTGTCCCTGCCTGTGGCAGCGGGCTGGAACTGGATGAGCTTTAAGGTCCCTCCAGAGCCAAACCATTCCGTGATTCTATGATGATTCTAATATTTTAACATTTTTCAGATTATTTTCATCATCTCTAGCAGTTTATGACACATGGACTCAAGTCAGATAGTGTCCTGGTATTTATCAGCCCTCAATTTTTCTTCTGGAGACAATTCCACTTTTGTTGAAGCTGTGGAACTGTTCAGACATAAACAGAAAAAAAATAGTCACCAAACTATTAAACAAGCAGTGGAATATGAAAGCTCGAAGAAAAATTAATCTTTCTCAGTACAAAAGAAATTATACTTAGGCTTATACGGATTTTTGTAAAATTCACTGATTTTTCAAGAATGAAATCTTTCATCCCATGCAAGCAGTATCTTGAGCCTTTGCAGGCACGTCAGTGCTTGTGGTTATCACTACTGGTATACCACTACACCAGTGAAAATGATTTCACTGAAACTGTTACTTCTTTTTACAGTTCAGTTTTGGGCTGTTTTATAAGCTAAGCATAAGCTCTCTTACGTTGTCTCTCTCCACACTGGAGTGCTTTTCTGGAGCAGCATGTCTACTTCATTTGGTAAGTATTCCCACTGTAGAGAGGCAGTCTCAATTTGAGAACACCTAGGTGCTATTATTTATTAAGTTAACGACAGTTTTTAGGAATAAATCAGGCAGAGAAACTGCTTTTTAGCTGGCTGCATCAGTGGACAGTAACAAGCCATGTACTTACAACGGAACTGATAGCGTAAGCACTGTTATACTGATAGAAGACGATTTTGAAAAGCACAGTATCAAAATGAGGGTTTCTGTCTCCATTTATCATATTCCATTTCCTAAGAATACTATGAGTAAGCTGAAGGATGATCTAACTCCTTTCAATTTCTAACAAGCACCATTTCAATTTATTTCACATAACATATGGAGCAGCCATAAAAATGACAATGAGATTGGTTAAATTAAACTGCTAAGCTATAAAGTGAAATTATCTTTAAACCTCATGTTACTTATGCTTAAGATCCTCATATTCATGGAGATCTGCTTTTAAAACCAGTTTACATGTCTTCTATTAAGAAGAGATGGTTCAAAACTAATTAATACTTGTTTCCACTGTGTTTTGAAGAAACAGTAGCATAATGCTACTTTATTATTATCATGTGTATTCATTAAAATGCTTGAACACTAGAAACCATTTTGCAAAAAATCAGTCATATCATTTACAAACCTGTGTGTCACGAGCAGTAAAAATTTTTTGAGAGAGATTTTTACCAATATAACACCCACAGGCATTTTAATTGTTACAATTTCTCCACGATAACCAAGCATTTCGGCTTATTTCATGAAAAGTGAGCTGCCAAAAGAGAAACAGTAAGAAAATTTCCCATGATCTACAGTAAATTTCATGTGGGCATTGCTGATGATGCAGGAATTTCACCAAAAATATAAATAACTTACTTTCTAGTAACTTTTAAAATTATAGATACAATCTAACTGAAAAAAACACAAACCCATAAAAATTCATGAAAAGAATGTTTTGATAATCTTATCTTGAACAGAAACAAGAGATTTTACCAAAAATGGCTGTTTATTATCTTGCATGTTCCTTCAGTGCTTATGATAACCTACTGTAACATTCATGGTACAATGTATCTCTTAGGATTTCTAAAATTCTGGAAAAAATAAGAGGTTATTATAGTTCCACTTCTAGAATGTTTATGTTGTTCCATTTTAGTCTATTTGACCAACAACTTTTTCTGGCATGTCTATTTTTTCACTCTCATTAACCCAACTGTACAAATGGATAAAAGTCCTGTTAATATTTTCTTTACAATGGTGACCCCAACAGCACAGGACAAAGCCAGAAAGTAAAGCTGCTGTGTTTATATACAGGTTTGTTTGTGCGTATGATAACAATTTTTTCATAGCTTGACTAGGAACTGAATACATAAAAAAACCCCAACTGCTGAAGAGATTTCATGTTTACAGTCACTTTCAAGTTACATGCTATAAGTTTGGTTTCAAGCTATGTACCTTGTTTCCTGCTTAGACATATTAAATACCAGCTGAAAGTTTAGTTCTGTGGATGGCTCAAAAATTAACTCTTACTAATTCTTAATCCTCTGATTAGGAAAAAAAAAAAAAAAAATCCAAAGAGTTTTGATTACCAGTGAAAGCCAAGGCAAATGTAAGGGAAAGACTGAAAGCAAATGGCCATCCTGATGAAATTATGAAAACAAAATCAGCAAGTAACCTGAGACTATCACTGCACACAAAACTGGCCACCAGTGACAATAGTTTTGAGAGTCTATAATCACCTGCTTCTATAAACTGATGCAAAAATACTTAACATTCAAGTGTAATATGGGCTCTGTTAATAGAATAGTGGCACTTACTCCCTTAAAACTTACAAATAAAATTATTTCACACAGATGGCCTTTTCTTTTTTTTTCTTTTGTTATAGTACCAAATAGAATTGGTACAATAAAAAAATAGTGAAGGTAATTCAACTGCTGGAAAGGCATATCTGATTTGTCGTGTCACACAATTTCATAAAAGCTATTCAGTTGGAATGCAATAAATGAACATTCAAATGATTTACACACTTCTGGATCATAATTCTTTACACAATGTTTTATTTTTAAAAATACATATATATGCTGTATACGATTATGTTTATTCTCTGCGGTATAATAAAATCATAAATCTATCTGATGAAAAATAGATTGTATTCCAGTTGTATCACTGTAGCGCATAGAGCTGCTCTTATCATACCACTTACAAAGATCAATGGTAACTTGAAAATGATTTCACTCCATGCTACCTCTAATATATTAGCAATAAAAGGACTCTTTTTAATTTAAAAGTCGTATCAGCTGCTGTCCATCTTCTTTTAAACTCCTCTCCATTTCTGAAACTGACATATTACAGGAGCAAAATATCACCTGGTAACTACACGGCTACTTTCTGATTTTGCTTGTGAAAATTAGTTTGAAAACTAGCTTAAGTGTCAGTTCAGCAGAAATACAAAGCTCTTCCAGGCATGCGTTGCTGTGTACCACTCCCTAATCCATTTTCCTGCTGCCCTTGCATAAAATACCATTTTGATCTCATAAAACTTGCAGAGAAAGTCCCTTCTAATTTGTAGGTCCATGTCCTAAGACAGGGACAATTGTCCTTCTTCAAAAATTACAACCAGTTCCACTGTGATGATGTTAATGTAAAATGTACTATAAAATGTTAATATAAAGTAGCATTAAAAGGTGTGAAAATCTAGCCCAAATTTTCTCAACCAGCAGCAAACATCTTACACAAATTAAAAACAAAAACAGTAGTAAAGCATGCATTCCAAAGACTTATCTTCATAATAATCTTTCTAACAATTGAGGTGGCTCTGTATAATTATGACAAAATCACCTTTATTTGGTAGGTGAAGAGGTGACAACTGCCAAAAATGACGATCCTTTTTCTTCCCAGATATACAAGACCATAGCAACTCAAAACTTAAGTACCTATTACAGTATTAAGGCATCAACAAAACTCTGAGTAAGCATCCACATTTCACTGATGTCAACAGCTGGGTAATTGTAATATGACTATGAAATTGCAGTATGTGGTGGTCCACAACAGCATATTTCCCAGATCTTCACTATTATTGCTACCCTCAGATTATTACTATCACAAATACCTTTGTAAAACTATTTTTAAATGAGAATGTTCAAAATATGAGGTAAAAAGCCTGAAAAATGTCTCAAGTCTGGCATAAACAATATAGCAATAATTCAGAGATGGCCTAAATCAATTTTCAGTGAGATATAGCAATGGTTTATTTCCATTCTTCAGGAAGCTGTTTGGGAGCAGACAAAGACCTCTCAGAAATGTGTGCTTCAAAATGACACAATTGTAAAACAGACGTCATCTGAAGATTATTTCCTTGAAGTCATACAACTCTGTAACATGCACTGTTATCCAAAGGCAAGCATTTTCAAAATTTAATGCAAAATTATGATATTTATTGTATCTCTGACACCAAAAGGGGCAATTAGTTTATTTGCCTGAGCGCATCTTTCAAAGTATTTTAAAGGTACTAAAGTGCTTAGCCACAAAACACCGCCACTGTTTTTAAAAAGGCACAAAATCTTGAGCTGATATTTTTGTAATGGGGAAAAAAATCTGCACTGGTGCAGAATGGCTCCAGGAGCAAGGCCATGGATCCTTGGAGGCCTTGTGCGAGCAAAGCAAAGTGTAGGCCTCACATGTACATGACTTAAGCTGAAGGGCACACTACTGTCTTTGAGCTCTGGGGAAAGTCCCTAGGGGCTGAGTTGTGGTTTAAGACCCTTGTAAACAGGGACCGTATATGGGAGGGGAATGTAAATGAAACCATTCAGAACTAGCCAATGCTGTTATGACTAGTAGGCATAATTAACACTACAAGGATATAAGCAATGTACAAAATGAATAAAGCAGAAGCTTGCTTATCACTCATATTGGGTTGTCGTGTCTTGCTTCGCCTCGCCGTCGGCACTGCATCAACAAAGAAGTCTTTCAGCACTCCACTGTTTCTGTAGCACTGATTACACATATTAACCTCCTTGTTTTTTCTACTTCCATTAGAAAAGCTTAAAGAACATAGGCGGTTCAAATTTTGCCTTCTTGTAGAATCCTGCAGCTCTTTCAGTGATTCAAGTTCTATCTCATAGCTGTAGGAAATACAACTGTCATGGGACTACACATTTTCTTCCTCCCCGATCACACCTACTGCAGTAATTCCTAAGATTAAGATGATGCAACAGTCAAAAATTCCATCGAGAGAAAAACTATAGCACAAAAATTATATGGCATTAAAAATTTCTTAAATGCTCAAGTGGTTAAGGTAAAATTACTAGTAAAATAATTATAAAACTTTTAACCTACAGCTAGAAACAAAAGAAGACAAAAGCCTTATTTCTTCTTTAATGCAATGACTTTCACTAGTATTTTGGATACAAATAAAATAGTCTTTACCTAGAAGAGTTCTTCTTTATTTTTTCATCAAGATCACTAAGGATTTGTTGAAACTCCAGTTCTGTAGGAAGGACATCCAACAAACAGTCTAAATTGGAAGAATCTAGAGAATACTCTCCTCCCCATTCCATTTTCAGAATCTGCAAAACAGATACAGTGGTTGAATAATGAAAAAACTCAGACAAAGAAGTATCAAAATATACACAATTTTGTTCCTTGGAAACACTTGGACTAATAAAAAATGTGTTTATGTAGCTCTTTTACCTTAATCAGAGTAGTATATTTCTTCATTATCCCTATTATAAATTTCTATTATATAAAAATAAATATATATGAGAGGGTAAATTTCTTTTGCTGCGTGCTTATAATTTCTGTCTGAGAAGTAACTGCTGTCTGGACATTAGGCACATCATTGCAAATATTTAGAACACAAAATTCCAGACCAGAACAAGTGCCATCTTGCTTTGTACACATTTTACTCAATAAATATTTTCTCAAAACATGTCAAAACCACTGGCCTACTCTAAGACACTAAATCCCAGTAGTCTTTATATTAGAAGGAAAACATTAGCAGAGCTTTTTTCCTGTTTTGTTTTTACTGTACTCTCTTTTTTGAGAAATAAGTTGGTTTTACAGTGATTACTTACTACCAAAGTTAAAATTACATGAAAAGTGGAAACTTCTTAATAACCACCATATTTCATATCTGCTATTTAGGATTTAGTAATAGTATTCATACTGCAGTAGCAACATGAGGAACAAACATAACTAGCCAGATGCACACGATTTTTGGGCAACAAAATGTAATGAATTAATAAATATTTTTTTACAAGCAATATTCTTTTATGAAGCAATTACACTGTTGATTGGAAATTTACCTACAGGCACTATGAGAAAAACAGAGCTTTTCTAAGTGCATACAGGCTACATGCTCTAAACGAACATCAGATTAAAATGCAAGGTCAGGATGGCAGTTTTTGAAAAAATATGAGTGAAGACCTACAAATAGCAGAACTGTGCATTTCTTCAGCAGAAAGACTAATTCTGGTTTTGCTCTTTAATAATACAGAGAACATGAAGGTCCTTTAAAACCTACTATCTTGCACATATGGTTTAACAGGCCAAAACTACAAAATATTCCATGGATCTGTAATTTTCTTAAATTCTCAGAAGCTACAGAATAACGCTTCGCAAATAACAATACAAAGACTTTCAACATTTTGGAATGTAGCTGAAACTCAAGTCATCCTTCTGGTTAAAAGTTTTGGATGCAAACCAAATACACATAACTCATTGAGGAAAGATCAGTCTTTGAATATAAGACTCAAAGTATCTTAACATCTGTTACTGCAATTAAAGACATTGCAATTAAAAGCAGAAGTTAAATGTAAAAGATTAAGCAGTGCTTTATGTAACTGAGATAAAAGCAATAGTGAAAATACCGTTGTTCACTCACATATTTTTATATTCAGGTAAAGTCACTCAAATCCATTCCCTTTTCTCTTCAGAAATATCTCAGAATTTCTATAGAATACAATGCTAACTCCATGCAGTACTTATAACTCAAACACATCTTTTATTCAACTATGCTTGCAGAACAGTCTATGATTGGTATAAAATGCACTCTGTAGTAGATATATGTAATGCAAAAATAACAACAGCTTGGAATGACTCAGAGTTTTCATAAGATAGCTGCACCATGAAAATCTTATATTTATTCCAATATTCTTCCGTTACATGATAACCAAAAGAAGCTTGTGTTCCTCAAAAAAAAATAAAAATCAGTATAGTTTACAGACCACTTACTGTTTGAAAAATTCATCACATGAAAAAAATCACCTTGTTAACATGACAACCTAGTTTTCATGTATGCCTTCCCGTAAGACTTCTATGTCATACTTCTTCAGTTCACTCCTCAAAACAAGGTAATTATTCCTTTCACTCTCAGTTTATGAGAGAAAAAGCAACATCTGATTATTCAGTTTCAAAATACTGTTTTAGCTGGTCAATAGTAATTTCTTCATGTAAAAGTCTAAGAACTTCCCTAATACAAGACTATCACATGAAAAAGAAAAACACAAAAATGTTTTAGAAGGGAAAAAGAAGTACATCAAGATATAAATTGATAAAAATTGAGCAAAAATTCTACCGTTATAACTAGTGTCAGGGCTCTGAGTGCACTTAAGACACTTTAACTGCCTGATGACCTGGACTCGCAGAGGAACTAGATGACCACTTTGGTGCCTGCCTCTATTGCATCCCTTAGGGGCAGCAGGATGGGCACCAGTCTGCAAGGCCCCTCCCCAGCCACTTAGTTATCCGCCTTTTCTCCTGGCCCTGAAAGAGCAGTCAGTCATTGCTGCACCCTGACAGCCAGTATGACACAGCCCTCCTCTGATGGCAAAACCCAATTTTTGTTAATAAATACATTTCTTAAAATTTTTATTATTTGAGATACTGGGAAGAACTCTTGTTTTGAAATTTCAAATTCTTTCAAAGTATTTTAGACAGTAGCAACCCATTTCATCTGCAAAGGTTAATTTCACACTTGTTACTATGCTTCATAAAAAGTATCATTCCATCATATTTCTTTTTACTATTACAGTGAAATACTGTGTGTTTTGAGACAAATGGTCCTGGAGAACCTGCTTCAGATGCAACTCAACGTGTCCCTATCTGTAATAGGTATAGTTCTTTTCAAAACGCATTAGAAGACTATTCATTACCATTACACTAATGTAGTTGTCAACCTTTTTAGTAGCTACTGAAGAAACTTATGTACAGAGTAGCTTAAGAAGAAATATTTTTCAGGTCTCTTATTTTAAACCAGAGTATCAATGCAATTTAACTTCACTGTAACAACTCACCGCTTCTAACAAACCTAATGTTAAGAACCAATTTTTATCAAAACCCATTAGTTCTATTTGAAAAAACACTATGGACTATTCAAGTTGAATCAACAGATACTCCTTGCTTTTTCAGTTCACGTAGTGTTTACCACCAAAAAATGCTTTTCCGTTTTAGTATTTTCTTTTTCAGTGTCAATCAAAAGGAAGGAATCTTCTCGTAGAAGTCATATATAAAATAATACATAGTTCAAATAGGTATTTCTTCATTCTGATAAAATAATACAATAAATATCTTGTGAAAACCTTCCGCTACAAACATACATGGGAAATTCCACAGGATTTTCAAGATTAATTTGAAATGTTTGAATTACTATAATTAGCATTAGTTCTCAAACACACTGTTCACATGGACATAAAACTTGAATAGACTTTTGTATGAGCACTTCCGCTGAATTCACACATGTATGATGTAGCTCAATGTATGAAAGTCATAAAATTTAAATATAAATTCATAGCCTAACATACTGTAGACAAGCAGGTGACAGACATTTCCTACTTTTTGACACAAACACTATTCTTTTAAAATACAGATTATTGGTGAGTTCTACAGTTCACTTGGTAGAACATTACTAGTTCATGTTTATAGAATACAAACTAATTTCAGCATTTTTAGAAACTTTGTAAACTTTGACAGACTCATTCATCAGTACCCAGTACTGTTACTCTGTGACTTCCCTTTGGCACTTCAGCCAGCTAAGATTCTTGTTCCGACTTCAGTGGGTTTCAGATATTACAGAAGAACATCATCAGGGAGAATGCCAGGCAAATTTTGTATTATAGTTACACAGAACATCTAGGTGTATGTGGAAAAAAAAATATAAAAAAATCTAAACTTCAGTTCACCTGCAGCTGCCTCTGAATCAACTGCCTAAGCCTAATGGAAAATGAATCAGCTGGGCTGTCTGTAAAAAAGTCATAGTACATACGTGTTTCAAGCAAATAACAGCAGAACTAAAGCAGGAAGTGTAAGGTTAGATGTGGTTTCTCATGATTGACTACACTGTGTCAAACTTCAAACTAAACGTTAAATTTTCATGGGTTTTCAAATGCCTGTATACATTTATGCAAACTGTAAGCAAACAGAAGCCTTAGCAAAGTATCACTGCATACAATACAGATTCTAAGAGATACAGAAAAGATGCTGTAGTCTGAGTACTACAGCACCTACTTCGGCAAGTTACACAGCAGGTTTTCTGAAAAAAGGCAAAGGAAAGCATTAAGGCTTCATTAAGGTCCAAGGGCAGGCTTTTACACACATAGTACTGTGTATGAAACAATCTAAAGAAGTTCTATAAACCTAAACAGAATCTACTACTTAAGCACTTGCAGATGTTTACTGGAAAAAATAATTTATAGGGTATCACATCAAGGAAATGTATATATACGTGGGTAGAAGGTCTTAATTTCAAGTATTTTTAACCTCCTAAGGCCAGAATTTGAAGCAATATGTAACAGTTTTATTCCTAGACTGAAAATTAACAAGTAATAATCTTAAATGAACCCTGAATCATTATAACATAAACAGTTTCACAAAAATAGAGAATAAAATACCAAGTTTGTGTCTAATAGCTGAAGAATAAAACAAATAAAAGCTTCCTGATTTATTACAGATAAAATGTTTTGGTTTCATCATAACTTCTGTTATTCACCACAACCAGCATACATATGTAAATAAAACTCTTGACTGGATAAAAAGAACAGCAGACTTGTATTGTTTTGTCCAAATCACTCATTTCTAAGTCAAGATTTGTATAAACGTAAATCTTGTTATTTTATAATTCAGCTTTTAAGGCATTCAAGAGTTAAAAAAACCATGACTGTCATTAATATCATTAAGGTAATGATAATGTATGAGACATTGTACGAGACATTCATTTCCAAATACTTCAAACATTACTTTCAGAGTATTTCAGCATAACTTGAAAATAGCTATATTTTGAATTTAAACAAAAACTAGTACATATAAGCCACTTAGAAACTATTACCTAATACATTTATTAATTTAGCAGATTTTTTTTTCACACACCATATTCCATACTTTTGCACAAAAACCTTTGTCTAAGTATAATCCAAGCACCATGGCAATCAAACTTTCTGGACTACTACTTTACAGCCAATCTAAATATTTGAAATATTACTTTAACATTATATCAGTTTTATCCCTAGAGCTCTCATTCCATCCACATCCAGGACAATAAGAGAAAACTGTTACCATTAGCATTACTTCAAAAAGATGTCAGTGTAGCCATGATTTGAAAACAGGGCTACTTCAAACTGCAGAACTGTATGTACAGAGAGCTAGCCAAATCATTGAAGCTTTTTTTCTGATCCTGCTTCTTACCTTACAGGAGGTATCTCCTTATTGCCCTAGCATCCTTGCAAAACTAAAAGGGGCTGAGAGAATTGTCAAGATTTTTCATCACTTAGTTTATACTTTCAAACCATCACCTTAACAATGATTTCCTTTATGTATCTGTAGTTGCACAACTGTTCCCAGCTGCTTTACAGCACAGAAGATGTCATCTGCAATTACACAGCAGGTAGAAACAGTGATGGCAATGGACTGAGATAATACTATTCAATGTAAAATTCCTACTGTTCTGGACTCCACATCGCCTGAATATTTAAAGGGTTTTTTTGAAACCACATACAGCTTACATGAGAAATACATTTCAAAATTATCATTTCTTGAGCTGTATGTTGACACAGTAAAAGCTTCTGTAGGAAAACTTTCAGAATTGTCTCACTATTTAAAATAAAGGCAGCAAAAGAAAAGGAAAAAAATATAAATTCTAAAAAAGAAAATAGCTCATTTTCAGTTCTGCTAGGACACAGGTATTAAAGATCCCTACTTAGATTTTCAAATTTACCTTCCATATTCACTTATTTCCCACACTTTGCTGAGGCATACACAGCTTTTACTAATAGAATACCACGCCATTCCAGTAAAAAAGAACATTTAATGCACACGAAAAAGTCGTTCTGAGTGTTTACGTAATATTTTGAATGTCACAAACTTTTAAACAAGTTTTATTAAAAAAATCTTGCAAGTGTTCCCCCTGTAGACTGTACACATTTGCTGTTGACACAAACTTATATTTAAATGTTGATTTTATATTCACCTGTTATTATTCACCACACACATAACACATTTTTCTTTACATCTTTCAAAGAGAGATTCTACCTATCTATAATTAAATATGTAACCATACTGAATACATTTTTTTCCCCCAAATTCTGTTATTATAACATACAGCAAATAAAAGAGTGGGAGTAAGATACAACCCACAGCGGGACTGAAGAAACAGTCATCACCATGGATGAAACAGAAAGCTGTTCCTTCCATCTCAAGCTGCAATATTAGAATGCAGTCCTATGACCTAAGGCAGCTATATCAGCCATTGAATCATCAAGCCTTTTCAAGCCTTGAAAAAGGACTCTGAAATACACATTTCCGCCAAATAGCAATATGCTATTTATTTTTAGTATCTGCAGGTTTTTATAAACTATGGTGCTTAGTCCTGTTTTCTAGTCATATGTACATGCAAGAATTTAAAACTGAGATCCACAGTACTCTCTACTGCCTCTCCCCCGTTCTTTGACTCACTCAATGTGAAATGTTGAGAATATAAAGCAAAGGATTCAGCACTGCTTTTTTATATTTCCTGCTACTTGGGACTGGTAAGAGATGTTCAAAGACAAGGAGAGAATTCTCATTTACATAAACTTAATCAAACACTGTTGGTTAAAGGCAGTGACTTCAAAAGAGGAACACGCCATCTGGAGTTGCAAGGAAACTCCTGAGGAGTTACATCAGAAGAAAAGAATAAGGCATAACATGACTTCATAACCTTCTGAAGAGAAGAAATGGCCATTTACTGAGTAGGTATTGAGTGAAACAGTCCTGTATCATCTTTGTCTCTCTGCCAGTTATCCCATAACTGGAGTCCCACAGTGTACAACATCCAAGAGTCAACACTTACAAGCCATTCTTGGACCAGAAGTCCAAAGACATTAAGCATCCTACCTGTGAAAAGTCAGTGTCGTAGCCTACCTTCTTATTAGTCTTTACAGTTACTAAAGCCTTAAGTTTTGTATATAAGTATATACTTTTGTATACAAGTGGGCTGCTTTTTTTATATTTCTGGGGGTTTTTAGTAGAGATAAAACAAGGATTCAAGATGCCTCTTCTCACAGATTTTTTTTTTTTTTTTTGTGCCTGTAGTTCTATTATATTTAGTAAGTTTTAAAAACAGATAAATCTGGTGCTATTTTTTCTTCTTTAGATGTAAAATCAGTAATCAACTTTTCTGCCACTGCCACATACATACAAATGAGACATAAAATCCTCTTCTGCCACTGTCCTCAATTAAGACTACATCAATCAATCTCATTGTCAAATGGATATGCTTTATGAATGGTGGATGCTTTAAAGGTACTTTTCAATTGCAAAATAACTACCAGGTCAGTAGACTACTGTAATCACTAATGCACAGACAAGAGATTATTAGAACTCTATTTAGAAATACCTATTGTATGTTCTCTTATCATCCTTTGTTGTTTTTTTTTTATTAATGGTATTTGCCAGGAAAAAAATCATTAATTAGAATAAGCTTGAATTAGCATATAGTATTTATTTTCTACAGCTACATCTGAAGATTGTAAGTACTAAGCAAATTTTGCATGCTGGTATGAGAAAATGTCTGAGAGCAGTAATTACTTTCCCCAGAAAGACTGCAGGGCATCGTTTTTTCCTGAGGACAAGAATATAAGAGATCTCCTATGTGTGAGACTAACAGTGCATCTACTGTAGAACTGTCTTTCCAATTGCGGCAATAAGAGATGCTATTTAGGTGAGTCCTCATTTTGTGTTACTTACAAACTCAGAAGGAAGAGGCAAGTCTTTACAGAACCACAAATCCCTCTCAGAACTATGCTCTCAAAATCACCTGCTACAGCCTTCTTTTCTTGCTTGTCATTAATGTTTAAAACTGCACAGATTTATAAGGACTATACTGAAGAAACTAATCTTTTAACACAGTAGTAAAGAACCTAACTTACAATTTTCAACTAAATCCCTTACAAATAATTACTACCTGCTTTATACTAGACCACAAAAGCCTTTACCTGTTTATTGGAAAAATTCTCCATCTTGACATAATACTCTTTGAGCACAATGGTATTGAAAGGAAAGAAATTTCAAGACCTTTGAGATCTTATAGTTGTTTAGATCAGATACAGAATTGTTACCATTTTAACAGGAGATAGCCTTCCAATGAAACTCCTGTATTTAAAAGAATTACAAAAAAAAAGGCTGCAACCGCAGCTTTGAAAATGTAGACTGTATTTCAGTTCCTTCATTCACGCACATTCTATTTATTTCTCAGTTTAAACCTAAGAGTTAGAAAAATGTCAATTTTATAAAAATGGAATACAAAAACTCTCCATAAATGTCTCTTACATGGGTCCAAGTTTATAGTCACAGTCTTAGTGGCTTGCTTAGCAGCATAAACGTCACGGACTCTCTTGTCCCAAATATTACAGCTTCTCACTAAATTGAGTGTTGTATGACACACTTTACTATAACTGAAAACTGTAAATGTTCATTAGGTTTCCTTTTTTTAAAAAATATCTTTCATTTATTAAATCAAATGTTTAAATTAGGTTTGCCTGGCATAACTCAAACTTATAAAGTTTCATGCCTTACTGCCTACTGCTCAATACATCTTTAAGATACTACTGGGTAATGCAGCCACATACTGCTTCTTACTACTTACAGTTCTCAACTTCAAAAGCACTGTTAACCTTCTGTATCTGTCTTTAAAAAAAACAACACCAAAACCCAAAAACTCAACCTCAGACATAAGTAATGGCACTCTACTCCCTCTTACCATGTATCCTGGAGTACAGTATACTTGGATACACATGATCTAGGAAAAGTTAAACATTTTCAAGGTTGCAAGACACAGTCTTGTTTGAACAAAAAGCATCTGCTTGCTTCACCCATACTCCAAACCCAGAAGTATGAAATGGAAACATGGAAGCTTTTTAATCAGTCTCTCACCCAAACTTTCAAAGCAGCCAGTAGATCAAATCAGACTTACCTTTAGGATGCAATCTCAGTCTTTTAATCTGTAAGAAATAGTCACTGCTCTTACTCAAAGTGTATCAGCAAATTCATGATCAAGCCTAGAAGAGACAAGGTATTTTCATAGAATCATAGAATAGCTAGGGTTGGAAAGGACCTTAAGATCATCAAGTTCCAAGCCTCCTACCATGGGCAGGGACACCTAACACTAAACCATGTCACCCAAGACCTTGTCCGACCTGGTCTTGAACACTGCCAGGGATGGAGCATTCACAACCTCCTTCAGCAACCCATTCCGGTGACTCACCACCCTAACCGGAAAGAATTTCCTCCTTATATCCAATCTAAACTTCCCCTGTTTAAGTTTTAACTCCTTGCCCCTTGTCCTATCACTACAGTCCCTAAGGAAGAGTCCCTCCCCAACAGCCTTATAAGCCCCCTTCAGATACTGGAAGGCTGCTATTAGGTCTCCACACAGCCTTCTCTTCTCCAGGCTCAACAGCCCCAACTTTCTCAGCCAATCTTCATACAGGAGGTGCTCCAGCCCCTGATCATCCTCGTGGCCCTCCTCTGGACTTGTTCTAACAGATCCATGTCCTTTTTATGTTGAGGACACCAGAACTGCACACAATACTCCAGGTGAGGCCTCACAAGAGCAGAATAAAGGGGCAGGATCACCTCCTTCAACCTGCTGGTCACGCTCCTTTTGATGCAACCCAGGATACGGTTGGCTTTCTGGGTTGCAAGCACACACTGCAGGCTCATGTTCATTTTCTCATTGACCAGCACCCCCAAGTCCTTCTCTGCATGGCTGCTCTGAATCTCTTCTCTGCCCAGCCTGCAGCTGTGCCTGGGATTGCTCTAACCCAGGTGTAGAACCTTTTTTGATGGGAATATTTAGTTACACACAAACTGTAGGAGGACTGCAAAACAAGACTAAATAATCTTAAAGAGACCTGTATCACCTCCTTTCAGGAAAAGGCTTTTCACCATAGCATGACAGTAATTACACACTGCCTATAATAACCTCCCCAGTGTCTATAGCTTTTTCTTCTTTAAAGCACAAGTATATAGAATTTAAAGACTGTCATTTCCCATTCTTTTTCATACAAAACTATTTTCTATTTAATATATGAATTTGTTTCCCACCTTCTATTCCTCTATTTCAACTCTTCGTATTGCTGCTTTCCAGTCTACTTTCAAAGAAAACAGGCTTACACAACCATTGTCTGAGCATCTCTCCCCACTGTGCCCCAGGCACATATTTTTCCCAACTTCAGCCAAGTTTTGCAAAGGAGTAGAAGACTCAGAGATAATTAAGTTATAACAATTTTCAGGAATGTAGTTGCACAAATGTAACAAAATCCCTGTAATTAAGTCTGCTGAATTTACCTAGAATTTGTAATGCAGTCAGTATGAGAGACAAAGCCTTAAAACATTAGGTATGTCTTAAGAATGCAGCCATGCTGTGATGCTGGAAAACATGGAAAGTTATGATATGACTTGCACACAGGATGCTTGCTGCTTGGCAGATGCAATGTTTTAAACGAGGAATACTTCTGACAGGCAGAAGCAAAAAAAGCAACCTGATAAGAGAGTCTGTGACACTTTGGCACCATTTATACTAAATAGCTATGTTTGAAGTGGTTGTAAGTACTGGTGACTAACCTCTGCAACATCCAGGAGTGTCTCCCGGACTCCTCTCCCTGTAACAGTGAAGGAAAAAGGAAAACAGCAAGCTATTTGTGGTCCTTCAACTTACTCAGACGCAACTTCTGTGTTAACAAACTGCTCTCAAAATGCAAGATGAATGACCAGTGGAATTGCGAAGGCCTCTGCAGACTCAAGGCAGAGTTTTGGAACACTCATGAAAGGTATTTCCTGACATCAGATCTCTTTGAAAATGTCAGCTACTGCTAAATGGTCTGCTGACAGAAAGGACATGGACCTTGCCAGAGCGAAGTCCCAAAGCAGGATTTTAGGACAAAAGTTATGATTAAATGCAGAAGTTTGGCTTCATCAGGCAGTTTTGAAGCCTCTTGCTGAATGAGAAACTAATAGAGTGGCACACAATACACTAGTCAGAAGTATGTTTCTCCACTGACTCTCAGAACCGTATAACCTTCTAAGTCTGTGCTTCTGAATAAGTTTTTAAACCATTTATTTGCATATTGCTGCTGCATGCTGCATAAGAAGTTATTCAGAAACACAGGAACAGAGGAAAGAAAAAACCCAACAAAAAAACCTCAAGATAACAACAGGAAGGTATGCATGGAGTCTTCTTGAAAATAATGAAAAAATGAAGTGCCCTAACTGCAGAATGCATGAGACTCTCATGACTATGATGTGGCTGAGAACAGCATTGTTGTTTTTACTCAGCTGAGAGGAACTCAAGCAATGCCAGGTGCACAGTGGCCTAAACATTAATACATGAAGTGTAAGAAGCAGGAAAGCTTAATTGCAAGGGATACTGCCTTTCAGAACACTGCTTGCAAAATACTGACCTGCAAGTCTCTCTTACAAGAAATCTATCTCCTTCAGCTTACAATCAAACCACAAATCTGTGTGGCTTTACAAAAGCTGATGACTTGAGGACTTCCACCCTAGACAACATATTTATGAAAAGTCTTTATCTGTTTGAGAATATTCATACAGTAAGTCTCCTGGCTTTGCTGAAGTAGCATAACAAAGGTAAAAAGAATGTACTATTCTGAATTTCCTAGCCTGTCATATGTTGGGGAAAAAGATAGCACTTATCAAAAAGGGGGAAGCCAAAAAAGGTACGTATGTAAGTGGGTCTGAATGGGTATATGTTAGCTTTCAGAATATCCAGCTAGTATTTCTACCTTGGAATAGCTGCTGTATGACTGAATCTTAAGGTTTTTCATAGGCAATCATATACTTGTACTCAATCAAATGTAACTGGCATCACTGTTTAAAGAAGGAAGATGGTATGATTCCACATGTAACTTAGCTTTTCTTCCTAGATCAGACAGCACTTTGCAGCCTGTAGCTTTTCAACCTGTAGGCCTATTTGAGCTTCAGAAAGAAGTCTCTTCCTGAAAGTGAATGCCATCAAGGACATGAAGAAGTTTAGCTCAAAATAAACGGAAGTAGAAAAGAGAGCACTTGACAAACTCTACTAATACTTAACCTTACGTAGAAAACTAAGCTCCTTGCTCATTTAAGTTTAACCTTAATTAACACAATTTTATGTTAGGCTTACATTTCATTAAAGT
This sequence comes from Neopsephotus bourkii, assembly GCF_033783945.1. Lineage (NCBI taxonomy): Eukaryota > Metazoa > Chordata > Aves > Psittaciformes > Psittacidae > Neopsephotus > Neopsephotus bourkii. Next base: position 246,997 of record NW_026901527.1, read on the forward strand.
TCAGCTTTTAACTGTAATCAAAATAAAAAATTTGAATAACATGAAGTATTTGTAGAGAAAACTCATCAGATCTTTTTCATTAGTTGAATATGCTATGAAATGTGGTAAGAACCTGCACAATTAGTTTAAACAATGGAAAGAAGACAACTCAAGCCTTGTCTCGGTTGTAGGCCAAAGGATTTTCTTCCTTCTTAGAAGTTCAATCCATTTACTGACAATAAAATCTACCCTCATTTGAAGCAACCCTATTTCTTAATACCACATGCACATTGTCATCTTTCTTACAAATTCTACTGTGGATTTTGAGCCAGTTTTTAGACATTTCTCAAATATAACTTAAATTGCCTGTAGTTTCAGGCTGCTACTCCTGATCCCTTCTTTTAAGTTAGTCATCATGTTTGCATTGTGACAGTGAACACCAGAATAGGTGGCAGAAGATAACTGTAATTCTCTCTTGGGTAACAGGTTAAAATAGATGTCACTAGTGAATTTGGACAGTATTTATACTACTGCAGATAAACATAATTTAGTAAGTCAACACAGGAATCTTTCTTTCAGATATTAATTTTTAAAGCTTCTCAGTGTTTCCAAAAAGTTCAAAAGTAGTAAGAGGTCTCAGCTTTTTCTCAAAACCGTTGTGACAGACATGGAAGCCCCTGCTAGATAAATAAGAAGCAGACCCTCTTTAGAATAAAAATAATTATGATTGCATAGTAACATTTAGTTGAGAAAAATACAAAATACTTACGTTTGTCACATGCTTTTGACTAAACTTCATTTAAATGAAATTTTAGTTATGTGACTTCTGGAACGCAGGAATATATTTCAGTTGGACAGCCTATCAAGATGTTTTAAAAATTCTGAAAATGCTTATTTAGTATAATGTCCTTGCTTCAAAGAATTTCTTTTTTTTTTTTTTTTTGGCCCACATTACATTTTTATTTTAAGCTTTAACAGCTTTTAACAGCTGGTATCACAAACAGGCAGGAGATTAAACATATTATTTTACCAAAGTCTAGCATTAGTTTCTAGCTCCAGTAGTTCTGGAAACAACAGCCACCACATAAAGACAGATCAGTCCTTTACATAAAAAAAAAAAGATAGAAGGTGAGGTTATCCCTTAGAAATCAACAAGAAGATTTTAATCACTGTGTGAACTAGATTCTGCTGACCACGGTCTGTGCAGAGGCCCACCAAAAGCCTTTAGTAACCTTTAACTCCATTACTTAGGAGATGTCTTTAAGGAAAGATTGCAGGCCTCTTCCCTTACATTTGGCTGACTAAACCTTTGGGAGGAGGAAGAGGTGAAAAGTTAACTTCTGCTACTCACAAATTCATCATTCATGGCTTGACTTCGCGAACGAAGATTTGGGAAGGGCATTTACCCACGCTTACTACAAGCGCGCTGATGACTAAGAAGGCCAATGTGGGATAGGCAAATCCGGCTACAAAAAGCACAGCAGAAGGTCTCCTTGGGTGGAACAGGTGGGACACGATTCTTCCTGCGTTGTCTTTTCTCCTCGAGACTAGTTCTTCGTGAACTCTCAAAGGAGTCAGCGGCATTATGTATGGTGTGCCTCCAAGTCTCCCGATTGGAGGCCAAGGTGGACCACTGATGGTAGTCAATATGGCCAAGGCTAAGGTATTGTTTCAGGGAGTCCTTGTATCTCTTCTTTGGGGCACCTCTCTTGCGGCTACCAGTGGCAAGTTCACCGTAAAACACGATCTTGGGGAGGCGGTGATCCTTCATCCTAGAGACGTGCCCTGCCCAGCGCAGCTGCAGTTTCAGCAATGTGGCCTCGATGCTGGTGACCCCTGCCTGTTCGAGGACAGTGACATTAAACACATAGTCAGTCCAATGGATGTTTAGAATTGTACGAAGGCAGCGCTGATGAAAGCGTTCCAGGAGTCGCAGGTGATGACGATAGATGACCCATGATTCAGACCCATATAAAAGAGTAGACAATACAATGGCTCTGTAGACACTGATCTTTGTACTTTTCTTCAGGTGTTTATTACACCAGACTCTTTTATGGAGTTTTCCAAAGGCTCTATATGCCTTTGCTATTCTGTTGTCTATCTCTCTGTCGATCGTGGCATCTGAGGAAATGATGCTTCCCAGATAGCTGAACTGATGAACTGTCTTAAGGTCTGACTCGCCGATGGTAATATGGGGATGGCGATAATCTTCTTGCGGTGCAGGTTGGTAGAGGACTACTGTCTTCTTCAAGCTGACTTCCAGCCCAAAAACCTCAGCCGCCTCCGCAAAGCAAGATGTTAAACGCTGCAGAGCTGCTTCTGTGTGGGCAACAAGGGCGGCATCATCAGCAAAGAGCAGTTCACGGATAAGATGGTTTAGGGTCTTAGTGTGGGCCTTCAGTCGCCTTAGATTGAATAGGCTACCATCGGTACGATATCGAATATAAATGCCGTCTTGTTCGTCGAGGTCTGCTGTAGCCCTTTGGAGCATCATGCTGAAGAAGATTGTGAATAAGGTCGGTGCGAGAACGCAACCTTGTTTCACACCATTGGTTATTGGGAAAGGCTCAGAGAGTGCATCACCATACCTAACTTGGCCTTGCTGATCCTCATGTAACAGAATAATCATTTTCAGGAACTTGGGGGGACAACCTAATCGTTCTAAGATCAGCCACAAGCCTTTCTTGCTCACAGTGTCAAAAGCTTTGGTGAGGTCAACGAAAGTTACGTATAACCCCTTATTCTGTTCTCTACACTTTTCTTGCAATTGTCTGAGAACAAATACCATGTCTGTGGTACTTCTATTAGCCCTGAAACCACACTGACTTTCAGGTAGAAGTTCTTCTGCGATGGCAGGTACTAGAAAAACAAAGACTGGTTTGACGATAGCAACCAGGAGGTCCAGGAATTGCTGACAAAAAAGAGATCTGCTCATCAAGCACACCTCGCTCAGCCACTCTGCCATGTAAGAAAAGCAGCCTTTCGTCTTGCATGTAGCAAACTCCAACAGAAACTTAGAGACATCCAGAACAAGTGGTGGGTCAACCTAGCAGAAAAGACTCAACTATGTGCAGATTTGGGTGACCACAGAGGATTCTATGAGGCTCTGAAGGCAGTGTATGGACCCACATTCCAGGTTCAAAGCCCCTTACTTGGTGCAGATGGCCAAACGCTTCTTACAGATAAAATCTCCATCCTGAATCGTTGGTCTGAACATTTTCAAACCCTCTTTAGTGCTAATCGTGTAGTTCAAGGCGAAGGGATCCAGCACATTCTGCAACATCCGGTGAAAAACGAATTGGATTTAGCCCCTACCATGGGAGAGACTCTTAAGGCCATACAGCAGGTGAAAACTGGCAAGGCAGCTGGGGTTGACGGAGTCCCACCTGAAATATGGAAGCATGGAGGCCAAGCACTCCACGCTAAATTTCATGAGCTAGTTGTGTGCTGTTGGGAACAAGGCAAAATACCGTCAGACTTCCGTGACGCAATCATCGTCACTCTGTATAAGAAAAAAGGTGCCAAGTCAGACTGCTCAAACTACCGTGGTATAACTCTGCTCTCCATTGCTGGTAAAATTCTTGCAAGAATACTATTGAACTCACAAATACTGGCTCTGCATTATGATTGCTTCTTTTTTTTTTAAAATAAGAAATTAAAAAAGACACACCCTTCCCACAACTAAAACCCCTGCACTAAAAAAAGAACTATAAAAGGAAAGGTGTCTCAGCTGGCAACTGCTCAGTAGAAACTGATATACTAAATTACATCTTCCGAGACTAACATACACCAAAATGTAAATACATGCATTATACTTGAAGAAAAAATATGACATGGTATAAATTGTGAAAGGCATTTCTGTTTTCATCTTGAGAATGAAACTCGGTACAACCATTACACCCTAACATAGCAATGAAGAATCTCTAATTAAACCGGAAACAATGCGAAATAATTCATATTCACTTTTGCCAGGAGCCTCTCCTTTGATCTTCTGTGTTCTGAATCTCTAGCAAATATCTTACCTCTTGTACTTGAAAACACTGTAAATACTGAAATGTGAGGTTTTGAGTTTATTGTTTCTCTCTCCTTGCTCTTCAGACTAATTCCACAGCCAGCCACTAGAAAACGTACCCTGATTCAACCAACCTCCCCTTTGATAAATAATAGACATCAGGAGACAGAGAGATGGACTCCAATAAAATAGGGATATTTTCAAAATTATGAGTATTTGGCTAAGTAACACAGTAAAATCCACACATTCAGGAAGGGCAGCACTCCCCAACCCTAACTAGCCTAGAATAAGTCCACACAAACTGTACACTGAATTTTAACTGTTCTTCTAATTAGGTACTCCATAATTTTGGGTGACATGGTTTAGTGTGTAGTGTCCCAGTCTATGGGAGGGGGGTTGGAACTAGATGGTTAGGTCCTTTCTAACCCTAACTATTCTATAATTCTATGAATTTGTGTTAATACTTTTTTTCTGCGCTTGGAAGTACTTTAACAAGACCGTAGACTACCACCGCCAAATAATATAGTGTCATTTGAGAATAGAGAAGTAAATATGAAGATATGTAGCTGACATTTGACACTGTTTGTCCCCAGATGAAATTAATTTAGGGGGAAAAAAGGAAAATCCTTCCCCTTTCCTTCAAAGTGACTAGTTTTCACTTTTACACATTTATACCACAATTAAGAGTTAACAACAGGCTACAAAACACACAGGTATAACACAGTGCTGTTTACAATGAACTGCGTCCTATCAGTAGCTGAAAGAGCTAACACAGTATCTGTATCTCTAAGAACCAATAAATGCTTCACCATGAAATGGCAGATAGCTAGCTTGCGTTTCCCTCTGTCTGGGCAGCCCTGCTTGTCTCTGACTTACTGCTTTTTGTCAGGTGATGTACTGCTATGGCTCAAGTGTAGTCTGCCTCCTCCCATCCAGTATTAATATCAGAATGCCATCTCACAGCTGCAGTCAACTGTTGAATCCATGCTTCCAGTCACAAACCTACCTCCACTATTTTGACATAATTTAGTATTTCCTTGCACTGAAGAGAGACACACGGTCACTAACCATCACGACTGCTGACCGTGCATAAAGCACCCTGTAGCACTACTATCAGCATAACCGTGGAAATGGGCAAGCATTTTGTAACTCAACTAAACAGGTGCACACAACTCCTAAATCTGGATGCAGAGAAGGACTCTTCATCAGGGACAGCAGTGATATGATAAGGCATAATGGGTTTAAATGTAAACAGGGGAAGTTCAGGTTAGATATAAGGAAGTTCTTTACTATAAGGATAGTGAGGCACTGGAATAGGCTGCCCAAAGAAGTGGTAAATGCTCCATCCCTGGCAGTGTTCAAGGCCAGGTTGGACAGAGCCTTAAGTGACTTGGTCTAGTGTGAGGTGTCCCTGCCCATGGTGGAAGGGTTAGAACTGGATGATCTTCAGGTGCTCTCCATCCCAAACCACCCTATGATTCTATGAGAGGAGCAAACAGAAAGTTATGGTATGGTTGCAAACAAGAGGTTCAGAAGAACAAAGCAGAAAATGTGCAAGATTAGGGAACAGTATATAAATAAAGCAGAAAATACATCTCTTGGAACCAGAAGAATCCTGCAGAACAAACAGAAAAGATTACTGTCAAGACCAGAACAAGTCCTGATACTAGAAAATAAAATCAATTAAGTTGAAAGCAAATGAGATGCTCCCTTATAAAGAAAATTTCCCAAACAAGAAATAGCAGTGATGCCCAATACAATTGCTCACCACCAGACTGATACCCAGCCTGACACAAGCACTGATCTTCTAACTTCCAGGTAAGTCCCATCAGTTTATCTACTGGACATGATGTGCTGTGGTATGGAATACTCCTTTGGCTAGTTTGGGTCACGTGCTCTGTCGCTGCTCCCTCCAGGCTTCTTGTGCCCCTCCTCACTGGCAGAGCATGAGACTGAAAAGTTCTTGATCTAGGGTAAACCCTACTGAGCAACAACTAAAACATCGGTGTGTTACCAGCATTGTTCTCACTCTAGATCCAAAACACAGCACTGCACCAGCTACTAAATAGAAAATTAACTCTACCCAGCCAACACCAGGACAACAGAAAACGGTAATGTTAAGCTAACTTTCTGAAAGTACCAGTACATGCTTCTGTAACTACAGCACTAAGCCCTTCCTTTCTTGCACAGAAGCCGCTCATTGCTGTGTCTTTTACGTCCCTCTAAGATTGTCCTCTGCACACATTTCCAGTTTTCCTTCATCTCAGGGTCTATTTCATGGTGCTTGTCTGTGCTTCACACTCTCCCCTCCAGACTACATTGGGGTCTGCACACTCTTCTCACATTAGGCATTTTTATGCTCTTTTACCAGTGTCCTCACTGTTTTTAACATCACACTTTTCCCCCATGACAGTCCTTATTTTGAGAGACTGTGAACAATTCTAGGTAACCGCTTTTCCCCAGTCATTCTGCTCCTTTATCCTTTTTGCTCAGGGAGATGAATCACTCTGGATGCTAATATGCTTCACTCTGCTGCAAAGACAGGTGCAGATGAGAGATGGGACTTGCTATACTGGCATGGCTCAATTGTTAGAACATCGCATGCCATGTTTGAAAGGTATGAAGCTATGGCTATGCTAAGTAGCAGCAAAGGCTTTCATGTGTCACCTATTTTCCTTTCAGTTTTCTAATTTCCAAAAATATCCTAAAACTCTACACTGAAAATTGCCCCAAAAATAGATTTTTCTTTGCAAAGTTTCTGTACTGGAAAACAGAAAAGGAAACCATATGGAAATGAGAGCAACCTTCAAACTAGACTGGTATCTTACTTCTGCACTAACTCACATACTCAAAACCTGAAAGTTTACCTATTGACCAAGAGATAAAAAAAAGACTTCAGATAAGTGATACATTTTATATTCACTAGACACCAAAAGATGCATACAGTTTGAGGCTGATGTATCTCAAGCAATCAAAAATTCAGCTATATGAATATTGCAATAATTTCAGTTTTTAAATAATTTATCTCAAAGCAGCAGAAAGGATCACTATATAAAAATAAGATGTAAGATGCAAGTCATAAAAATTTGATGTGGATCAGCAATCTTTAAGACTTAAGCTCACTTTCTGCAAAACTATTAATGTTAGAAAATTCCTACCAAAATTCAAGTAATTAGAAAAATGAATTTTATGACCTGTTCCATGAATTCTTAATGCTGAGTTTTATTTCCTCTGAAGTATACTAGCAAGCTGCATGAACTCAAAAAAAAAAAAAAAAAAAAAGGTAAAAAGATAAGTTGTTGTTTAAATCAAACCACAAAGGAGAAAATTCACTTCATTCTGATCCACTCCCTTTTTCCTTTCATTTGCCCCTCTAGTCTTTCATTTTCTGCTACACTCCCCCTTTCAAATTTCCAAATGAAAATAAACGCTGGATAGTCAGAAAAATTATCTGTAACTGCATTTTACTGTATTTGCTGCTTAACATATCCCAACAGTAAACCTAACATTTAGAATCTATCATATCAACATACTCATCATGATCCAAGCTGCAAATAATAGAGAATGTCACTGTCAATTTTGCTTTCTCACACTTCCTTCCCTTCACTTCATCTGATTTTAATAATCCCTGTCAAACCACAAACAGTCCAAATTACCTTCTTGACACAGAAGCTTTCAAGGATGAGACAGAATCTCAACTTTTATTTAGAGCCTACAAAAGCAAGCTGTCCTACTGGACAAATATTATTTCCACTTTCGACAATCGTTACAGTAGAGCATGCTTTTTAATTTTCACTGAAGCTGCCAAGGGTTTGAGATAAGCTTCTTGTTTAGAGCAGACTGACTCACAGGATTAGCAAACCAACAACTGTAACTGTGTTTAAAGAAGCCAGGGCTTTCCAGTCGAAGAAAAAAATTACTTGCAAAAGGTGACAACTGCATGTCATAAACTAACTAAGAAAAAGATTATACAAATAATTTCAATTTAGTAGATCTCACAGGATGTGTTTCAAGATCATTTTACATTTCTGAGATTGACCAAAGGCTTGCAGCTAAGATGCATTATAAATCAGAATTTCAAGGAGGATAACTTTATATTCAACTACATCAGCTGCAGTCTAAGAAAGGTTAGCATTTGACAACAGGAAATATGTTCAAGCTTCCACAGAAGGATGTGATCTGTAATCGTTTTCCTCTCTGATGGATTGTCTTCAAAGCAAGCTTGATAACATAACTCGCTGCTTCATATATATCAATTTAAAAGTAATTGATTTTTCTGATGAGGCACAGTATTGTATAATTAGCATTCTATTTGAAGTTTATGTGGATTACGCAAAGCACAATACATTTTTATAAAAAATATTTTCTTCACAGAGATATACCAGTCTCTCCAACCATCTGAAAGTCTATTGCTTCTTCATATTTTGACTTATTTAAACTCGCACTCAGGTTTTATAGTGTTACTAGCTATGAAAAAAACACACCGAAATAACGAAGATGTTTCCCATCAGAAGCCTCATGTGAAGTAATTTGTTTAAACATCTCAGATTGCCTGTCCCATGCATAGGCCTAATTTAAGACTCATCAAAGCTGTTCTAGAAGATTCTTTGGTAACTAGTCTAAATACATCAAAACAATAAAACCATAATTTCACTATGAAATGCAGTGTTTAGATCAGGTTTAGAGCCCCACAGCAAGAGAATTACGCTCTCTACTAACACAGCAGCATTTTAGTGTTCTTTTAAAAGTTTGGGCTGCCAACTGGTGCTGGTGGCTCCATGATCACTCTTTTCTGTTTGTTTAAGACAGGAGCTTTTTACTAATCCACAAGCCATAGATAACTTATTTTTTCAAATACTTACTCAGAGTTAGCCTTGATCTTCCCACAGCATTCTCTATTTTGATCCGGTTTTATCTCACTCATTGCTTATGTTATCAGGTGTTTGGGGAAAAAAAAACAACACACACACACACAATCCCCCCCCCCCCCAAAAAAAAAAGAAACGCATAACTTAGTGGCACTTTTAAAGAATGGCTATCCACAATACCTTTCCATTGTTGCTGAAGAAGAAAGAAAGGAAAATAAAGGAATAGTTACAGTGAAATCAACTTCCTTCATCTCAAGGATCTCTTAAATGATACTCCCACTCCTGCCTGAAGATCCTTACCATAGGGCAACCAAGGCCGGTAGCTGTCAGCTCACGAAGGAAACATCTCATACTTCTTGGTGAAGTTCATTTACTTCTATCCTGTTAGGCTGTATATGTCATGGAAATGCCACATGGGTATGATTCAAGAATACTTACGGAAAACTCTAATGCCTTTCTACCACATTTTCTGGGAAGATCCTGTGTCAAGAATACTATTTCAAAATATCGAAGCAATAGTGTTACCAGGGAGGGAGACGGAAACATAAAAAAATGTATTCATAGAGGAGAAAATATATCTTTCTTTGGAACCAGAAAGGTCATAAATTACTGTGTAAAAAGGAAAGACAATCAGCTGATTTGTGATGCAGAACGGGGTTCCTCCCTACCACCTTAAAAACTACTGTAAAAATTATATTAAGATCTCTAGTGCAGAAAGCACTTAGCCTTTGTTTTCATGATTAAAAGGGCAAGTGTTCATAAGTATCTTTCAAGTGAACACCATGAGCTGCATTATTTCTTACATGCTTACAAGGCTCAAATGAGCTGTGCAACCAGCCAAGAAGTGGAGCTACAGTGGAAAAAAAGTGCACTACTTGTCTATCACATGAAATCAATCTTTTGCTTCAGAACAAAACTGGACTGAAAACTGAAGATCAGTTTGTTGTTTTTTTATCTGGAAGTAACACTACATTTCAAGTTTCTAGATAGAAAGAGAAGGGGACATCATACTAAAAAAAAAAAAAAAGAGTAAAACTTTTTTCCAGGGTCATGTTAACATTTTAGTACATTTCTTTTTCCTTATGTTAATTTTATGGCATTTTACAATTTTTCTAAAGTTAAAAATTAATAAGCCATATCATTCAAGGTGGAAACTTGTATTATAATCAAATACTTAAGGTTCAAACCATTTTTTTTTTATTTAACTACCTAAAACTGAGTATAGTAACAACTCTACCAGAATATCATTCAGAAGCATGAGCTGTGATCAAATCTATTGTTGGTCAAACCTATTTTTGTATAAAAAATAAGGTTCTGTGATTTCAAGTCTATTCTACTAGCCTGTAAAATAGATACGCTTGTTGTGACCCAGCCAACAGCATGTGGTCCCAACCCAAGATTCCTTTCAGTGGTACACCACCAGGGAAGTGTGAAGGATGTTACAAGCACAAACAAAACATCCAGTAAGAAATATAGTTAATTCTATGTACTCTGAATAATGGAGAAAAGAGTTCAGGGACAGAAAAGGGAGGGAGCATTTAATGAAATGACATGTTTTTCCTAGATAAGCTGATAATAAGTGACATTGCAACATCCTGCCCAATGCTAATCTTTGGAGCTGAACATTATTCAGAAACTTCTAAGGTTGTTCCAAGTAGGAGAACCAAAAATCTATTGCTTTGCCAGTGTGTATCATGGAATGATACTGAACAAATAATTTGAGTTTTAAGATCAAGACAGACTGGAATGCTTCTTCCATTGTTTTCTTCTATCACAGTGTGCATGAGGGACAAGTTTATTACAGGAAAATAGCAAAGAGTGCTGCATTCCTCACGAGCTCCTAGACTTGCATTACCTTACATAACTCGCATGCTCCCAGTCAAAAGGCATCTTAAGATTTTAAAACATTTCATAGTCTACTATTCCTACTTCAAATAATCCATTTCTTCATCTGTACTACTGGTTGATATAGCTCCCTAAACCACTTCTTCCTGGAATGATCACAAGTTTTTAGTCAAGATAGATTTTTGTACTGTTATGCACTCATGGCAATGCAATAAAAAGGGTGGAGAGAAATTGATTGATTATACTGAGGTAAAGAGATTCAGACAACTTGAGAGACAAGCATATTTTCTGACCTTTCTAACCAAAGAGAGTTTACTAGGTTTTTCTGTATATTATAGAACAGACTGAATTCTGTTCCAAATATAATAAATGTTAGGGACTATTGCACTTAAGCAAATGCTGCAAAGTACAATATGAATTTAAAAAACAATGCTCTCAGCTTCCACAGTAACTGCGTAAGTCCTTACTAAAAAGCGATAACTTATTGAAACTTATGAAATTATACTAATCCTAAGTTCATACCTATTAATTTCTTAATAAATAGCTAGTAATTTTTGTAGCTGCTGCAGAGAGAGAAGAATTTACAAAATGGTTAGTCTGAACAAAGCTTATTTAGAACTTAAAAAAATCCTTTTAAACTTAAATGCAGCATTTCTGCATTTTCTTCAATCAGTAAGAATTTATATATATTCTCGATTAGTAGCAATTCTTATAAACTTTACAGGTCATCTAACCACCCAGTTAGAACATTTTAAACATTTTATTTTATATTTAATAGCAAGTCAATTTCAGAACATACCAATGTACAATTTACATAAATATACACCTTCAGTCACTATTTTCTTTCTGCAACTGAAATCTTTTTGTTTTAAGGGCCCATGTGTAATACTCAGTTAACAGTTCATCAGTGGTCCTACGTAAAAAGAAAGTATTATAAATACCAATAGGTAGTATTTGATGAACTAACACTTTCACAGTTAAAAATCCTAATTGCTTAAGTATGATATAAAATGGCTCATACCCTAGGAGAGTATTATTCTTAATTCCAACTGGTAAATAGTAGTCCAAGTTCAGAATGTTTTTTAAGTTTTAGCTTTAGAAGCCTCCATTTCTGTTGAGACTTATATAAACCATGGTGAACACTTCATTTCACTGTTGCAAAGGTAGAAATCCAATGAAGAGTAGGTATGCACGGAATGGGAAATTAGAAAGCCACAGAGTCTGCCAAAATAGCATATGGTACCTATTAAGAAATGCTTAGCAAGGTCTAAACAGCTAAGTATTTTCACTGAGAATAATCTGCTTTGTGGTCACTCACTTGAAAACAAGCAGCTTACAAAAAAGAGGTAGAAGTTTGAGATTAACATCCCACATATAAAGGAGACTGTAAGAAAAAGTGACTTTTTACTAGGGCCTGTAGTGACGGGACAGCGGCAAGGGTCTTAAAGTGGAAGAGGTATGATTTAGATAAGATCTGAGGAAGATGTTTTTCCCTGTGAGGGTAGTAAGGCCCTGACACAGGTAGCCTGGAGAAGCTGGGCCCAGAGAAGCTGTGGCAGTGTTCAAGGCCAGGTTGGATGTGGCTCGGAGAAAGCTGGTCTAGTAGAAGGTGTCCCTGCCCATGGCTGGAGGTTGGAAATAGATGAGCTTTAAGGTCCCTTCTGACCCAAACCAGTCTGTGAGTCTGTCATTCAATGCCTTATTAAAAGAACTAAAGATTGGCTGTTGCATCCAGCTGTGATTGTTGACACTAACATAATTAATCAAGTATGATAGATGAAGACTAGCTTGGTGACCTGGTTTTGGCTGGGATGGAGCTCATTTTCTTCATAGCAACTTTTCCAGCTTCTTTGAATTTCCAGCACAAATCCGAACCATAGCTCTATACCCTGTATTGGTAACACAGGTACGTTTTCATTACTGCTGAGCAGTGCTCAGCTTAGAGTGAAGGCATTTTCTGATCCTCACCATGTCCCACCAGCGAGCAGGCTGGGGATGCACTAGGAGCTGGGAGAGGACAGTGCCAGGACTGCTGACCCCACCTGATCCAAGGGATATTCCGTACCACATGGCATCATGGTTAGCATCTAAAGCTGGGGGGGGGGGGGGGGGGGGAAAGAAGGAAGGTGGAGATATTTCTGAGTGACAGCATTTGTCCTACTAAGACACTGGTATACATGGTGGAGCCCTGCTGTCCTGGAGATGGCAGAGCACCTGCCTGAGTGTGGGAAGTGGTGAATGGATTCCTTAGTTTGCTTTGCTTGTGTGCGCAGCTTTTGCTTTACCTATTAAACTGTCTTAATCTGAACCTGTGAGTTTTCTCACGTTTTACTCACCTCATTCTCTCACCTTATCCCACCACAGGGGGAGTGAACAAATGTCTGAAGGGGTACTACTTGCTAGCTGGGGTTAAACCATCACACATGGCAAAAATACCAACCTTCTGTACCAGTCACCTACCCCATGCAACCCATCCATCCTCATTTACAAGGCAATCATGGTTGGATCAGGGCAGGTGACTGCAGTGAGTGGCTGGTGCAAGCACTGGCAGCTTATGCTATATTAAATAGACAAAACTATGATGAAAATGATAAATTGCCCCAGCATTAGACTTACAGACCTTGAGAAATCACCCCTAGAAAGGAACTGAAAGGACTGTGTTTACGTACCTGAACAAAAATGTCCATTATGTTCAAGAGCAACAAAATGCTAAAATGTAAGAAGTAACTGCAAGTATCCTGTTCACCTGCTTTTGTTTCACCATATTTTAAGTAATTTAAATGCCTTTTTACAAGGTTTTCTACACGTATTAAAATTCTCATTTGATTCAGTACTTAAGTATTAAAAAGAAAGTGGTATTTTACATGGTAAAGAACTGGGAACTCTTAGAACCTGCCATGGTTGTAGCTGAAGTACCCCAGGACTAAAATCTCTGTAGCTCGGAAGTTCTGTAAAAGAATCAGCAAAGGCAAGAACAAAGGAAGATTGAAAGAACTGTATGTAAGTTTAACAATGGGATAGACAGCCTCTGTCCTTTGACCAACACTTTCATACCTATGTTTTAAATTATGAACAATGCCAACAAAGCCTGTACTTTTTCCACAGTATTTATTATTTTTCTGAAAACAGATGCTATGCAAAAAAAACCCAGCAAACAGCAAACTATATTGAAAATGACAGTAAGGTTGTAACTTCAGCCCACAAAAGCCAAGAAATTTAAAGTTAGTCTGACACTAAATCCTTAAATCATGCAATTGGGCTTCTTTTTTAAAAAGCAACAATGCAAGTTAATGACAAGTTGTCAGCCCTGAGTTTGAATTGCCTGGAGTTTGTCATTTGGTGTTTGTGTCACAACCTTAATGTTATTTAAATGTGGGGTTTAGTATCTATTATTTAAAAAGGTCTACTTTACGACAGCAAAAAGCTTTGATGGAATAAACCTCAAAGTACACTGCAGTGCTGGTATGCCACTTCATTAGAAGTAGTGCATAAAACATACACTGTTGACAAATCTAATTCATTAAAGGTGAGGTAGAAGCACTTTAAAACAACTGGATGGCATCATTATCTACAGTTCCTTTTATAAATTATTCTTCTTTTCCCTTTTGACTGAACTTGTCAGTGTTCCCTTTTCAGATTGTGAATGTTTTTGCCTTAAAATTCAATACTTTCAACATGTTTGGACAAGTAAAGTAAGTATAGTATTTGCTAAAACTGAAATTATAAGCAGAAGCATGCACTTCACTGATTATTTCACCTATATTAACTAATAAGAAATAAACTAAGCAACAATGCATAAGAGTTTCACCTCTATCAAACACAGATTTAGGAATGAAGAGGAGAAAGTACAGCAGAGTAACACTATGGCAGCATTTTGCATTGCTATCAGATGATTTGGATTTGATATTTAACTCCACAAGAGGGAAGATGAGGCACATCACAGAGCTGACAGCTATCTGACATACTTAGTTATGAAAGGAAGAATTGCTAACTGTATTGCTCAGACTTTCAGGTAAAGACCAATAATAGTATGAGAACTAAAGGGAGAGAGGGAAAACCAAAGATTCTTAACCAAGGATTCTTTCTGCAACATAATTTTCCTTTTAATTCCTTATAAAGTGATCTAAATCTATCCATTAAAAAAAAACCCAAACCAAACAAACCTAGAAGTAGAATGCATAATCATTTTTCAGTATGTCAATACAAATATTTTGTAATTAACTAGCTGGATTAGCGAAGAATTTTGCCTGTTCAAGAAAAGCTCCTGTATAGCACATACTACTACCTTATATATATGTATAGAGACACATGTACATTTACACATTTTTAACTAATGCAGTGTCTCAGACTAATTCTATGTTGTTTCTTGCAGAACCAAGCTCATTCCAAAATAACACCGATCCTGAAAATTTAACTTGCATATGTTTTGCATAGAAAAAACTGGCATATGAGTAACTTAAAATATGGAAACACCTCCAAATATTGAGGCCTATTCCATGCCTCCAGGGATCACAGCAAATCAGTTTCTGCAAGCAACTATAAAAGTTTAAACTATAAAACAGACATACTAATTTACCATATTTCAGTCAGCATCTACCATTTACCTTAGAAGATTTAAATCAGGTATGTTTTCAATATGCTACATATGCAACTCTCCTAATTAGTCTCCACATTAATCCTCATCCTGCTCTTTTTCATTTTGTCACCTCTGCTGCCACTGTCTGCAAACCCCATGAGTGGAACAGGCATACTTTTTTAAGCCTTCCACCACCAAAACATGGGTTTAGTTAGCTGCAGATGCACAAGTGTACAGTAGTACTACTCTGGTCTGCCTAATACATTTTTGAGGATGCCACTGGGAGGCAGAAAAATGAGAGAAATGGGGCTGCCCACTTTAGAGAGTTTATGCTTATGCAGCAGGGCCCATAATGCTTTCCCAAAGGATCTTTGCTTTCCCAGAGGTGCTCCACAGCATTTCCTGGAAAGATACTCTGCTCCCAGTCAAGGATTTCAGTCCTGCTCTCATTTCAGCCCTTACTGATAATCTTTATGAGCAGTAATGCTACTAACTACACAGCCCTTCTGTCAATACTGGCACTCCAGATGGAAGAAACAGCTAACAGCAACAACCTTCTGCACTAATGTCATTGCTTCATTGGGAAAGTGGAAAGAAAGAGAGACCTTAGCTACCTAACTGCTTCAAATGAACTCTTTGATTCTTCTGTGCATAAGAGACTGCCAAAGTACCCCTTCTGCAAAAGGTCTAGACACTTCTGCAATCCTCACATTATTTTCAGAAAGATATTTGGAGGACCACACCAATTCTCTGAAAGCTCCTGGGACTACAGACCACAAAAGACCATTGCCATCTCTTTACTCGAGGGAACATTTCCCTCATAGCATAGAGTATTATCTCAGGATGGGGAAATGACTTGTATGTCTTATACCTGGGTATGTCAAAGACAAGTAGAATCACACCGTCATGTTCACAGCAACAAAACTCCACTTCTTACCTCCCGAGTCCACAAGTGTGATGGGAAACAACGAGCCATTACACAAAATTTCTTCTTCATCCAAATGACTTCACAAGACTCAGTGAGAAAAGCAAAAATGATGGCTATTTAGCTTATTTTGCATTGAAAAAGGCCTCAAAGCCTATCTGAAGAGAAACCCACCTTCTTATGGCAATAGGTTACTACATTAATACTACAATAATTAATTTTTTTTGCTATTATTCTGACAGTTAATTTTGGATTTACTCTGTGCTGAATGCTGTCTGCTTTTTGAGTCTAGTAGACAGTCACACCTGCTAAAATAAACAAACCAATAAAAGCTAATCATTTTGGTAAATAATGCTTCTACTACAACCTCCATGAGATTTTAAAGAGACACCAGTATCCCAGGGTAAGTTGCCGCTGGGTGCTGACCTGGAATTCTTTTGCATGGATATCAAATGAAGTAAGAATACAAGAGTTATCTACAAGATCTGCTGATAACAGGGGTTTCACCTCAACTTACAGAACAAACAAACAGCTACAAGAAACCACTACAATACATTGTGAACCTCGCCTAAAACAGCATATCTATATCTGATACCTGTATTTCACAATTTTATATAAGCTTCAAGTTACATTTTGATAAAATACACTAACAGAACTGCAACATGCTATGTAATATTTTGATACTAGCTTGCTCTTCTTGTACCTTCACTATCTTTATTTGTTCACTATCTTATCTGTTATAATTTATGCCATATTTTCTCCTAACTTCTTTTTTAGTTTTTTTCTCTTCTCCATTCATAGACAACCATCTGCACCTTTTGCCTACCCTCTGTACTGACCTGAAGTACAGCAAACAGCAGAGAAGGCAAAAAGTGTACATACACCACATTACCCCACTGGTTACATCATGTTTAACTCAATTTTCTAATGTCTGAGCCAGGGTCCAGGTTTATCTGCATTGTGAGGCATCAGCCATGCTGTTGGCAACTGCCTAATAATAAATAAAATTGAGGGAAGGGGTTACTGCAGAGAAAAAACAGTTCTGGAATATTCTAAGAAATGTAAGAAATAGTCATAATTTTTCTACCATTACACACATTCACCATTCTGACGGCAGCTACTTAGGAAAGGATAATACACAAAAGACAAAATGCATTTTAAAACACACCCCCAAAAATTCAAAAACTAATAATCAAACAATACAATCTGAATAAGCTTACCTGGATTCCGGGAAAAAAAAAAAAAAAAAGGTGAAAGGACTTTGACGAAGGAATATTTACTGATCATATCAGAATGGATCTTCAACACAAGGGAAAATACTAGGTCAGTGGGGGAAGTAGCTCAATTAAGAATTCCAGGCAGGTACAGCAAATTTAGGTGAGGGCAGAAGAACAGTACTATGATTAAGAAAGAAGGTCCAAGATGCCAGGGACTAATGACAGGAAACTTAAACTTTACATGGTGGGAAGGTTAAGTATTAAATGCAAAATGAAACCATTCCACTGCCTGTATGTTAAAAAAAAAACAAACCAACCAATGACAAAAACCTTATTCCAAGTCATGAGTAACTGAAAGTGCACTAATGAAATGCAGTTCATTAATTCATTAATGAGTGAACTAATAAACATAAAGTATACAGCCTGGAACCCTTTACAGCGGAGTTATTGAACAAGTTGCTGAACACCATTCTGCGCTGTCTGCATTTGACTCTCAGCAGTGATTCAACTGACAAACATCAGTGGAATGTGAGTTGGCAGAAGGGCCAATGAATGCAAGGAGGTAAGAACATAGGCTGAGCTTACAATAATCAGAAAAAGAAACATCGGTTGTAAAAAAACAAATGAGAGAAACAGAAACAGTATCTCTCCTGAAAAGACCACAAAGATGTCTCTAACCACAAGCACAAAATTACAATAACAAGTACAAATTTACAGTAATAAATTTATGATAATATATTACCGATCATAAATTTATGATCAATTTATGATAATTTTGTCAGTGCTTTGTAGTGAAAACAGACTTAGAACATGGACTTAAAATAGGGCATAAAGTTAGATTTTTCTCCACATGAAGGCAGTGTGGAGACACTTCATTCTGTTTTAGCTTTAAAGACTGACTTTCCAGTATCACTTCAGGATTTGTGTTTGTTTTTTCTTACAGCGCTCTAATTACTGTTTGACCAAAATTTGCCTGTGGCACTGTAATTTTTGTTTTGTCAAAGGGCAGTGCTTAAACGAGTGTACGTGTTATGTTTATGCAACAGAAAAAAAAAGCTCTAATGAATATTTTTTTAAATTCTAATACACTTCTTTGCATGATGGAAATTTTAAGCATATAATGAAAAGTATCTTCCATTCCATGAAAAAAATCTGTCAGATCATATTTCAAAATTGAAGAGATGTGTTTGCTTGAACTGTATCGCTATCACAACTACTGCAAGAAATTGCATGAAATTTTCAACACAGCAAGACAAAACCCTACTTAGAGATGAAAAAGTGAAAAAAAAACACCAACCCAAACCCCACCAAACTGTAAGTTACAAAGTTAAGGATAAAGTGTTGAAGGCCTGCAGAAAGAGGCAGTGAGATTTACAGAAAAAACTCAACACTGATAACATTGATCATGGCAACACCAATGAGCCCTGGAGAAAAAAAGAATAGCTGTGTATGGGAAAATGTAATAAGTAAAATTTCAAGGGAAAACACATGTGGTAATATGATTCTGTGTGGAACATAAAGGGAACAAAAATTATTAGGTAGAAAACTAGAACAGTGGAATGAAAACAAAATACTTTTTTTTTTTGTCTCTCTAGGGAATAAAATTAAGAAAGAAGCAGTTTCAGAAGTCTGACATAAGCACCTGAAACACTGCAAGTAAACTTTTTGTGAAAGAGTAAAAGGAACACTTATTCCTCTGATCTTGGCTTCTTAATGAACTGAGGACATGGAAGCTGTACAGCCATTCTTGGTAGTCCTTAAAATGCAATTAGAAATTTTGTGTCAAATACCATTCATGTGGCACTGAAAATCACTTCTGAATTTTTACAAAAGACGTCACAGGTACTGTAGAAGAGGAAGTGGAGAAGTACATATCCATCTAAAACCCAGAAACAAACAGCTTAAACATAGTTTATAGTACTGTATTTGACAATCACATTGAAAGAACAAAGAAACCTAGAGGTATTGAAAAATACACCAGCTAAAAAGACTGCTCCCTAGACCCATGAGACCTAAGTTACCCTTGTAACTAAGATAAAACATAATGCCTTAAGAGATATCTAGCTACTATAAAGAGATCACAATAGAAAAGAGGAAAATACTTCAGGCTTTTTATGAAAAAAAAAATAAAATAGAGGGAGAGAGTAAGTGAAATCCAAACATCAAATATCATTAAAATGAAGACAACATGTTCTTAATTTCTTAAATCTACACTTGAAGTATACACTTTGTGTATTTTAAAGTGAACATAAATGTGAAATGTTTGAGGTCAAATGTTTGAGTTACTCTGATTCCACATATTTCACGTGCTAGCAAAAAGAAAAAACCACCAAACACAAAACCTAGAAAATATTTAATTCTCAAAGGTGACAGTCATCATAGAAGTACGCAACTTCTTCACTAGAAGCTAATTTACAGTACTGTGTGCTGAAATTTATTGTACTGTATGCTGAAGACTCCTCCAACCTGTTAAAAGCCCTTAAGAACTGCTATTAGTTGCCAGTTAGGTAATGGCTAGTAGCTAGTAGATGTTAATAAGAATTAAACTGTTTATATTAAAGTGAATGTTTACAAGAATTAAAATGAATACCTTTACTGTGCTGACAACTCAGAAGGTAAGGTAAAGATGTGGCACAGTGCAAAACAGAAAATGCAACTTATTTTCATTCTCCACCAATAAAATGCAAGCAATAAACACAGCCATTGTATTCTGCATATTCAAGTAGATGTTCAGAGGTTTTTCAGTGCCACGTACCAAAAACGCATGTCAGAGGTTGTTGATGGTTAGATTATCACGCTTGCACACAAAAACACAGAATGTTGAGGAAACAGAAGATGGGAAGAACTTCAGTAAGCATTATGGCTACCAGAAAACTTTATAAACAGCAACACTAGACCCGTCTAAGGCCCAGCAGAACTATTTATCCATTCTGGTATGTGGGAAACTCAGCTTCAAAACCAAGTTTCAATGTGCTCCCAAATTTTAGATGTCAGAAGCTAGGTGGTTTTAGTTTTTTTTTCAACAGGAATACCTACGTTTTGTAGCACTGGTGAGCTGAAAACTACAGATCTAAGCTGCAGTGACACACACCAAGCACTTGGGAAAGATTTGCCATACATATCTCAGTTTACAGGTCTTAAATACAAAGCTGGTACCTCTGAGTATGAAGTGCCTTGTTCACTCTCACATACGGTTTTATGAAAGTAGAGAGAGCAGCATTCAGCTCTCTAAGCAGGCAATTCAGTCCTTTCTTTGACTGAATCAGGATGTGTAGGTTCTACATTCCAACCATTTTAAAAAAGGAGTTAAAAGCATTCTACAGAGCTAATTTTATTGTGAAGTGGCAACAGTAGTCTTAAAAAGCTGGGCCAGATGATCCTTGTTAATGCGCTATCCATTCAGCACACTACATGACAATGGAATCACGTAAGAAAGTCACCTCTCAAATAAATAAGGGACCAAAACAAAGTTTCACAAACATTCACAATACCGGCATTGCTAAATTTCTGAATTCTAAATTGAATGCTTGAGGTACAAGCTGACTGTTATCTTGACCTTTTCGGGGTGCTCTTTAATGTAAAAAACCCCAAATCAAATCCTGACTTACACAATGAAGAGTTAGAACCAGCCTGATCATGGGGGTTAGGAATGCCTTCCAAAATACGTCTGGCCACCTTCCCTGAGGATCAGCCACCATGTAGTACAAGGCACTGTGAAAGTTTCGCTGAGATACAGACATAAAAGGTACTCGGGATCAGAAATCCACTCCTAACTCTGCTGAGTAACAGAAGTGGTGACTTTTTCACAGGATCTGAGTCGGGCGGGCATGTCCCGCTCACCTCCCTTCGCCACTCGCCTGGGTCAGCCCCGGGACCTAGCGCCCGCGGCCTGAGGAAGGAAATGCCCTTCCCCGCGCCAGGCCGAGGCGCGAATTCGGGCCCCTCAGCTGGGCACCTACCAGCCTCACGGCCGCCTCGGACATGCGCAGCGGTCCCCGACCCCGGTCGCACTGCAAGGGGAGGGGAAAGGCAGCCCCCGCCGGGGCCACTTACCCGGCAGGGCTTCCCCCTCACCTCCGCGCTGTCAGCCCCGGCTACAGCGGAGCGCCAGTGACAACGTCCCGGAACGGCCGCACCGCCACATCCGGAGGCGGGGCAGGGAGGAAGGCGGGAACGCGCCGGGGGACGAGCGCGGGATCTAGCGTCCGGCTCGGCGGGGAGCAGCGTGAGGAATCAGGGGGAGCCCGCTGCCGCTGCTATAGCGGTTGTACTTGAGGCCAGCGGCTCCCCCCGCCGCGAAGCGTGAGGCCATTCGCTACCTGCGGCTTCCGCTTGGGCTCGCCGCGTCGCTGGGCGCTTCTCGCCGGGATTCCGCTGGGGAGTGGGGTAGCTTTCCCTCATGGCGGGAGAGCGGGCGGGTGGAGGGAGCGGCGCTTTTCCACATGGCAGGCGGAGGAGGAGAAGGGGGAGTCGCTTTACCTCATGGCAGGCCGAGTGGCCCCTAGAGCTGCCGGGGTTCATCGGGCGGAGGCTTTAACGGGCGCAGCCTCCGGCTGGGCGGGGATGCTGCCCCTTACTGCCGTTGGGACGGGGTAGCGGCTTCAGCTGCGGCTAACCGCCGCCCTGTGGTGTTCGAGCCTGGCGGCGGATTTCCCCTTTTGATCCTAGCAACGTTCCGTGAGTTGTATTTTTTGTGTTAATGTTTCCGTCTCGTGTGTTTAGCTTGTAACAGATGGCAAGTGCGGGGCAGAAGCGGATAATCCAATTCACTGGATTTAAAAAATGGGAGAAAAAGGCGCTGCTGAAATGGCTGCTCAAACTGGACTGTGTGTTCATAGATACGAAGGTATTGTTCACTAAAGTAACTGCTGGTTAGCGCAGAAAATAAAAATATGAACCTTAAAAGAAAGGACCACGCAGGAGTTTAGACTTGTGTATGAATAACCAAGGAAGTTGGAACTGTTTCCAGTGATGCAAGTGTGTTTATTTGTTTTTATTTTGTTAGAAATACAGGAATTGTACACACCTTATAGCAAAAAAGCTGTGCAAGAGCGAAAAGTTCTTAGCTGCATGTTCTGCTGGTGAGTAAAAGGTTTCCCTTAAAATTTCTTAGCACCATAACGTAGGACTGGAAAGGACCCCTAAAATGTGTCTCGTTACTTGCTTTTATTTCGGGTATGAATGGCCTTACAAACCCTTGTGCTTGTTGCATTAACCTTAGTTTTTAACATAGCATTGTGTTCAAGTTTTGATTTACCTATTTTTGATTTGGGTATTTTCTTAAATGATATTCCTGCCATCTTCCTTATTTGATCCACATATGTTCCTAGGTGCGTTTTTTTTATATTAGCATACTAACATATATTAGCATACTAACATACTTAGATCATGAAGTCAAAGGCAAATGATATAAGTACTTAAAAACAGATTGCTTGAGAAGGGGGCAGGAAGAGTATGGCCACCTGTAGTCAGCGTGGGGTTTTGACACAAATTCACTTGCAGCATTCGCTGGCAAAGGTCACTGTCTGTACATTCCTGTTCATGCAGCAAGAGAAAATTCCAGGTTTGTTTTTTTCTGATACAAGCCTCTGGTATTTACTCTTGCTTTTTTCTTTTTTTTTTTAATGTAAGTCCTGATGGGCAAACAGAGCGGGTCAAGGCAGTTCGCATGGGCAGGCGAGCGGGATGGTGAGCACTCGCCGTATGACCAGGGCCCGGTCTGGGAGCTCTGCTCTGGCTGCCCCGGCGGTGGCCACCGTAGGCACTCAGACAGAGCCGATGAGCGGGGAGGCTGCAGTGCAGACTTCGGGGTGTAGAGAATGCCTGCACTGGTCTGGTGAGGGAAAGGTACACAGTGGGCAGGGCTGCACTCGGTGCTCCCTGGTGGAGGCTCTCCTGCAGCAGGTGACTGAGCTGCAGGAAGCTATCAATAGGCTACAAGATGTCAGGGTAGCTGAGAGGAAGCAGAAATGCTTGCTCCCTGCCCAGATTGTGCGGAGTCCTCAAGCTTCCCCTGTAGCTCATGGAGGAAAGAAGCTGGGAATTGGTGACAAAATAAAACAACAAAAAAAGGAGGAAAAGGACAATTAAAAGCAAGGCACTTCCTCCTGAACCTGTTGCCCCCACGCAGAACCGCTTTGCTGCCCTGCAGGGGGCTCATGAGGAAACGCAGTTGCGCCAGAAACAGCTGGCTGATGCACTATTAAAGAAGATTTCTACTGGTGCTGCCAGGAAAAAGCGGTGGGTCGTAGTAGTAGGGGATTCTACTTTGAAAGGGACAGAAGCACTCATCTGTCGGCCTGACCCGGTCTCAAGGGAGGTGTGTTGCCTACCAGGGGCACAGATCAGGGATGTGGCAGAGAGGCTGCATGCTCTGGTAAGCCCCACAGACTATTACCCACTTCTGATGATACATGTGAGTGCTAGGGATATAGATAGTAGTAGCCTGGGGAACATAAAGAAGGACTACAGAGCCCTGGGAGAGGTGGTTAAGGGCTCTGGAGCTCAGATTGTCTTCTCATCTATTCTCCAGGATACAGGGGAGGACCTAAAAAAAGCTAGGATGATTAGCCAGGTTAATAAATGGTTAAAAGGGTGGTGCCATAGTCAGGGGTTTGGGTGTCTTGAGCATGGGACCCAAATTTGTACACCAGGTCTAGCGGGGGCTGGTGGAGCTGGTCTGATAAAGAAGGGGAAGAGCAGTTTTGGTAGGAGGCTTGCCAGACTGGTTAAGGAGGCTTTAAACTAGATGTGTTGGGGGAGGGGGACATCATTCCATCTCAACACTCCCAGTCAGTTGCCAGCACCTATAATAAATGCTTGGACCAATGCAGAGATATTCCGGCTGCTCCAGCCAATGGGCCGGCTTCATTTGGAGCTCAGCTCAGATGCCTCTATACAAATGCCTGTAGCATGGGGAACAAACAAGAGGAATTAGAGACGTGTGCTCGTCTACGGGACTATGATATAATAGGCATCACAGAAACATGGTGGGATGGCTCCTATGACTGGAGTGTTGGAATGGAAGGTTACAGGCTCTTTAGACAAGACAGTCCTGGCAGGCACAGAGGGGGAGTTGCCCTTTATGTTAGGAATAGGCTGGAGAGTATGGAACTCCATCCGGGGACAGGTGAGCAGTTAACAGAGAGCTTGTGGGTCAGGGTTAAAGGAAAAACAGCAATGGGAGACATTACAGTGGGGATATGTTATAGACCACCTGATCAAGAGGAATCTGTGGATGAAGCACTCTATAGGCAGATAGGAAAAGCCTCACGCCCACAGGCCCTCGTTCTCATGGGTGACTTCAACCACCCTGACATCTGTTGGAATGATGGTATGGCCTGGCACAAGCAATCCAGGAGGTTCCTCGATTGTGTGGATGACAACTTCCTTCTGCAAGTAATAGAGGAACTGATAAGGAGAAGTGCCATGCTTGACCTCATGCTCACCAACAGGGAAGGGCTCGTTGGAAATGTGGCACTGCAGGGCAGCCTTGGATGCAGCGACCATGAGGTGGTTGAATTTGAGATCCTTAGGACAGTGAGAAGAGCGTGCAGCAAGCTCACTGCCCTAGACTTCAAAAGAGCAGACTTTAGCCTCTTCAGGAACCTGCTTAGTAAGGTTTCATGGGATATAGCCCTAGAGGGCAGGGGGTCTCAAGACTCTTGGTTGGTCTTCAAGGATCACCTGCTACAGGCTCAGGAGTTTTGCATCCCAACTAGAAGGAAGTGCAGCAGGAGGGCCAGGAGACCTCCTTGGATGGACAAGGAGCTCCTGAGGAAAATTCAAATGAAAAAACAGTTTTATAGAAAGTCGAAGCAAGGACAGGTGGCCTGGGAAGAGTACAGGGATATTGTCCGGGAAGCTCAGGACCAGGTTAGGAAAGCTAAGACCCAGTTAGAATTAAACTTGGCTAGGGATATTAAGGATAACAGGAAGGGATTCTACAGGTACATAGCAAATAAAAAACAGATTAGGGAGAATGTAGGCCCCCTCAGGAAGCTCCCAGGTGAACTAGCTACACAGGATTTGGGGAAGGCATAGTTCTGACTGACTTCTCTGCCTCACAGTATCACAGTATGCTAGAGATTCGAAGGGACCTCAAAAGATCATCTAGTCCAATCCCCCTGCCGGAGCAGGAACACCTAGATAAGGTTACACAGGAACGTGTCCAGGCGGGTTTTGAATGTCTCCAGAGAAGGAGACTCCACAACCTCCCTGGGCAGCCTGTTCCAGTGTTCCGTCACCCTCACTGAGAAGAAGTTTCTTCTCAAGTTTAAGTGGAACCTCTTGTGTTCCAGTTTGTACCCATTGCCCCTTGTCCTTTCATTGTTTGCCACTGAGAAGAGCCTGGCTCCATCCTCGTGACACTCCCCCTTTATATATTTATATACACTAATAAGGTCACCCCTCAATCTCCTCTTCTCCAAACTATAGAGACCCAGCTCCCTCAGTCTTTCCTCATAAGGGAGATGCTCCACTCCCTTAATCATCTTAGTTGCCCTGCGCTGGACTCTCTCCAGCAGGTCCCTGTCCTTTTTAAACTGAGGGGCCCAGAACTGGACACAATATTCCAGATGCGATCTCACCAGGGCAGAGTAGAGGGGAAGGAGGACCTCTCTCGACCTACTAACCACCCCCCTTCTAATACACCCCAGGATGCCATTGGCCTTCTTGGCCACAAGGGCACAGTGTTGGCTCATGGTCATCCTGTCGTCCACTAGGACCCCCAGGTCCCTCTCCCCTACACTGCTCTCTAACAGGTCGTTCCCTAACCTATACTGGAACCTGGGGTTGTTCCTGCCCAGATGCAGGACTCTACACTTTCCCTTGTTATATTTCATCAAGTTATTTCCCTCCCAACTCTCCAGCCTGTCCAGGTCTCACTGGATGGCAGCACAGCCTTCTGGTGTGTCAGCCACTCCTCCCAGCTTAGTGTCATCAGCAAACTTGCTGATAGTACACTCAATTCCCTCATCTAAATCGTTGATGAATATATTAAGTAATACTGGTCCCAGTACTGACCCTTGAGGCACTCCACTAGATACAGGCCTCCAACTAGACTCCGCCCCACAGACTACAACTCTCTGGCTTCTCTCCTTCAGCCAGTTCACAGTCCACCTCACTACCCGATCATCCAGACCACACTTCCTCAATTTAGCTGCGAGGATGCTGTGGGAGACTGTGTCAAATGCTTTGCTGAAGTCAAGGTAGACCACATCCACCGCTCTGCCATCATCCATCCACCGTGTTATTTCCTCATAAAAGGCTACGAGATTGGTCAAGTATGACTTCCCCTTGGTGAAGCCATGTTGACTTCCCCTCATAACCCTCGTATCCTTGATATGCCTTAAGATAGCACCAAGGATAAGGTGTTCCATCACTTTCCCAGAAATGGAGGTGAGGCTGACTGTCTATAGTTACTCGGGTCCTCCTTCTTGCCCTTTTTGAAGACAGGAGTGACATTTGCTTTCCTCCAGTCCTCAGGCACCTCTCCTGTTTCCCAAGACTTGGTAAAGATGATGGAGAGCGGTCTAGCAATGACCTCAGCCAGTTCCCTCAGCACCCGCGGGTGCATCCCATCTGGACCCATGGATTTATGGATGTCCAGATTGCTCAACTGGTCTCTAACCCATTCCTCATCGACTAAGGCAAACCGCTCCGTTGACCTGACTTCATCTGAGGTCTCAGCGGTACAGGGCTCTTCAGGACTGCCTCCAGCAGAGTAGACAGAGACAAAGAAGGCATTCAGTAACTCTGCCATCTCTGTATCTTCTGTCACCAGGGCACCCGTCCCGTTCATCAGCGGGCCTACATTGCCTCTGGTGTTAGTTTTATCTGCCATGTATTTGAAAAAGCTCTTTCTGCTGTCCTTGACCCCTCTCGCCAGCTTTAATTCCAAGGAGGCCTTAGTCATCCTAGCTGCCTTCCTACATCCTCTAGCAGCAGCCTTATATTCCTCCCAAGTGGCCAGCCCCTCCTTCCATGACCTGTAAACTCTTCTCTTCCACTTCAGCATACCCAGCAATTCCCTATTTAGCCACGCAGGTCTCCTGACCCTCTTCCTTGACTTCCTATGTGTCGGGATGCTCTGATCTTGAGCTCGGAAAAAGCAGTCCTTGAACGTCAACCAACTATCTTGGGCCCCTTTACCTTCAAGCAGCCTAGCCCATGGGATTTCCCCTAGCAATTGCTTGAAGAGGCCAAAGTTTGCCCTGCTAAAGTCCAGGGTTGCAATTCTACTTGCTATTCTACTGGCCCTACCACACAAGATCCTGAATTCCACCATCTCGTGGTCGCTGCAACCAAGGCAGCCCTCAATCTTCACTGCTTCGACCAGACCCTCCTTGTTAGTGAGGATGAGATCCAGCAGTGCTCCTCTCCTGGTTGGCTTATCCATCATTTGCATGAGGAAGTTATCATCCATACACTGGAGGGACCTCCTGGACTGCAGCTGGGTTGCTGAGTAGTCCTTCCAGCAAACATCAGGGAAGTTAAAATCCCCCACGACGACCATGGCCTGTGACTGTGAGGCCGCTCTTAGCTGCCTGTAGAAGGCCTCGTCAACTTCCTCACCCTGATCCGGTGGCCTGTAACAGACCCCCACAACAGTGTTGCCCCTGCCAGCCTGGCCCTTAATTCTCAGCCACAGACTCTCAACTCGCTCGTCATCTGTCCCCGGACAGAACTCAGCGCATTGTAGCTGCTCTCGTACATAAAGAGCAACCCCACCACCCTGCCTGGCTGGCCTGTCTTTCCTGAAAAGGACACAGCCCTCCATGACTATTCCAGTCATGAGAGCTGTCCCACCACGTCTCTGTAATTGCCACCAGGTCATAATCTCCTGACTTAACACAGGTTTCTAGCTCCTTCTGCTTATTTCCCATGCTGCGCACATTGGTGTACAGACATTTCAGGGAACAAGCTGAGCACACCGATTTCACCCTAGGATTACAGGAGGCCTCCCAGTCTTCATCAATTCTGGAGTGCTGCCCCACCGGGGCAAGCCCAGCTACAACCCCACCCCCCTTCGAATCTAGTTTAAAGCTCTCCAAATGAGCCCTGCTAATTCGTACCCCAGCATCATTTTGCCTCTGTGAGATAAACCTTTCCCACATGCCATTGTCCAGACTGGTGCCCTATAAAACCAGCCTCGGTCTTCTGTAGCAGAGGCTGTGACCTCACCACCCAAGTCTTGGAAGGCAGACACAGGGACTGTGAGAATGAATACCTTAGGCCCACTGTAGGAGAGGATCTGGTTCAAGACCATCTTAAAAATCTGAACATGCACAAGTCCATGGATCCTGGTGAAATCCATCCACGGGTCCTGAAGGAGCTGGCAAATGAAGTTGCTAAGCCACTGGCCATCATATTTGAAAAATCATGGCAGTCAGGAGAAGTTCCTGACGACTGGAAAAAGGGAAATATAACCCCCATTTTCAAGAAGGGGAAAATGGATGACCCGGGGAATTAGAGAGCAGTCGGTCTCACCTCTGTGCCTGGCAAAATCTTGGAGCAGATGCTCCTGGAAGGCATGCTAAGGCACATGAAAAACAATAAGGTGGTTGGTGACAGCCAGCATGGCTTCACTAAGGGGAAATCCTGCCTGACCAATTTGGTGGCCTTCTATGATGGCGCTACAGAACTGATGAAGAACGGTAAAGTAGTTGATGTCATCTACCTGGATTTGTGTAAAGCGTTCGACACTGTCCCACACGACATCATTGTGTCTAAATTGGAGAGACTTCAATTTGATGAATGGACCAGTCGGTGGGTAAAGAACTGGCTGGATGGTCGCACACAAAGAGTTGTGGTCAATGGCTCAATGTCCAGCTGGAGACCAGTAACGACTGGTGTCCCTCAGGGATTGGTGTTGGGACTGGTCTTGTTTAACATCTTTGTTGGTGACATGGACAGTGGGATTGAGTGCGCCTTCAGCAAGTTTGCCGATGGCACCAAGCTGTGTGGTTCGGTTGATACACTGGAGGGAAGGAATGCCATCCAGAGGGACCTCCACACGCTTGTGAGGTGGGCTCATGCCAAACTCATGAAGTTCAAACATGCCAAGTGCTAGGTCCTACACCTGGGTTGGAGCAATCCCAGGCACAGGTACAGGCTGGGCAGAGAAGAGATTCAGAGCAGCCCTGAGGAGAAGGACTTGGGGGTGCTGGTCAATGAGAAAATGAACATGAGCTGGCTTCAGTGTGCGCTTGCAGCCCAGAAAGCCAACCGTATCCTGGGCTGCATCAAAAGGAGGGTGACCAGCAGGTCAAAGGAGGTGATCCTGCCCCTTTATTCTGCTCTCGTGAGACCTCACTTGGAGGATTGTGTGCAGTTCTGGTGTCCTCAACATAAAAAGGACATGGATCTGTTGGAACAAGTCCAGAGGAGGGCCACGAGAATGATTAGGGGACTGGAGCACCTCCCAAGTGTAGAAAGGTATGTCATCCTCATAAGAAAAACAGTTTCGGTGGCATTGTAATTCTGAAGTGTAAAGAGGAGAACTCTTGTAGCAGGAAGAAGTTTTAGAAATGCTACTCATAATTCTAGCTTTTACTTGCACAAGAAAGGTTGAAGTTAATTTTATATTAGATCTTCAATTGATTGCCATTTGTCTGCACAAAAAATCTTTCGTGGTTGACAGTTCATTTGCTTTTTAGGAAAGTGGATACTAACTAAGGAGTACATAATTAATAGTGCTGAAAGTGGCAGATGGCTTGATGAAACAATGTACGAATGGGGATATGAAATTGAAGAAGACACCCATTATTCACCTCAAATGCAATCTGCACCTAAAAGGTGGCGTGAAAAACTGACACACTCTGGTGCTCCAGGGGCCTTCCACAGTTGGAAAGTTGTCCTCCTCGTTAAGGAAGGTGGTAAACAAATGGCATCTATTAGAAGGTAGGAAGATACTTTTTAGAGCTTAAATGATGAATGATGGAACACTTACTGTATGGTTGAACACATTTCTGTTCTTCCATCACAGTTAATTTGGTCTATAACAGCCTCCATCTCTTTAAACTCTGAATTGTTTTCACTACACATACACTAATATATTTCCATACTTTTTATAATTAAATGACTTCAAATCTTTAGCATCTCTGCTTTTCTTGCTTTCTTTCAGTACAGTGTCAAAAATAACATGTTCACATATGTTTGTGTCTTAAGGAAACTGCTTACGGAAACTTTCTTCATGAGGCAGGATAAATAGGCTTGTGTTTTTTGTAAGTAATTGCTTATTTTGTGTAGATGTTACATTCAAATAGTAGCTAGAACAGGATAAGTAATTTCACTTGGGTGGGTGACCTGAGCCAGCTGTGAAATGTGTGTTACAGTTCTGGGCCACGCTGTGTCTGACCTGAGAGGCTGCTGTGTCACATCTACATAACAGCTTCTTGTAGGTCTGAAGACCACATTTGTACTGTAATGGATGTTTATGATATTATGTAATTACAGGTAAGTAGAGATGGATCAGAAGGGAAAGGGCAAAAGTATAAAGGAAAAGCAGAGAAAAGGAAAACAACTGAAGGGCAAGAATTCTGGGACTGCCTTCCCCCCAGCTCCCCCCCCCCCCCCTACTCTTACCGACACATTAGGGTTCCATGGTTTGAATGCTACATTGAACTGCAAACAGAGTATAAGTAGTGTTTGCTTCTAGTACACTGTCTTAGCGCTTTGCATTCACTGCAGGAGCAGATACTGGGCTGCTCTCCTCTGTAGAGATTCCAGTTACAAATAGTCAGGTCTGGGAATGTCACAGATATAGGGGCAAGAAGGGAAGTGCAGTTTGTCCAGTTGATCATGGTACGGGTCTGCATGCTGCATCACAGAGTGTCATCTGTCTAGTTCATGAAGACAAAGTGACGTGTATCTGAAGATACCGTCTTCTGATTTTGTCAATTGAAGACATTCTAAGTGTGCTATTTTCTTGGCTGAGCAGATTTTACTATGTTGGTTTTTTTTTCTCTCCAGCAAGTTCTGTTTTCAGTCATTAAAGTCATTATAGCTTTGGGGAAAGAGTTTTTTCTCTAGTATTTAATAAAACTCTTTCCTGTTTCCCTCCTTCTATGCCCTTCCTGCCTTTAGTCGCTAGCTGTTGGATGAGTAACTGTGCAGCACCAACATAATTTTCTTTTTACATACCTGGACTGTATATATATCCGGCATGTCAAGAGATCTTATTTCTTCTCGATTTTGTTTTTTTTTTTTTGTCTGTCATCTTTTCTAAATGATAGGAATGGTTGCAGCACTACAACTCTGGAGAAACTTACATGTAATAGTGTCTCAAAGACAAACCGGTTTTCTATGTGTGATATAGGACAGCACCAAATGCTGTTAAATGACTCCAGAATGGATCAGAAGTGCCATGTTTGTATTACGTAAATATCATGTTACAGTTAGAAAGACTATCGTCATTGTGGGGAACATAATGCAGTAAATCATAGCTGCTGTCACCAAATTTGATCTTTGAAAAAACGCACAGGTAAAGCTTTCTGTGAGCTATGTAGGAGGTGTACATTGATTTTAATTGATAGTGTTAAATTGTGAAGAGAAGGAAGAAAAGGTTCTTTTCCTTTCCTGAAGGCTATTAAGTGCCCTACTAAAGGCTGGGCAGTGCCATGCATCTAGAACCATTTCTCACTTCTACTTGCATGCTTCTAGTTTGTGTATGTAGCTTTAGGCATTATTAAAGTAATGCAGTAAACATCTTCCCAAATATGTTTGTTTAGAGTTCTTCAAGCTGGAAAGGCAACGGTATGTTCATCGCAAAAAGCAGAGGACAATATAACTCACATTTTCGTCAGTAATAAGACTTTTCCCATGCAAACCAAAAGTTGTCTCTCTGAAGCTCATTACTACCCTGTGCAATATCTAGGACATTACATTTTTGAGGTAAGTAAATTAAAAAACATAACCTAAAATTAGTTTTTTTTTATTGTCACTGTTAGCAATTTGTAATATTTACTGATTATTCAACGCAACATTACTGATTAATGATAGATTAATGGCAATAACAATGGTCAGCCTGAATGTTTTGTGATTTAATTAAAGATAACAAAACATTCTGATTATAGGACTGTTTACCCAAGGTGAGGGAAGGCTGATGAATATATACGAATAGCTGAAGGGAGTGTGAAGGAAGATAGCCAGGCTATCATCAGTGATGCCCTGTGGCGTGGCAAGACAAGTGGTAATGGGCACAAACTGAAGCATAGGAGGTTCTGTCTGAAAGTCAGGAAACACTCGGGTTTTTACTGTGAGGGTGATGGAGCATTGAAAGGGGTTGCTTGAAGAAGCTGTGGAGTCTCCATCTTTTTTTTTTTTTCTTTCTCCTCTTCATGTTCTTCCTTAGCTCCTACTCTGTTCACTAGATTCAACTTGTCTCTTTTCATGTTGGAAAACCTGTTGCTATTCATGACAAAAATTCTTTCATTAGTCAGAAGTTAAAATTCTTGACAATGCAAGCTCTGTATTTCTTGGTTGATAGAGGGTTCTCCAAAGTCACTCTTAACTATATAAAATGAGACAGTACATCATCAGATCCACTAAGGCATGAGGTCCTGGATGGACCTTATTTGAGACAAGCCACACTAAAAGTCATTGCAGAGAGATGAAGTTTTTTTGTTGGAATAGCTGAGGCAGATGAGGAACCCAGTGCAATATCAACTGGTTCAGAGTCTTAGGTTTACCACTGAGCTACAAGCTGCAAAGGTTAAATTTACAGTGGTGCAAAAGACATGGCAGAATGTCCTGGGTTTAGCAGTGGCAGTCATTTTTCTCTTTCTTGGTAGCTGGTGCAGGGCTGTGTTTTGACTTTCAGCTGGGAACAGAGCTGAAAACCAATGATGTTTTGGTTTGGCCAAGGACTTTGTGGGCCTCATGCTCTGCCAGGGAGGAGGGGAGGCCGGGAGGAAGCAGAGACAGGACACCTGACCCAAACTGACCAAAGAGGTATTCCATACCACAGCACGTCATGCCGAGGGGGGAACTGGGAGGGACCCGGAAGGAGAGGGGGTCGGCCGGGTCGGACTGGTGGTTCGGCACGTGGTATTGTACTCCTTTCCTTTGCTGTTTTCTCTTATCATTGTTGTCGTTGGTGGTAGCAGTGGTGATTCGTATTGTACACTAGTTGCTAGACTGTTCTTATCTCAGCCCGTGGGAGTTGCATTCCTTCGATTCTCCTCCCCACCCCTCTGGGAGCGGGGAAAGGGGGCGGCAGCCCCTGGGGAAGGGGGGGGGGCGGACTAACGCCTGGCACCACTCACTGGGAGTAAGTGAACAAGCTGTTTGGTTGGGTTAAACCACGACAGTTCTTTTTGGCGCCCAACGTGGGGCACGAAGGGGCTGAGATAACAACAGATCTGACCGGATTAATAGTCACTCATCACAATGCTGATTTATTGGCTCTCAAAGTTGTTCCTCTTGATCTCACAGCTTCAGAATGTTGTAATTTACTTAGATCTGGTATTTGCTGTATTAGTGTTTTTCAAGTGTGGGGCTTGGGCTAAAGTTCTTGTCTCAGTGTACTTTATGATGATGACTTGTAACACAATAGAATTATTGATCATGAAACTTATCTGGTTTATGTTCCCAGTATGGTCACTACCTTTATACTTTGGGAGGTATATAATAGAAATGCTTAGCAATTACACATATCCTTTCTCCTTCTCGGGTGGTCAACCTGTGAAGGAGGCATTCTTTTACCCTCCCATTCCTCCCCCCAGAGCATTTACAGCATCGTTTGAGAGTTTTGAATGGCCTTTTAATGCTATTGAGACTTGTTTGCTGATTGTGATGGGGATCACAATGTTGGCACGTATACAGAGTGTATTTTGGCCACAACTATTTCATCTGTTTTCAAAAGTTAAGCAGAGTCAGGTTTGGGTCTTGTCTGGGGTTAAACAACGAAGTAGGAGGACCAAGAGATTTTCTCTGAGGCTGGACAGCCATGAGTTGCAGGGTGTGTGGGACAGTATGGGCAAGTATCTAGGTCAGTGGGCCCCTCCAGTACTTTGGAATTTCACCACCGAACAACTGCAAAATCCAGAAGAATTAGTAAAACACTTAAATGAGGTGTGTGGTCAGTCTGGCCATACCAGAGACGGACAAATCATGGCAACGTGCTGGGGCTTGGCCTACGCTTCCAGGGCCATGTTCAATGCTTTCCAGCACCTTCAAAAGGAAAAAAATGTCGCTGGATCTGAGGGCAAAGCAACAGCCAGTACAGATACTCCAGCTCCAAGTACAGCAGCTACACCACCCCCAGCAACAAGTACAGTCGCTACTCAAACCACAGTGATAACAACTGCAACTAAACCAGAGGACCAATTCGTACCAATATCGGTTGCCCCTGTACGCAAGAGAAAAAGCAAAAAGGAGGCAGGAAGGTTAAAGCAAGATGAAGAAACAATGTGTTCACTACTCGATCCAGAACATGATCAGGAGTCATCATCACATGATGAAGAAGAAGAAGGAGAGGTGACTTCTCGACTTCGGACCTCAACCGAGCTACGG
Source organism: Neopsephotus bourkii (assembly GCF_033783945.1). NCBI lineage: Eukaryota > Metazoa > Chordata > Aves > Psittaciformes > Psittacidae > Neopsephotus > Neopsephotus bourkii. The sequence goes on from NW_026901527.1 coordinate 281,936, forward strand.
AATAAGCGAAAAGATTTTACCCGTCAACCAGGGGAGCACATCATCACCTGGTTGCTCCGATGCTGGGACAATGGGGCCGATGGTCACGAACTAGAAGGTACAGAAGCCAAGCAGTTGGGATCACTTGCTAAAGAAGGGGGAATTGACAAAGCAATTGCAAGAGAGAAAAAGTCCCTCAGTCTTTGGAGGCGGCTCTTGGCAGCTGTCAAAGAAAGGTTTCCATACAAGGACGATGTTATGAGTCGTTCGGCCAAGTGGACTACTATAGACAAAGGTATCCAGTCTCTGAGAGAATCAGCCATCGTAGAGATGATCTATCACATCAAGCTGAATAACGGGAATATACCCATAGATCCAGATGAAGTCGAATGTACACGACCCATGTGGCGAAAACTTACACGGAATGCACCATCATCATACGCCCATTCATTGGCAACAGTAACCTGGAATGACATAGTACCACTAACAGTGGATGAAATGGTTCATAAACTCCGCGAGTTCGAAGACAATCTCACCCCTTCCATCATCTCAGCTGTGGAAAAACTGTCCCAGGATCTCAAACAATTGAGGGACGATATATCTGACTTATCCAACTCCTCGCGTGTGCCAACACACATTTCAGCTATTAGCAAAAGGCGTCCCACTGTTCGAGAAAGGAGATACAAGAGGTATACACCACGGTCTACCCTATGGTTTTACCTGCGGGATCACGGAGAAGACATGACAAAGTGGGATGGAAAACCTACTTCAGTTTTGGAGGAACGGGTGAGTGAATTGAAAAGAGGAGCAAAGGCCAAGACTGAGCATCCCATGAGAGCTACGGCTTCAGTCTCTGGTGAGCAGTTTCCCAGGTGGAGTGGAAGAGCTGATCTTACTCCAGCTTCTGTGATAAAGAAGAATAATCCCTTTCAACATGACTTAAGCGTCCAATCCTGTGATGACTATTAGAGGGGCCCTGCCTCCAGCCAGGTGGAGGTAGGGGACAATCGGATTTACTGGACTGTGTGGATCAGATGGCCTGGCACATCAGTCCCTCAGAAGTATAAGGCTCTAGTAGATACCGGTGCACAGTGTACCCTGATGCCATCGAGCTGTCAAGGGGTGGAACCCATCTATATTTCTGGAGTGACAGGAGGATCCCAAGAGTTGACTGTACTGGAGGCTGAAATCAGCCTGACTGGGAGAGAATGGCAAAAGCACCATATTGTGACTGGCCCAGAGGCTCCATGCATCCTTGGCATAGACTACCTCAAGAGAGGGTACTTCAAAGACCCAAAAGGGTACCGATGGGCTTTTGGTATTGCTGCTTTGGAGACTGAAGAAGTTGAGCAGCTGTCCACCTTGCCTGGTCTCTCAGAAGATCCTTCTGTTGTGGGGCTGCTGAAAGTCGAAGAACAACAAGTGCCAATTGCAACCACAACAGTGCACTGGCGGCAATATCGCACCAACCGAGACTCCCTGATTCCTATCCATCAGCTGATCCGTAGACTGGAGAGTCAGGGAGTGATCAGCAGGACCCGCTCACCCTTTAATAGCCCCATATGGCCAGTGCGAAAGTCTAATGGAGAGTGGAGACTAACAATAGACTATCATGGCCTGAATGAAGTCACACCACCCTTGAGTGCTGCCGTACCAGACATGCTAGAACTTCAGTATGAACTGGAGTCAAAGGCAGCCAAGTGGTATGCCATGATTGATATTGCCAATGCGTTTTTCTCAATTCCTTTGGCAACAGAGTGCAGGCCACAGTTTGCTTTTACTTGGAGGGGTGTCCAGTTCACTTGGAACCGACTGCCCCAGGGCTGGAAACATAGCCCTACCATTTGCCATGGACTGATTCAGACTGCACTGGAACAGGGGCAAGCGCCAGAACACCTGCAATACATTGATGACATTATAGTGTGGGGCGATACAGCAGAAGAAGTCTTTGAGAAAGGGAGGAAAATAATCCAAATCCTGCTGAAAGCCGGTTTTGCCATAAAACGAAGTAATGTCAAGGGACCTGCACAGGAGATTCAATTTCTGGGAATAAAATGGCAAGATGGACGTAGACAGATCCCCACAGATGTAATCAACAAGATAACAGCAATGTCTCCACCAACTAATAAGAAAGAAACACAAGCTTTCTTGGGTGCAGTGGGGATCTGGAGACTGCACATCCCAAATTACAGTTTGATTGTAAGCCCTCTCTATTACGTGACCCGTAAGAAGAATGATTTTAAATGGGGACCTGAGCAACAACAAGCCTTTGAGCAAATTAAACGCGAGATAGTTCATGCAGTGGCCCTTGGACCAGTTCGGACTGGGCCAGATGTAAAAAATGTATTGTACACCGCAGCTGGGGAGAATGGCCCTACCTGGAGCCTCTGGCAGAAAGCTCCAGGAGAGACTCGAGGTCGACCCCTTGGTTTTTGGAGTCGGGGATACAAAGGATCTGAGGCAAGCTATACCCCAACTGAGAAAGAGATACTGGCAGCCTATGAAGGGGTTCGAGCTGCTTCGGAAGTGATTGGCACCGAAGCACAGCTCCTCCTGGCACCCCGGTTGCCCGTGCTAGGCTGGATGTTCAAAGGCAGGGTCTCCTCTACGCATCATGCAACTGATGCTACATGGAGTAAATGGGCTGCACTAATTACACAACGAGCTCGAATAGGAAATCCCAGTCGTCCAGGCATTCTAGAAGTCATCATGGACTGGCCAGAGGGCAAAGATTTTGGGATGTCACCAGAGGAGGAGGTGATGCGTGCTGAAGAGGCCCCACCATATAATCAGCTGTCAGAAAGTGAAAAGCAGTATGCCTTGTTTACTGATGGGTCCTGCCGTATTGTGGGAAAACATCGGAGATGGAAGGCAGCTGTATGGAATCCTCGACGACAAGTTGCAGAAACTGCTGAAGGAGAGGGTGAATCGAGTCAGTTTGCTGAGGTGAAAGCCATCCAACTGGCCCTGGACATTGCTGAACGAGAAAAGTGGCCAGTACTTTATCTCTATACTGACTCATGGATGGTGGCAAATGCCCTGTGGGGGTGGTTGCAGCAATGGAAGCAGAGCAACTGGCAACGCAGAGGTAAACCTATCTGGGCTGCTGCACTGTGGAAAGATATTGCTGCCCGGGTGCAAAACCTGGTGGTGAAGGTACGTCATGTAGATGCCCATGTACCCAAGAGTCGGGCCACTGAGGAACACCAGAACAACCAACAAGTGGATAAAGCTGCTAAGATTGAAGTGGCTCAGATGGACTTAGATTGGCAACATAAAAGTGAATTATTTTTGGCCCGGTGGGCCCATGACACTTCAGGCCATCAGGGCAGAGATGCAACATATAGATGGGCCCGTGATCGAGGGGTGGACTTAACAATGGACACTATTGCCCAGGTTATTCATGAGTGTGAAACATGTGCTGCCATTAAACAAGCCAAACGGTTAAAACCTCTTTGGTATGGAGGACGATGGCTGAAGTATAAATATGGGGAGGCCTGGCAGATTGATTATATCACACTGCCACCAACCCGCCAAGGTAAGCGCCATGTGCTTACCATGGTGGAAGCAACCACCGGATGGCTGGAAACGTACGCTGTGCCCCATGCCACTGCCCGGAACACTATCCTGGGCCTTGAGAAACACATTTTGTGGCGACACGGCACCCCAGAGAGAATTGAGTCAGACAATGGGACTCATTTCCGGAATAACCTTATAGACACTTGGGCCAAAGAGCATGGCATTGAGTGGGTATATCACATCCCCTACCATGCACCAGCCTCTGGGAAAATCGAAAGGTACAATGGGCTGTTAAAAACTACACTGAGAGCAATGGGTGGGGGAACTTTCAAGCATTGGGATACACACTTACCAAAGGCCACCTGGTTGGTCAACACTAGAGGTTCTGCCAACAGAGCTGGCCCAGCCCAATCGGAACTTTTACATATTGTAGAGGGGGACAAAGTTCCTGTGGTGCATATGAAGAATTTGCTGGGGAAGACAGTCTGGGTTATTCCTGCTTCAAGTAAAGGCAAACCCACTCGTGGGATTGCTTTTGCTCAGGGACCTGGATACACTTGGTGGGTAATGCAGGATGATGGGGAAGTCCGATGTGTACCTCAAGGGGATATAATTTTAGGGGAAAACAGCCAATGAACTTAATTGTATGTTGTTGCCTGCTGTGTAATACTTTAATAGCCCATCAACCAGATGTCTTCAGGCCACCAGCGACTAGCCCTGACTTCCCTCCAACCATCATCCCAAGAGAGAGCGAACTTTGACAGAACCAGACAAGTTCTACAGTAAGGGAATGATCAGCATCAGCAGGCAACGACCCAATACTGCACGCGGCCTCTCCTGCTCTGAAAGACTGTTACAAGAGATGGCGCCTGACATCATGGACCAGATGGACTCAGCAGCTTTATAGGGACTGGTCCATGCACTACGATGAGAGTGCACTTAGATAAGAGTGAGGGTATATTGAAAATGTGGGATCTGAGCATGACGTGAATGGTATGGAATAAGGGGTGGATAATGTCCTGGGTTTAGCAGTGGCAGTCATTTTTCTCTTTCTTGGTAGCTGGTGCAGGGCTGTGTTTTGACTTTCAGCTGGGAACAAAGCTGATAAAAACGATGTTTTGGTTTGGCCAAGGACTTTGTGAGTCTCATGCTCTGCCAGGGAGGAGGGGAGGCCGGGAGGAAGCAGAGACAGGACACCTGACCCAAACTGACCAAAGAGGTATTCCATACCACAGCACGTCATGCCCAGGGGGGAACTGGGAGATACCCGGAAGGAGAGGGGGTCGGCCAGGTCGGACTGGTGGTTCGGCGCGTGGTATTGTACTCCTTTCCTTTGCTATTTTCTCTTATCATTGTTGTCGTTGGTGGTAGCGGTGGTGATTCGTATTGTACATTAGTTGCTAGACTGTTTTTATCTCAGCCCGTGGGAGTTGCATTCCTTCGATTCTCCTCCCCACCCCTCTGGGAGCGGGGAAAAGGGGCGGCAGCCCCTGGGGAAGGGGGGGGGGCGGACTAACGCCTGGCACCACTCACTGGGAGTAAGTGAACAAGCTGTTTGGTTGGGTTAAACCACGACACAGAACAAGAAAAGCAGCTTATTTCCCTTTCATTTTTCTATCTTAAACCTTGAGGGAACATGGCACTGTTGAGTGAATTTTCCTGTATGTATGGAATTCATTAGAACTAGAATCTTTTCTTGCTGTTTCCCCTGAGAGAGGTGCCTCGGGATTGATAGTTGTTTGCTCAGATGCACTATTGGAACTTCTTTCAGTAGTTCCAGGTCAAAATACCGAGGCCTCAGAAGATTCTTTTTATCTGATAGTCCCTTAGACTGTGGGATGATTTTACTCAACTGCTAATTGAAAATACCTTTGCGAGCAAGTGGGAACTAAAACTGTTTGCTAATAGGAGAAACCTGCTTAATTGAAAATCCTTTGGATTCTTCAGCTCAAAGGATATACTTCGCTCTTTAATGAGCAGCAAAGCTATATAAAAGGGTGAGAAAAGAGTTGAAAGGTCTTATTGTTTACACCGTGACGAAAATACACATCAACATGGAATATGAGTCTAGTGCTTACTCTCTTCAGGAAACTTGTTCAGGGAAACTGTTCTCTATTGCACCTTTCAGCTCACATAGACATTTGCATTTAATAGAGGAATGAGTGTCAAGTTTTTATGTCTGCCTCACCTTTTATTGATCTTTGAGAATAAAGTGTTTCTATGCACCCTGAATTCCTCCCAGGCTTCCATCTTAACCAGTCCATTAACTTCCACATGTCTTTTTTTCTTAGATTTCGTAAAAGTAACTCACCTCAGAGGCCAAGAGAGCATTGCTTTCTATTTAAATGCATCTAAAGAACTCAGAAAACTGCCAAGGCTCACAGTCTCTTAAAAGGAAAAGAATAAAACTTAGGCAATCAAATCACAGCACTTGTCCAAATGTATTATGCTTTATCAAAGAATGTTACGAACATGATCTTTTTCTTTCCCTTCTAGAAGTACTTGGCACATAATTCATTAGACTCTTCCAACTTTGTAAATCTGTAGTTTTGCTATTTGACTGCTACTTCTGGCAAATATGAATACACTTCCTCCTCCCTTAAACATCCACATACGTGTCCAGATGCTTAATTTAGCAGAACAGTATTATATTTTTTTTTCAGTGTAACTGCACTGATGTTCAGGCTATTCTTGCTGTGATCTTTTTTTTCTTGAACCAACTCTTTGTTTCACCTTTATATTTCTGTATCTGTTTTTATAATCTCAACCTCATAATTCTGTAGTGTTAAAATGCTCTGTGGGATTGCCATTAATGATGTGATCCTACAAGGTGTCAAAGACTGGTTCGAGATATTAAAACATACATGATTATTTGGGAGCTGTTCTCAAAGGAGGCTTTAAATACTTGTTGAATGCATGGTGGAATTCATAAAATTTTTACAAGATGGTACTGTAAATTGAATGTTTTTCTAAGCATGTTGTAAATAATGTGAAGAAAATGCCACAAGAGGTAAAGATTAATGCATAAGAGTTCATTTGTCTCCAGCTCTTCAAAAGCTATTAATCTTCCAAGTCACCGAAAATACCTAACTCTCCTGTAATGTGGAACAAACTCAGTATTTAGAAATACAGTAAGACCCATGCCAGATACTTTCCATTTGAGTTATATATTGAGATATATGTATTTGTGTGAATCATATTTAAGGGAAAATCAGGATGAAACATGCATGAAATTTTATCTTGAGAACTTGCAAGCCATAAGCAGTTTTATACTTCTGTCTTGCCGTTGCATGCACTACTGTGTTTTTTTGCCTCCTGTTGTTTCCCTTATTTCTCATACTTGATCCACCCATCAGATGTAGGTGTTTAAATAAGAAGGCAAGCTATTCCAAGCCTTGCACACCTGCTCTCATCAGTACTATGGCCAAGGGGAGCACTTCCCTTTTATCTACCTTGTATTCTTAACTCATCACACTGCTGGAGGAATCGGATTTTGTAGTTACATGTGTTTGCCTAAAACAAAAATGGTGTTTTATTCTTAGTCTTTGTGTCTTTAATAGCAAGCATACATTGTAACTCTTAGTGAAATGTATTGTCCTCATATCCTAAATAACTTTAAAATATTTTTATAGCTGTTTTTTACTAAAAAAATTTACTTGAGAGTCTTTTCAGAATGAGTTGGAAACCAGTTTCAGAAATACATCCTCATTCCAGTGCTGATGAGATAGCTGGAAACAATAGGTGGACTTAGAGAATAAATTACTAAAAAATAACCAAACCAACCTCCTCCCCCCAACAAACAAATAAACAAACACATGAAAAAAAAAACAAACAAAAAAACTTTAAAGTTTTAAATTACTAGCTTACCTCAGGCTTATGAGCAAGACTGGAAAAGATTTTACTGTAGTGGCCTTTATCAAACGAAGGCATGGTCATAGTCAAATTGATGAAACAATGTCTTACAAAATCTCTACTACATTTTCAGGTACTTAAAAGTGTGCAATCTTCATTTTTATTTTTTGTGAAGTTCCATGAAAGAATCCATTATGGAAACACAGCTCTTGTTTCAGCCACACGGTTGGGTCAGAGTTAAAATCAGTTAGGAAAAATAATTCTGGGGAAGCTGACGTTGGTCATTCCTATACTATAACTTCCTACAGCATCAGTGGTTTGTTTCCAAACCACCAGCTGTTTATCTGGCACATAACATAGAACCTTGAACAATTACATCAGCATGCATAAACAAGGGGTTATAATAGAATATATAGAAAGACTTAGCACATAAGAGCGGGTTTAGAGCATCAGCTTTGAAACTAAAAGTATTTTTTTGTTCTGCACAGAATGAGATACAAAATACCAAAGATACTATAATGGACCATTTTTTGGCTGCACAAGAAGGAAACAAAACCGTGTCAAACATGCAGCTTGCTGAAATGAAAAATGCTGTTATAAAACATATGTATTTTGCTGCAGTAAGTAACAAGAAGTTAATGCTTTCTTAGCATACAATGTATACTGTTAAATTTATCTTTCATTATAGTGCAGAGTGATTAAAGTAGATATTTTACATCTTTTGAAATAGTAATAATGCCTTTTAACCTTCAGTGTTTTATAATCCCATATTTACTACATCTACCATTAGTTGAATTATAATTTAGTATTGGTAATTGAGAGGTATGGATGTATGAAAGACATCTTGGACTACTTGAAATCATAGTGTAATATGTGGGATAAGTAACAAATATTGTTCAACAAAATGTCTTTGGATTACAGGTTTTCTAGGACTTTCCTGTTCTTTAGCCAAATTGCAGTAACACATGTAAAACTAACCATATTCTAGAGCAAATGTTTTGGTGATTAATGTGAATGTTTTTTATAAAGCCAAAGATAGAACTAAATGCTCTTGTCTTAATGTCATATACCTAATTCTGATAAACGTGCTGAATTAGCAATTAAAACCACTATTTCATATCTAAAAAGACACAATAATTTGACTTAGGGTATATTATTCTGTAAGTTACAGTGATACAGATGGTGGCGTATTTTTTAAGAGCTTGCTTACACAAAGCACTGTATGATTTTTGTGATGGCAAAATCAGGTACTCTATGTATATGAAGTTCTTAATAGCAAAAGAATCAGAATTTTTAACTCCTCAATGTACACAATGTTTAAACACAAGGTTAGCAAATAGAAGATTGATGCTGCTTAAATCTATACACCTTCAGATGATGCATCTTACATTCAAAGACATTTTATCATTACTGTGCCCTCCAGGCCTTTAAAACATGTTGACTCTTCATGTATACTACACACAAGTGCACTTATTATCACATTAACTTTCCCTCAAACTGTTACGTAGTTTGCATTTGCAGATGGAGTAAACATAATCCTGAAGGCAATCTATCTCTGTTAAAAGACTTTTTTGATAACATGTGTTAGTAAGATTGTACCACTAGACTGTTAACTAAATGCAGCAACAGTAGTAACACATTTTTACACCTACTGCCATATCTAGGCAACTTGAGAGATCCAAAGTTTGCATTTTGCCACAGAAAAACTGAAAACACTCCATATTTTTTAAGGTGGTTAAGTGGACCAAATCTAGCAAAATCCTTACCAAACAACCCCAGAAACAAGAAACAGAGAATATCAGGAAAAATGGATAGAAAGAATGCCCATATTAGTTTCCTTTTAGGTCACTAATTCACCATTTCATAACTTCACCATCCAAATAGTAAAATAGAAATAGATGGCTATGTTGAATATTTTGCTTGTACCGTGTTTAACAAAAGTTGTCATTTTGGGAACTTTGTACAGTATTTATTGAATATGTTTATTGGTAGATTGACTTTATCCTGTTTTACAGGCTGTTAAGCACAAGTTTGCTCAAAAAGACCAGCGGAACAAATGTGGCGCAGAGGTAAGTATGGTCACAGAGATGTCATGTTGCATATATTGAATATATTATTGAATTAGGCAAATGCACTTTCAGTGAGAAGCCAGCTATCAGAGAAACATTTATAATATTTGCTGTCCAAAATGAATTAAATTATTGAAGAGTTAAAAAGCATCATTGGAATGATGGACGTGATGATCTTAAAGGTCTTTTCCAGTCTAGTTGATCCTATGTTTAATGTTGCTTGTTCTTACAACACATGCTGTACTGTCCCCTTTATTACAAATAAACTCTTTAACCCTGTTACCTAAGAGAACCTTACCTGTTAATTTTAGAAGAAGCAAAATGCCCCTAATATGATTTAGAGCATCTTAAATTGTTCAAGCACTATATTTATGCAGTAGCAATAAAGAGAAGGTGTACACATTTTGCAGTGGCCACCTGGTTTTGCTAGTAGGGACAGACTTTAACTGAAGGTTGTCTCACGGTAGAAGAAAAACCAGTGGCTTTTACAGCATGAGCCTTAAACATCATGCAGGTTTCAAAGTCTACTGAAGTAGACATTGCAAGTAGAATACATTATGTTTTACAGTCCTGTTTTCACAGTTACGTTGACTTAATTCCTCTTTTTTTTTTTTTTTTCCCTCTGCTATTGAGTTAATTTCTCCTTTTTCTTCCAATTAAGTCAAATAAATGCCGCAAATCAGGGTGCAGGTCAGCAGCAGGTTTATTAAGTCTTTGTTATATCGAAATAAATACTTTTCAAAATTTTCCTTTTTTATCTGTAATGCTAATCATAAAATTTTAAAGTTGCTACATTACCTGTTAGTACTTAAAAAGCATTATACATAGTAGCAATGAGGTACTGTGCTTTATGTGATAACTTGTGTTATTTAAAAGTTAAAATAGGAAACACGTGAAGTTATCTGTGAGTTTCCTGTATTTCTTGGTAAATGAAGGTTTGATAACTTCATGAGCTGTCCTACATAAATAGTTATGTGATGTCTGGTGAGGTCCTACTTTGAAAAATCAGCTCTTGGGCTTCACATAAATCTCTTTTTATCTGATTTCTTTCTGTTATCACTGTAAGAAAGGGAAGAAAAAAATATTTTTAAAACATAAGCACTAAAATGCCTTTGTCATCCAGCACTGCCATTAATGGGCAGAATGCTGTGTGCATTTCTGTTACTGGACAGATTTGTAACTGAACAGATTTGTATTGAAATTTAAGGTTAATGTTTAGCTTATTGAATTTATGGGGAAAAGGCCCCTTCAGCTTTCTTGACTCATGTAAGTTTAAATTGATCTTCTGTGCTTCTAATAATAGTGTATTTTTTTTTTGTTTGGAAATTTTAAGAATTTTCATATGCATGACTGCCACTGGCTTTTATTGCTTTGCGGAATATCCGTTGCTAGTCATTGCATCTCGCATGGGTCTTTTATAAGCAGTATATTAATGGTTTTTAAAAACAGCTCCAAGAAACATTTCCAGTAATACTGGTGAAGCAAAATAAAACCTGCAAATCAAATTAGCAGAGTAGAACTACATACTATATTCAGTCATCTCGGTTTGCATCTGCGAGGAAGGCTTAACTCAGATAAGTGTTCTGTTATCTATTATCTTCTCTAAAATATTTCTCTTTTGCCAGCTTCTGTTGCACATTATGCTGTATAAAACACAACTTATTTGTTTGTGGATCTTTGGTTTTGATTTGTTTCTGCTAAAGTTTTGATAGTTGTACCAGCAGTGTTTCACAAGAAACTGCTAGTTCCTCATCAGCCAGAATGTGAGCCAGTGCAGCTTTATACAGCTTATGAATATTAAGGCCCTACAGTAGGTGTCTCTGCTACTGAATAAAGTTCGTGGCCTCAGTTTTCTATCCTCCTTCCTTCCCCCCTTACAAATAAACTGAAAACCGGTTCTCCAGTTCCTCCTTAATTTGAATGTAATAGATTTGTCTTGGTATACTTTTCAAATAATGCATTGATGCTGCTATTTGTTCTAGTACTAGAATTTTCAAGAGATACAAATTTCAATCACAACATAAAAAGATGGCTGCTGATATGATCACCAGATGAGGGTCAGTAGTAACATGCCTGTATGGGCACAATATACTGACTCATCTTTAGACATCTTAAATCCAGCCAGCAGAGAAGTTGTTCTTTGACTACTATTAAACAGTTTATGATTGCTCTTTATATGTGCTGTTTGCATATCATTAACATTACAAAAGTATGAATGTAACTATTATTGCCAAAGGGAAATAATGTGAAAATTTTAATAGTGCATATAGGAACAAGAAAATGTAAATAAATGTGAGTTGAAAATGCCAGATGCACAAAGACTTGATTAAAAGAAAATTGTCTAGATGAACAGCTTTATTTATTGTTAATGTAACAGTGGCATACATTAGGAAACTGGGAAATTAAACATTTGCAGAGTCTTGTGCTAAAGTGGAGCTCATTTGCTGAGGCTTTAGCTATGCTTTAACTGTCACTTCCTTCAGAAGATTTTTCAGGCTTGACCTGAGCTCCTAATGTTTTTATTAGTGAAATGTTTTTGAAAACAATCTTGCCAATAGCAGTGTACTCAACAGACCTGAAACCACAATTTGATTCAAAATCTGTGTTAACTTAAATTTTAAATTAATTTTAAAGCAATTAGTTAGGATGTTCTCGTGAGACCTCACTTGGAGTATCGTGTACAGTTCTGGTGTCCTCAACATAAAGAGGACATGGATCTGTTGGAGCAAGTCCAGAGGAGGGCCATGAGAATGATCAGGGGACTGGAGCACCTCCCATATGAAGATAGGCTAGAAAGTTGGGGCTGTTCAGCCTGGAGAAGAGAAGGCTGCATGGAGACCTCATATCAGCCTTCCAGTATCTGAAGGGGGCATATAGGGATGCTGGGGATGGACTCTTCATTAGGGACTGTAGTGTTAGGACAAGGGGTAATGGGTTAAAACTTAAACAGGGGAAGTTTAGATTGGATATAAGGAAGAAATTCTTTTCTGTTAGGGTGGTGAGGCACTGGAATAGGTTGTCCAAGGAGGTTGTGAATGCTCCATCCCTGGCAGTGTTCAAGGCCAGGTTGGACAAGGCCTTGGGTAATATGGTTTAGAGCGAGGTGTCCCTGCCCATGGCAGGGGGGTTGGAACTCGATGATCTTAAGGTCCTTTCCAACCCTAACTATTCTATGATTCTATGTGTTGAGTAGCTTTATCTAGTGTACATTGGGAGCCAGGTTTTTTGGCAGGAATCATAAAGTCTACAATTATCAGGGTCAAAAGGAACAGCAAATTTATGTAACTGTTTAACTCCCAGCAGTCCAGTTAGAGGTCTTCCTGGCCACTTCTCTGAGTTGTGATTTCCTAGCCAAGTTTCTTGGAATTTACTAGAGCCTCAGGGAGTGTGGTCAAACAAAATAGCTGGATTTCAAAACAGAAATTTATCAGGCAGAGGGAAACTGTGCTTCTGTTAGCATTGTGGTTGTGACCGGTTCGTACATCTTGGCTTCAGCTTGAATCTGGACTAGAAATAGCAATACCTTGCTGGAGGAAAGAGGTAAATAACAGTGTAGCTGAGATATTCAATAGCTCCTCTTTCCTATCATTAATCTGTGGAAATAAAGGTTTGGAAAGCTGAGAGCACACACAGTAACAGGGAAATTGCAGGGCAGATACAGCATTTCATGAAAGCCATTAGATCCTTCTTCGTTCTTTGAAAGCTTGCAGAGTTAAGTGTTTCACTGTCAGGAGTGGTGGAGAATAAGAAGGAAGGCCTGTGCCATTAAGATGATCTTCAGAGCTTTGAAAATCCACTGGGATCAATATCTATGCTATCATCGGTAGCATTAGCTGCTTTCTGACATGCTAAATGGGAATAGGAGAACTGGGGAGAAAAAACAGTTACATGGTTTATGGTTTTATAATGTGTACTTGTAAATGATGTATTTCATGATTTTACATTTTTCTCTAACTTCAGTGCTGTTCAGAAGCTGTTCATTGGTACTAATTATCTTAGTGCTCCAGCCATATATTGTGGGAGGTACTCTGCAGTTTTAGAAATATTAACAGTCCTTTGCATACCTTTCCAGAAGAAATTACAGACAAGTTATTGGGTGTGAATTCTATTCTGTTTTTAAAAAGGGTAGATGTATCCAGGTCTTCTAAGAAGAGAAGCACATTCTGGAGCCTACTGTCTTTTCAATGAAATCCTAGTTCAGTAATAGCAACTTTTCTAGATGACAACTTGTTGGATCAGGGAATAAGTGGTATTTCTGTTTTAATTTATAACCTTCTCCCTGTTTACCAACATTTTCCTGCTAGTTCTTGTAAGGTGTTTTTGTTTGTTGTTGGTTTTGTTGTTGTTTGTGTTTGTTAAGTTGTTCTTTCACTTACAAAGTTATCTTATTCCTAGGTTAAAAAAACTGACCTGTCCAGAGGCACATGGTATATGCTTGAAGGACTAGTTGAAGAGTATTTATTTCCTGATGTAATCACAGAACTTGCTGCTAATCAGAAGTACTTTACACCTCCTGTGCAGCTTATTAATTCTCTTCTAGAATATGTTCTGTTGGTGAGAGATGAAGACTAAAAATGTTATCAATATTAAAGCAAGAAATTGAAGTGTTGCGATCTTTGCTTCTGATACAGTATTTAGTGGGTTTTTTAGTGATGTATTTACCGTTCACTTTGTGTTCATCAGTGTGTGTTAAAAAGGAAAGAATGTACTTAAGGTTTTCTTTTAAATAATTATTTATTTACAAACTGTATGAATGTAGTGCTCTAAAATTGTGGAAGAATTGGCCCATAATGTTTTTTGTTGCTTTTAGAAACAACACTTCTGTGACTTTTTTTTAACCTAGTAGACCGCATATAGAGAGCATAATTGAGAAGAAGGTTTGTTCTAAGCAGTGATATGCTCAGCTGGAATATCACACTAGAGCAAGCTCTCCCTTCCTTTTTTTTTGTAAACTCAGGATTTTGCTGCTGTAGTTATGCATTAGATTGCATATTACTTCAGTGATTAAATTTAGTCACGTCGGAATTGTAAGAAATAAAGAAAATGTATAAACTCTTAGTGACTGGGAGATCCTTGGCCAGTATGGAGCCAATAATGTTTTCACATTTCATTACAGGGAAATACCGATGCATTATTTTGTGCTAAGTTTTACCAAGTTTTGTACCTCGTTCTCCAACATGATCCACCTTGGAAGTCTCCATCTATGTTAAAGTATTATTTGGAATTTCTTCAGTGTCCTGTCTGTAAGAAAGGCACATGGTCCTTGATTGAGGTGCTTGTAAGGTAAGATTAATGAGGTGTTGGATGCAGTAGTTGTTATCTTGCTCCAGACTCTGGGATGGGGGGAGACTTGAAATTCTACTATATTAAAGTCACATTTTCACCAGGAAAAGTTAATAAAATGCGAAGGTCTAGAATTATAACTGATATCTGGACCTTTCGCTTTATGGTTCAGTAAGTGAACTCGTTGGAACAAGTCCAGAGGAGGGCCACGAGAACGATCAGGGGACTGGAGCACCTCCCATATGAAGATCGGCTGAGAAAGTTGGGACTGTTCAGCCTGCAAAAGAGAAGGCTGCGTGGAGACCTAATAGCAGCCTTCCAGTATCTGAAGGGGGCATATAGGGATGCTGGGGATGGACTCTTCATTAGGGACTGTAGTGGTAGGTCAGGGGGTAATGGGTTAAAACTTAAACAGGGGAAGTTTAGATTGGATATAAGGAAGAAATTCTTTCCTGTTAGGGTGGTGAGGCACTGGAATAGGTTGCCCAGGGAGGTTGTGAATGCTCCATCCCTGGCAGTGTTCAAGGCCAGGTTGTGCGAGGCCTTGGGTAATATGGTTTAGAGCGAGCTGTCCCTGCCCATGGCAGGGGGCTTGGAACTTGATGATCTTAAGGTCCTTTCCAACCCTAACTATTCTATGATTCTAAGTGTTAGCTCACAGGAAGAGGGCTTTTTGGTTTGTTGTTTTGGAGGTTTTTTTGGAAAGGAAAGAAGTACATTTTCTCATCCTCCTTCCTTTAAAAAAAATGATTTATTTTAAGCTTTCCACAAATTACAGTAATCCATGTATTACTACTGTTCTGGTGTTTATGTATGCATACATATATGTACACACACACACAACTGCAATTACAAAGCAAATTCCAGTCTTATCTTACCAAATATTAAGCTTCATGTTTTATTTTTATTTTAATCATAAACTTCACCATTTTGTTCAGGAAGTCTGATTATATCCTATACACTGACAAATACAAGTCTCAGTCAGTACATAGGAGCTGTTTGGGTAGATGGTCTATCCTTTAGCTTGAGAGCTCACTTTTTGTAATGTACATCAATAGAAATAAATTCTTCTATACATTTGGAAGGGAAACAGTACCTCTTCTTACTACTGTCATAAAATGTGAAGCAAAACCTAAATATTTTGAAACAACCGTAATTACAGATACATGAACGTGTGTTATTGTAAGCATGTCTGGTTTTGAAGGGCATTGAATCACTGTAATTGGACGCTTAATAGTTTTTATTAGGAATGTTGTCACATGGAATGCAAGAGAATTTATCTCTTAGACAAAGTATTTTATCTTTTGGTACTTACAGAATATGAATACCCGGTAGTTGCTTACCTCGTGGTTCCAGTACTCCAAAAAATGTGTTCCAGTAGCCAAAAAAAAAATGTGTTCACACTTGACTTCAAAATTATCTCCATCATGTTGATCATTAGACTTGGTCATGAACTGTGATACTAGTCCTGTCAAACAGTATGTGTGAACTGTTACCTTAACTAAGCTTTGTAGAATGTTACACTGTCCATAAAATATTACCAGACTACCTTGTAATTAAAAGATTTTAAAGAAGTCCTGTTAAGTTCAGTAATTGTGTGGTACCTCAGGTAGGGACAGAATAATTAAATACGGTAAAATTATTCAGTTTAGACTATAATAAAAAAATCTTAAGCTACAACAAAAAGTCCCAGTCACAAACTTTTTTATGTTGTTGGGGATTTTTTTAATAATGCTTTAACACAAGAAAGTTAGGCCTTAAAATTATGAATATTGCTGGGGAGCAAGATATTTCCTTGTCAGAATTGTCAAAAGTCAATTTTAGCAGGTAGATCAGACTATGATTCCTGTCATACAAATGGATTTTTGGTGTTTATTTTTCAGGTCTTGCCTTTATTGCAAAGCCATTTGTCATGCAGTCCCAGTTTCAGGGGGAGGAGATGAACAGAGGATAGTTCACAAAAGATTATTGAAGTTTTTCTTTGAGTTAGTAAAATCTGAAGTAGAGCATCTGACAAAAAGGTAGGCTTTATAGGATAAAAAGTTCTTACTATTTTTCACAATTTCATATGCATTTCTGTATCTACAGCAGGTTGTATCATGATTTTTGTATATTCCTAATAAGGTAATGTTCTACAGAGATGGCAGTTTAGCATTTCCTTTTGTATTTTTAAATTCTTAATATGCTTGTTGTAATTTGTGTAGGTTTTTTCATAATCATGACTTAAGGCCTCTAACTTTTACCAGCCTGTTATTTCACTATATTACAAGTTTCAGTAAGCATTTCATTTTGCTCATAAGTTTGTATTTTTAGCTTTTCAATGCTTTGGTGTTCATTCTTTAAGGCAGACAAGCAGTATTTTGGACATACTGATTTTTTCCTTTCTTATTCAATTAACCTTTATCTTTTGCCAGTGAGACAATTACCTTTCCTTAGTTTATCACGTATTAAAATAGTCTTGGTTTTGCTCTGCCTTTATACAGTAAAGGCAGCCTTTACTTTATGTAATATTAGCACAATATTAGCATTCCTTCAGTCTGACTGTAATAGTCATCATTATTTTACTTACTATTCATCAGAAATTGTGTCTGATCTATCCACACTTAAAAATTGCCAAACCTGTGTGTGTTTTGACAGAAGACAGCGTTTCTGTCTGGTAACTACAGTAATCAAAGCAGCATAAAGATTTAAGTTTTTTCACTTTCTTTTTTTGCAGTTTGGTTGAAGGGACCAATTCACAGCATCAGCAAGTCAGGCCACAGACAGTTCTTCTAAAGACCTTTTGGCTAGGAAGTGAAACCTCAGTGTTTTTTACCAAAAACGTAAATATTTTAGCAGATTGGGTCATACTTTCCTATAGAGAATTGAAAAGAAAAAATGATGTGAGTATGAGTTTTATGCTTTAAAATAATGAAGACTGACTTTTTTTTTTTAAAGGCATTCCTTTGTTCGCTCCTTTTTGAGGAATTACATGTAAGTATCACAGCTGCTTGTTATAGCTGCCTTTTGTTGTGAAGCATGCTGGTTTTTGCTCCACTAAAGGAAATGAATTGATCCGTAAGATTCTCATATTGATCTGTAGAGAAGAAACGAATCATGAGTAGCTTGTTGGCTGCATTCAGATGTTCACATGCCCTTACCAGCAGGTATTACTGTGGTCATTAGGGACACCAACTTAACACATCCTGTCAAACAATAAGGTGTAACGGAAAAGGTGATTATCTTATTTTACAGTGATTGTATGCAGGAAATGTTGGAAGGTGATAGCTGACAAAACTAATGTTTTGGGGTTTGTGTTTTTTTTTATTTTCTACAGATATGCAGTATTTTATTTTAATAAATGCTAGAGTTTTCTTTCCAAGTCCCTTAGTTTCGTTTGGTATCTTCCCTAGATCTTTTCAGAAAAACGGAATTGAAGGCAACTTAATTGCTGTTCTGTGACCTGCTGACCAGCAGGACATTGACCTAAAAGATACTGAGTGTCCTCTGTACCATCTCTTTCTTTTCAGAAGTTAGAGGCCTTGTAAAGCATCTTTGACTTCTAGATTCTCAAATAAAGTACAAACTTACTGCTGTCTCTGCGTTCTCTTTTAAATTATTGTGAAAGCACAGAATAAATAGGTACTTCATTCATTTTTTTCAATACAATAACAGAACAGCAATAGAAAATGAAGTATTCTGGAGAAAAAAGCAGTTTTAATATAATACCTAGTAGTTCTTCATTATGTTAAGAAAGAAGAAAGATTAAACATAATGAGAGCTTCACTCATCTTACCTAGCCAGACCTCCTACCTTTTTTGAGGGCTATCAAAGCAAGACGTTCTGAAACAGTGCTGCCTTTTATCCTTGTCAAGATATTAAAAAAGTGCCTAAAATTGGGTTTCTATACCTGTATTTATATTTAAACAGCCTACCTTTTAAAAGGTACTGAGCACCAAGCAGGCTTGCATTCAGTTGATGTCAGTGGCCATTCTGTTTCTTTGGAAAATGAGACTGCTTTCATATGTTCCCGGTGTTGAATCTGCAGTTCAAGTATAGGCATCATTTTCTTTTTTCTACTATGCCTTCCTTTGATAAGTTCCAGCACTTTAAGCCATACCTTTTTCATAAACCATTCTTTGCATAAGCAGAATAATCACTTGTGTCAGATAGTGTAATACATATATGAAAAATAAAGAATAAAACATAAAATATAGAGCCCTACCTCTTGTTTAGATTCTATTTCCTTTATATACATGTATATAATTATTGTGCTTTGTAGTATGTAAGAATTGTACTTACAAGGCCTCTGGCTTTCAAAAAGAAAGAGGTGGTATGCAGAACACTCAGTATCTTTCAGGTCAGTGTCCTGCTGGTTGGCAGGTCACAGAACAGCAATTAAGTTGCCTTCAATTTAGTTTGTATTGTACATGTATATAAGAATTTGTACAATATCCCTGGAGATACGAATTCTATCCTTAAAAAGCATCTTGTTGGCTCATATATCTGTAGTGTTGTATGTTCTTTCTTACAGCTTTATTCTTTAATTTCATATTTCACTTTCTTTCCGTTTGCATTTTTGAGCAAAAATAAACTCTGAAACAAAATACTGTATTTTTACATTCAAAAATAGTCTATCTTTTTCTGCACTCTCAGTTTTGTTATACTGAAATTTGATACGCTGATTTTTCCATATATTCAGAGACTCATTTAAAATTCCATGACATAGTTGTAAAGGTCATTCAGAAAGCCAAAGGAGCAAATCCTCCCCAGCTTTTCTTTTTTTTCCTCCCTATTTGTTTATTATTTTAGAGATGCATAAATAAAACCAGAGTATATCCATTTCATTAAATATAGCATATTGGGTATGAAATTTCCCTTCCTGTCTTGAGTTTAAGGGTGTGAGTCATTGTTATCAATTTTGTTTTTTTAAACGCTGTTTGCTTAAGTGGCAATACATTGATGAGAGTCATGTAAGGCCATTCAGAAGGGTAAATGGAAGTAATGACTCAGGATAGTCTTATTATCTGCATGGGCACAGAAATTGTTTTATAGCACAGTGTAAAGTGGTGACCATGTTTCCCAGTTTTACGAGCGTGTTAGCTGGTGGGAAGAAACAAGCATGCCACTTTTAATATACTCAACTTCCATGCAGTTTTCCAATGAAAATATCTGTAAACAAAACCAGATAAATAATTTAATTTTTATTGGGATATATCTAACACATTCTTTCCTACATGGTAAAAGTGGGAAATTATTTTTTTCTTTTTTAGCTTTTTAGAATCAGATTGATTCTAAGATTGCAACAAATCATCACTAGAGGGAAAACACTGTGTATGTTTCCTCGCTTCCAGTGCTGATTTGTTGCAAAGTTATGTTCTATAAATATACATATGTGTGTATGTGTGTGTAGAAAGAGCAATCCAGAAGCAATTGTAATATTTTAACTGTGAAAATCCGTCCTGAAATTCTGAGTTACTGGCTTCCTTGGCTTACTTACTCTGAAGGTATTTCACTTTTGAGATCTATTATAACCTACATCAGAAAAAAAGAAAAAGAAAGAATGAAGGGCTGTAAACTCTTAAGTTACATATATGAGTGCATTTACTTTCTGGTGTTTGGTGGATGTTAGTTTATGTAAAAAAAAAATAAAAATACTTTGGAGTTAAAATGCACTGCCAAATAACATACAAGTTTTTCCAGGACTTGAGATCTTCAGATCAATATCAAATGTACTTCTAATATAAATACTATTTTTTATTTATTACGTTATTTAAATAGGTTTGATACAGAACCTCCTGGGTCAAGGTTCTTTGAACCAAAGCTCTTAGTTCAGTTTAAGAATTTATGAAGCACGCTATATATTGCTTATAACACTTTTCATATCATTGAGCGATTGCATGGCTTTTAATAATGCCACCGAAATGCTTTTCATTCCTGATACTACTGGTGGGTTGGTTTTTTTCCAGGAACAGCTGTCTTGCATAGCCTGACAAGTGAAAAAGACATTAATTCCATTTTTTAATTGTATCATCTTACACATTTCTAATTTGTCATCTTCCCTGTTTCAAGTATCATTACCTGGTATAAGTTTGCGTGGTGTAAAATTATCGATCTAAATGTCTTTTTGGTCTAGCTGTCACTTCCATTAGTTTTCTTGGAAGCATGTTTTAGGCACTTTCGGAGTACTGCATTTACACCGTATGAAAAAGAACTGTAAAGAACAACTAAAATAACTCTGTAACTCAAAAAAGTCAAGATGAATTTTCCTATGACTTAAAAGCTTTCCTGTAAAAACTTTCATGTGTACTAAAGCACACTGTGAAACTTCTGTCACTGCCATGCTGTACTTGGAAGCATTAAATAGAGCAGCAATGTAGGAATTGTATTTGCTAAGCTGGCAGACATCAGTTGTACTGATGTGACCTTTGAATGCTAGCACAGTCAACAGCCTCTTCCCACTTCAATGCTTTTCTGAGTTGGATAGCTTTGATTCTCAACAGTAAGAACAAGGAAGAGAATTTTGAAAAAAGGTTTAACTGGATCTTACTTTATTTGCTGTGCGTGTTGTAGTGGGTTGACTCTAGCTGGCAGGTAAGTGCCCACCCAGCCTCTCATTCACCAGCCCTGTAGTGGGATGATGGAGAGAATTGGAAGGGCAAAAACTAGAAAACTCATGGGTTGAGATGAAGGCAGTTTAATATGTGAAGCAAAGCTGCATGCACAAGCAAAGCAAAACAAGGAATTCATTCAGTGCTTCCCATCAGCAGGCAGATGTCCAGCCGCTTCCTGGAAATCAGGGCTTCATTATGTGTAGTGGTTACTTTGCAAGGCTGTCACCATAACCCCAAATGTCCCCTCTTTCATCCTCTTTCCCCAGCTTTTATTGCTGCACATAACACTCTATGGCATGGGATATCTCATGGTCATTTTGGGTCAGCTGTCCTGACTGTGCCACCTCCCAGCTTCTTGCTGTGGGGGCAGAGCAGGACAAAGGCAAGGACTTGGCGCTGTCATACGTGGTAAAAATTCGTAGGTTTAATGGAAATGCTTGCTTCTTTTTCCTTTTTAATTTTGCATATGTTTTCATTACTATGTTTTTATAGGTTTTTGGTTGAATATGAAAATATTTTCAGAACAGATGATGATTTCAGTAAATTGGAGCATATCACCCTCACGTGGCATTGAACCATTTCAAAATAACTAAGAAGCTTTTGTTTTGCATTACCGTTGTTTTACCAAAATGGCAACCAAGCCTACACCAGTGGGCAGTATATAGTTTGTCAGTGTGCAGAGATACTTAGCTGAGCAAATGTAGTTGCAACTAGTGTACCAGCCACATTTATTATGCAGCTATATATGTGACTGCAAAACATTAATACCTGCTGTATTAACAGGCAGTATTTGAATTTGCTGCCTCAAGGTCAGCTTTTGCTCCCCCTCCCCCTTTCACCCACATTTTACTCATGCGGGTGAACAAATACATTCATCTGTCTCACATTGTGATAAATTGCCTTGATGCCTCCTGCAAAAAATGCACTTTGTTTTTTGTATCATGACCATTTTGTGCAGGTTCAGGGGAGAAAAAGGTAAGGCTAATTCTCATATGTATGCTCTCATATGCAAATTTGCAGCTGTTAGTCTCTTTGGAATTTTTGGTAGCAGAAGAAAGTTTCCTGATCCCACAAACTGGCAAACTTTGATCCCATTGTGCATGTTGGTTTAGATAGGATATTTTCAAATAATGTATTTATTCAGTGCTAAGTCTTACCTGATGTGGCATCAATAGCATATTAATTTTGTTGACCTGTCTGCAACAGTTAATCTTGGAGCAGAAAAAGGAAAAACAGTAACAAAGTGTTGTGGCATCAGAGTGGTCTTTTGTCTAAAGAAGTTCTCTAGTGTGATTACTGGTACATTATCTGTGTCAATTTGTTATACACTACAGGTCTATAGATAATCTTTTTCTATCTTTTTTTTTTTTAATGTAGGCTTTCATATGTGAAGTAAGTGATCTATTAAATGCAATTCTTGGAACTGTAGTGGAGTATTGGATCATCTCAGGTTTGCTTATGGACAGAAATGTGTTCCATCAAATATCTGATGATTTGGCACAGTACCTTGCCATTGAATGTAATGGTGAGTATTTGAAAGGCCTCTGAAAGTCTTTTAATCAGACACACTAAAGTCCTCAGTAAAATCCTCAGTTTACTTCCAAGTTTTATTTTACCTTCTGTTGCATATGTGCACTCTTACGGTATGATGTGTATGTATGCAGGAAACTGGTTTATTGTGTTTTGTTGTGTGTATGCGTCTGTCTCTCCCAAGATCAAATGGAACAGGCTTTCATATTAAAATCCTTCAAATAAATCTCAGTAGGTGTTAATGTGAAAGCATGACCACACAGTATGAAGAATAAAAGAAGTAAAAAAAAAAAACCAACCTTTGGAAAATCTTTGGATCTGTCCTGTAAATTTAGGAAGAGCTGAAAGCATATGATAATAAACCATAACTTCAGAGAGGCAATTGGAGATACCTTAGCTAAGGCAGGTTCTCAGGTGAAATTTTTCAGTCCACAAACTTGATTTTTTTTTACTAAAGACACTTCAACCATGAGTCCAGAAGCTATGCTGAAATCTTTGACCCACGCAGACTCCAAATGAAACATTTCACTGTTTCATTACACATCCTTAACAGACTTTATCTGGGGGAAGGGGAGGAAAATTCCAACTAACCAGATGAATCAGCATTTTTCCTCTTCATTAAATATACTAGATAAGGAGAAATGTAACAACTCAAGTATCATTTAACATGGCATGTTTGTTGAAGTATCTGTCCTTTTAGCAACTATAGAATGAGGAGCTCAAAAGGCAAGAAAAAATAATCTCAAGAAAACTACTGAATGCTTTAATTTAATTTTGAAACTTAATTCCAACCAAAACTTCCCCCCAGTTATGAAATATGGACATCCTGGTTTCAGTCATTATTTTGTCTAGAGATAGATGTACATAGGCTTCATTTAAAGCGTCTTCTTCTCCTGGGACACTTGAGAAGAACTATCCTGAAAAAAAATAAACTAAAATCATAGTCTCTAGACTCCAGTCTTATAGAAAGCAAATCATCAGAGCCATTATAGCCTTCTTTAAATCATAGAAGGCCAAATCAGTTGGAACTTTATAGTATTCAAATCAATGGGGCTTTTAGTACCTACTACTATCCCATCTTTCCAACAGATTTTCTAGCTGTCATGTAATAGGGAGAATTTTTGGTATGTATTTCTGTAAGACTTTCTTACTTTCCACTGCATAAATGGAAAATTATACTTTCTATGCTCTCCTTTATTGAGAGGATTCACAAGAACAACATTCACAGTCTGGTTATAAAGAGTGAAGGTTATTTGACCTACTGGTGATCACTGCTGCTTGGTTCAGTCCACAGCACTTAGTCTTTTAAGCTGTTGCAGAGTTCTCCTAAATTCTGTTGCTTTTGGAGGAGAAAAGGTCTGTACTCTCAAAACTTGTGTTTCTGTTTTGATTGAGCCTACAATTAATGTTAATGTCTATCAGTTATGTATGAGTACTATTTAGCAGAATAGAGTAGTCCCTTAATACGGTAAAGACTTTCTTCCTCATGACAGCCCTCGCTTTCCACCTGTTTCAGTCGCTATTTTGAAAAAAATTAATTTGCTGGAATCATAATACAAATTCTTACTACCCTACAAGAAAAATCAGTCATTCTGTCTCCTTTTCCAAAAACAAAGAAAGGTAAGCCAGATATATGCCATATATATTGAGGTATATGTATTCTTCAGCCATTGTCTGGTTTTTGGTTGGTTGGTTGGTTTTTAAACAGTATGAAGTATTTGGCATATCTGAATGGGGTTGAAATTTGCTTGCAGTCATTTTTAATGTAGAGTTTATAGATCACCCTGCATTAGTTGTTCTTTGTTCAATGTGTTACGCATTTTGTCTGAATTGCGTTTGTATTGTGTCACTTACAGATTTTAAAGGTGGTCGCTTGCATAATTTCCAAAATAAATCATTCTCAAAACCAAGATATAACTTGTCTAAGATTGTATTTAGAGTGAAGGTTTTTAAAAGTTTCACATAAAAAGTGGTGCTTTGCCTTTCAAAATCTGTTGACCATTCTCTTAGAAGCTGGTCTTATTATCAGATGATGGATATAATCTTTTTTAATATGAGCATTTTTAGTATTTTTCCTAGAGACTAGTTTCTGAATCTGAAATAGCAGGAAGAAAAAAAAAAAACATCTGGGAGAGCTATCTTCTATATAACTCTAGATGTACAGGTTTACATATTCTTATTTTAAGGCTTTCTCTTCCCCCCTATTCCCTGTGTTTTTATCCAGGTTTTTCAGTGCATGAGTTAGAAATGTTCCTTTGTTCCATACCATCCCTCTGGCTTCAAATGTTTGTTGCAGAAGCAGTTTTTAAAAAACTGTGTTTACTGAGGAATATAACTATTTCTACAGAACCTCTTTCTCTTCAGAAAATAGTAAGTAACTCATCCATCTAACATCACACTCAAGTATTTTACAAGTAATTGGATTCGTGGAAGTCTTGGAAAATATCTTTCTTTTGTGGTCTAAGGTCATGCTCACGGCATGCATTGTCTTCCACCTGTAGATAGACTGTACTGCATTTAAATTTCTCTTTGATGGAGACCTGAATTTAAAAACAATGGTAAGATTTTTCTTACCGAAGAATCTGTAACACCCAAGTCATCTGTTTACATTCAGTTAACTTTAAAGGTCAGGATGAAAGCTTTTTAAAATAATCTCTGATGTGAACACTTTATTTCAGTGTTACATTTGTAATTAAGGAAAATGTGTGTGATTTTTCCTGGGTTATATTTTCCTTTTTTTTTTTTTTTTTTTGCAGAGATGATGGTCTGTTATTCTGTTGGGTTCAAGCATTTGTTATATATAAGATTTTATGACTTTGAACAACAATTTTTTTTGTGATTTTTATCTCCTTAAGAACTTTCTCCTACTTGCAAACCTTTTCTTGCCTTCAAATCAGAATTTCTGATAGCTGATGAAGTAATATATGGTGAAAACTGAGAAAGAAATTCTCAAAACCATGACTACTGGCAGGATGCAGGCTAATCAGGGAGATCACACAGTAATGACATGCCCTAACTTAGAGCTTCATTTCAATAATCTTAATACTAATGAACAAACACAACATGGAATCCATAACTGTTTCTATATGTCCTAAAATTCTCCAGGTAGAGTCAAAGAAAAAGAAATTTGCACTTTTATGTATTTGCCATACATAAGTTTTCCTGAATTTTACATGAGCTATTGTGAATAGAGAACATTGTTTATTAATACATCATGTTTAAACAGAGCTTGAACAAAGGACTGTCAGAATTTTAAAAATAAACCAACTCTATGTCTAATACTTAACATATGTTGCCAGCACATATGCAGCAGCAATTGCTATTTTTAGTATTGCCATGACTACTGATCACTCTCTGCAACTACTTAAATGTAAATTTTTGTAGTGCTTGAAACAAGTTCATGTGCTTTTTATAGCTTTCCTTAACATTACCGTGCCTCCTTTCTCTTTCCCTATAATAAATATTAACTACTGTCCAATTTTGCCAGCTCTTCTCATACAGCATCTTATCAGCTAGGCTCTTATATGTGTTTAAATGGTGACCTGCTACTCTCTGACAGTAAATGTAAAGTGAAGGTGCCATTAAGGTGTCCTTCACCTATTGCAGATTGCCTGCAGAATCTACAGTGATCTGCTAGATACTCAAAGCCTTCTTAAATATCTTTCTTCATGTATTATTATTTTGCAATCATTGAATGAGTCTCCTCAGTGGACTTTTTCCTTTGCTTTTGCAAAACTGCAGAAACTTACAAGACTTTTTAAAATGAGTGGTGTAGGTGGGTTGTTGGAAGCTCTGTATTATAAGAAAGAAGCAATATCTACAATGTCCAAAGCTATCCTACTAATGGGACAGCACCTAAGAAAGATCTAGCTTATTACACTCACAGTGCTTAAGGGCTTGATCGAGGCCCTCATCTTAGAAGAGATGAAGGAGGGGAGTGAGTATTTTTTTACCAAATTACCCCCTGGGTTTTGCTCCCTGGGTTGCAAGGAGGAAGCTTGTAAATATTTTCATTAAGTACCTGAGAATCAATTAGCTTTACTTCAGTCTTATATCCAGCTAAAGTGATCAAAATTTTCTCAGCAACCAAAGATCTACGTCAGAAGTCTAGAATTTCCTCCTTTCTGGCTCAGACACAACCCGCCCACCTCTGAGGCCAGCATAAAGAGTGAATTACAAGAACACAAAATAAGATTGCAGAAGACAGCTTTAAACAATATATATGCCATCACTTAGGATATATTTTTAAAAATGTAGGTACTGCAAACTGTGGGTGGTGGATCACTGCTTTGCATCATGGGTGACCAAAGAAAATTGATACACTGCATTTTAATGTAGTGTATGCAAAGTAGTTGAAAATATTACTTTTGCAACAGGTCAGTTCCTATTTGCCCGCTTTGCAAGAGATAGGGATGCATGATGCAAGAGGGATACACAAAACAAAGAAAATAGGGCAGTGGCCATGCACCGAGTCTCAAAGGGCATTACAGATGCTAAATGGCAATAAGAACGAAGTCAAAGAGCTGCCTGATCTACCGTAAGTAATGCCTATAACATCACCAGTTTTATTCTGCTTTGGGGGACAGCTTCTGACCTGACACGTTTCCTGAACTTTATATGACCTCTTTTGTTGTCTACAAATTACTGGAACTGTCAGAAAGCTCCGTTATAAACCTGTAACACCTCTGGGCTGGGGTTCCCCCTTTCTCCCCATTATCCATTTCAGTCTGTGTGCAGTCTGATGTAGTTATATTTTCCCAGTATTAAAGAGTGCATAGAGAAGTTGAACCATTCATAGAATTAGCTTTAAAGAAAGTTTAATTGTGGGTAATTTAATTTTATTGCAGTTTTAAATACAGTTATAATTAAATGAAATAAAAAGTATGTAATTAAGTTTCAGAAATTACTCTGAAATTCATAGAGGATCTAAGTATGGTGTATTTTAAAGCATTAAGTACACATACATTATCTGAAAATACGGAATACTGATTTTAGACAAGTTCCCTTTGCTCTGTCTTCAGTGACTTTAAGAAGCACCCTCCATTGACACATATGGTTGGAGCAGAAGCAGAAGGTGAGACTGCACATACCAAAGAGAATCACTGCCGTTTGGCTGAAGAGGTACATTTTAACAGAAGAAATACTAAAGGTATTCTATATATCTAATTTATGTTAAGAGCTTTATACGGTTAAAATCAACAGTTTCAGGTTTAAAATCTTGTCCTGGTAAGTGCTGATTAAAATTATGGCTTATACCCAAGAATTACTTTCTTATGGTTCATATTCCTTTTTTCTGATGTGTATTTAAAAGGAGGAATTGTATATATGGTGGAATAAAGCTGCCTTCATCAGTCCCCTCCCCCTCCTAGATATTAAATACAGTGTACAGCTTGTGCAAGCTCATTCCAGTCTTGCCTGCCTTACTTTGCTAATCCACCTCAACCTGTGCTTGGTAGGATCAACGTCTTCTGATTTGAAAGTATAATTCAGTCTTCATCTCTTTCAGTCCTAGACATTTTGTGAACAAAGACTGAGGAGTATGCTATGTTACATAGCTGTGTTAAGCATATGGACTGTTTTCTCCCAGGCATTCAGCCCAGACTATGAAAGGCATTTGGCTTTTGTCTAAGCTGTACTGGAACCCAAGTACCTAAGGAATAAAATAACACTGCAATCATTTGGTTTCAGCTTATTAAACAAATTTAATAAATCGTACTTTACATGAGCCTTTACCTGAACAGAATTACTTGCTGGAACTACTTTTTGTCATCTTCATCATCAGAAATTTACATCTATCGCTTAAAACACAATTATATTAATATGATACCAAGAGAAGGCTTAAAAAAACTTAGCAAATGCAAGCTGGGATTGTTAACAAAAATTAAAACCATAATTGTATTACGAACACTGAAGGACAAAAAAGCCCTAACCCTCTTTTGGGATTTAAGAGAGTTTCAGTAACAGAACCAGGCCATGCATTTTTAAAAGTGGTTCCCTTTGTCTTTATTGCTTTTGCAAGTAAAATTGATGTGAATTATTACATACTGACTTCTAGAAAGAAAACTGAGCTAGAGGACTAGGGCAGAAAAAAATCCAAACTGCTTTTTATCTATTCTTTCCCTGCCAACATTGTTAAGTAGTATCTTCTGTTGCAAGAATGAGTATGGAGCTGACAGATTTACATAGTGAAGGTATTAATATAATAGACCATCTAAATCTTATCAGAAACGCTGAGAGATTTAGCCTGAGATATTTTTCACTTCCAAGATGTTTGTTACATCATTTTTTACCTGGTGTCAAGATTTTCCTCTGGCTTTTGTTCAAACGTGATCATTTAGTGAAAGCAAAACAGGTTTTAGAATGGGTCTGTGGTTTTTATCATGTAGAAACTAATGGTGTCTTTACATATAGGTAGCAGTTCTCAGTTGCTTGCTGTTCAATTTTTCACACTTACTGCAGCGTTACATGGTATAAGGCTTGGGCTTTTTTTTATTTTCTGGAGGATTTTCTCTCTTATTAAGACCTCTTCGTGTATTTCTCTCTCTTTCCCCCTCCCTTGCTACTGTAGCCAAGTTAGACAGCCTATTGAGAAACAGCAAACCATCTGTTAACAGATTTGAAGTTCTGAATTATACTTGAGTGTGTAGAGGCACTCGTGCTTAGCCAGAAACATTCATTTGAATTAAGCTCTAAATGCTGTGTAAAAAGAACCATACATTTTAACAGAGGTTCATGAATAAATTTAAGGGAGGGCAACTGCGCTGTAAAGTTTTATTGCTTCAAAACCCAGTATTTTTGGTGTTCTGTGATCACTTGGTGCTTTTATAGTGTGATTGAAGCTTTAAACCTTGAACTGGGGGGAGATAATTCCTGTGTTAAACCATTTGCAATACAATTTCATTGCTGGATTTCTGGTGGAACAGAAGCTCTGTGGGTTTTTTTGAATTTTCTTGAAAGATGTTTAAACAGGATAAAGGAAAATCTTACTCATTATTGAATTTTCTGGCATATAGCCAGGTCTCCTAGTTCCAGGCACTTTGATTATTTTCTTTAGTTGCTATCTTGCCTAGTCTAGTGTAATCTATTAATTTTTTATGGTAGGAGAGACAGCCCTGCATAAAGCTTGCATAAGTAACAAAGTGGAGAGATTGATTCGGCTTCTCTCTTTGCCTGGAACAGACATTAATGTTAAAGGTAAGTTATTCACTTTCTCTACAGAACTAATAAGTAAAGAACTGTATCGATGTCTGTTTGGTAATAAGGTTTATATTTATACTATTAAAACTGTCTTTATTACTTTAAACACCACAAAATGAAGACTTTGTTGCAAACATTAAGGAAAGATTAATCTATTGCTGAAGTGTGTTTTAATATCACATTTTCTGTTGATTTTTTAAATACCTATTCAATATTTTTCAGATATTTTCCAATCTAATTTCTTGGTTTGAAATCACTAGCTGCCACTGTGTTGAATAATAAAAAGCAAAGTGCTTTGCTGTCTAATGAATTGCATTATTAACATTTTAGTACTACTTCTGCCGTTTTAAAACTTCCCTTGATTTATAATTCAGACTATGCTGGCTGGACGCCTTTGCATGAAGCCTGTAACCATGGCAGCACAGCGTGTGTCCGTGAAATTTTGCAGCGTTGTCCAGAGGTAGACCTGCTCAGTCGAGTGGACAGGGTGACTCCTTTGCATGATGCACTGTTAAATGGACATGTAGAAATTGGCAAGCTGCTACTTCAGTATGGGGGTGAGTGCATTTATGCTAAACCGGTTTAGGTAAATTATCCACTGTTTTGAGTCCATACGAAGGTTGTGGTGTTTTTCTTAATAGTTGCTTAAAATACAATGTTATTATGAAATATTATTTTTAAACATTTTTAAGCCAAGCTGTTTTGGTCACAATAAAAGTAATACTGTTTTCACACGTATCTTGATCAGCTGAATGTGAAATTAACCCAGATTTTCACATTTTTTACAATACGGTAATGTTTTTCTTCTGCACTTTACACCATATGCATTGTAACTATATTCTCCAAACTCATTAATGAAGATAAAGATTACCCAGCAAAACTAACGGTTTTCTTTTGTTTTGATCTATTTTTACCACAATGCAAAAATGGATCAGTATATCTCTATATAATCATGTATTTCAACATAAATTTGTTCAGCATTTATGAAAATTAATGTGATGGTCTTTGAAGAACACAATTAGCTTGGCAATTAGTTTAAGAAAGGAATCTATATTGTAATCATAACTGCTGTTTAGGGATAATAGTGGGAGGGGTGTCTTAGTTTCTAAAAAAAGATATGTTGCCACTTAGGCAGGCATGATAAATGTTTTGAACACTATTTTGTGTTCAGTGACATGGAACTTGTATCTTGTCTTGAAATATATCGTATCAATATAATTAACTTAGCATGTTGTTTAAAAAACAACTGCAGAGAATGTTCTTGGATAGCAATTCTTCCATCTTTTAATTCTTTACTAAAGCAAATAGTTGTGATAGCCTTACCATTAACCTACTTTGTCAGTTTAATCTCTGTGCCTTATACACCAGGACCAGATTTTTTCAATAAAAATCATTCTATGTATACCCATGAGGCAGAAGAATGCACTGTATTTAGATGACCTATTACTTAATTAAGGTAGAGAAAATTTTGTTTCATTCTTGGCATGAGACCGTCTGTATTTACAGTCTTCTTCTGCCCCCTAAAGGCTATTTCTGTGCCTGTTGTGCAAGCACCAGCTCATAATCAATACATTTCTCTGCAGTTCTACTTCTCTGTTTTCTGAGCCTCAGATCTGTGGCTCCCAGGTGTTCTATGTATCTACTGAACCATGTATCTGACATGCCAAGCCAATACCTGGGCTCAGTTCAATCGGTCTAAGTGATGCAATAGCCAATATTACAGTAAGCTCAGCTCCTCAATTGGAAATGGCATTGCACTGACAGATGTGCATTTTTTCTAGGCTGCTGTGAAGAATAGGTAGTGGATGAACCTGTTGTCCTAGGGGAAGAGCTCTACTTGCACTTGCATTCATCAAAGTTTTCTGGCAACTGTGAGGTTGCATGTACCCTTATCTTTGCCTTTGTCACACTCTGGATTTTGGCCTGTCAAATAACTGACAAGACTGTGGTAGAAGGCATGTTACTCATTGAGCATGAATTTACTCAGCTCAATAATTTAGAACACATCTCTGTCTCTAGAAACTTTCAGCTTGCAAAAATTAATCGCACTGGATAATCAGTGATGGTGTAAAATGATACAGCTTTCATCACATCAAAGTTACAACCTCTAGCATGGATATGTAATGCAGTGAATTACCTCTTGTTATTAAAACATATTTCTAATACTGTATTTAAGTTAAAATGACATCGTTCCTTTAGCACAGTAACCCACATGTAAGAGGATTCCTGATGTGTTCATCTTTGAAAACCACCACCTGCAGCATATTAACTGCCTTCATTTTTTTTTTGCTGGTGCAGCCGTTCTTAAGCTTATGAAGTCACCTGTAAACTGTTTAAATATTAATAGCTTCATTGTACTAATAAACAGGAAATTCCAGAAGAATGTAGTAAAATCTGAACAAGTAAAACATGTTTCATTTATTTACTTTAAAACTATTTGGGTGATTATGTTTTGCATTTCATAAGTCTGTTTAGATCAAATTTTGAAATTAATTTGCTGGGGGAGACCAAGATTCCTACCTCAATAGTTTAGTGCATAGGCTAAGACAGGGTTGGCCACAGCATCTGGACCAGTAGGATAAAAACCATCACAGTAACATGCATTTAATTTGGAGTCAGTGTCAGCAAATAACCTGGTCTATAAAAGGCTTAATAGAATTTTACAGCAGTAATAACATTAAGTTTTTACATACTGTGTAAATTCAGACAATACTGAAAAAATTTTTTACAAAGGGTCTCTCTGCATGTTTTAGATTGTATTGTAAATGTGTAGCTTATCAGTTACATCAACATAACAAAAAGGAATTTAAACAGACTTCTAGCTTTTGGGGAGGAGGGGTGAGGGGGAATCTTGTTTGGCTGCCAAATTTAAATACTGCTATTATTAATGTCTATACTTTTCCTGCAGGACCAGCCCTTCTACAGCACAGGGATTGCACTGGAAAATTGCCACTGGATTATGTTGAGTCCATCTCAGTAAAGCAAGAACTTTTGAGTGTTGTTCATCCAGAAGAGAGTATTGAAAGCTTCTGTGAACGCATGGATCAAGATTTTTGCAGTCAGCAGAGAGAACTGTTGATGATTTTATTTAATAAGATGCTGTTGAATTTTTGTTCAGTTTATAATCTGTCTTCACCCTTTACTTTAACTCTCAGAGAGGCAGGTTGTTCAAATGTACTTCCAGTAATGGCTCTTGATAACTGTGAGATGAAAAATACATTTTCTGCAGATTGGCTAGTAGATACATATTTTAGAGAGCTAGAAACTTTTCAAAAGCTTCCACAATTTCTTCAGGAAATATCTGCAAATACGGATTTCTTCCCTGGGGAACAGAAGAAGGTTTTATTAGCTACTCTGGAAACTATGGTAGAGGCATTCAAGCGCTTTGCTTAGATCTTTTTAACAGTTAGCTCCCAAAAAAACCGCATTGATTGAATCTTGAGTTTTCACCCTTGGTGCTGGCCAAAATTATTTCTGGCAACTGAAGCAGTACAGATTTCATAGCCTACATGAGCCCTACATGGTAGTATCTCCCGTGTTTTTGATACTTTCCTCTAGCAGAACCTGGAAGTCAGATGTATTGAGTCAATGTACTTTTAGGACAAATTTTTCCCAATACTAATACCTTCTAGTTTTCTAGCAGATCTGGGTGCATGTGACCACCTGTGCTATATCATTTGTACTAAGTTAAACTTTGCATTTTCAGTCCTGGAAATCTTTGTTAGCCATCTCATGCCATAGTTTTACTTTGTTTTCCAGAGGTACTGTTGCAAAAACAAGCATTTTTGCCTTTAAAAACGCTTGTGTCTACATATTTTAATATCCTTTAATAAAACTAATATTACCGATATCTGTCATTAAACTAAAACATGTTGAAAGGCAAATTCCTTCTATCCATTTTTGTCTTATTTATCCTTGTCTTGTAAAAGTTAAAAACACCATGTAAAATTCAAATCTAGGTAGTATATCTGTATTTACAGAATGGATGTACTAGCATTTCACATGTCTTTGTGAATTTTGTAGAAATGTTTACACAAAGGTGTGTGGAAAATCTTCGTCCCTTGTCAGCATGCAGCTGTTGTGATCACATTCATTTCTGCAGTGACTGAATTGAGGAGACTGGTGCAGATAGTCAGGAGATTTGCACTATTCCAGTGGCGACTCTAGAGCTTTAAAACAACCAAGTCATCCTGCTGCTTCCCATTACATTGATGTGATGAAGGGCTAAATCTACCCTCAGCATAACATACAGTGTCCTTGGCTGTGCTGTAACTTGTGTTGGCTCGCAGTCATTTGATAAATCCATTACACTGGCAGTGTGTAAAATGATCTGGTAACACTCCTGGGATTCCCTCAACTAAGGATGCCAGTGGTAGCAGTGGCACAAATCTAGTTATGTTGGCAGGGAAATTTACAGATGATTAGACAAAACGGTGTAAGTGTGTACTGGGCGTCAGATTCTGAGACGAAATACAGATCTCCTTAAAAATTACACCCCATTTAGTATGAGACTTTTGTTCCTCATTCTGTAAACATGCAAACTACACATGATAAATCCTCTAAACTAATCTTCTAACCTAATTTAGAAGGTTATCACATGGTCCTTTCAATTAATTAAGACAAAGAGAAAATCCTGTGCTGTTCCTTAAAGATGTTGAGGCTCATGAGGCAGCTGAACTACATAATTGTGTTGCATGGGGCTGAGGATGGGGAACAGTTATGTATTTTGGAGATGTCTTATTGCATATTTACAGCAACAACTACTTTTCCTGCCTTGTGTCTTGTAGAGATCCAGTGCCGAATTCGTCTCAGACTAGGGTCTGGGAGGAGACACTGGTTAGGGAAGTTTATTCCTTCCAGGGGGAGTGAAGGGAGTGTTGCTTCAGAATGAGAATACCTGATATTTTTCTAAAAGATTTAGTAATAAATTTGGAGCAGTTTAAAATCTTAGCAAGGAAGGTACTTAGTGACACTTACAATTCTTCTGTAATAACCATTTATAATATTTTAAAAAGAACCCTTAAAGAAAAGGTGTAAGTAATAGCTACTTCTGAAGCTGATGTTGATTGACCAGAAGGAATAAGTTATGTTGATACAGCTGGCTTGGGACACACTAAAACTTCCATTTAGCCTTTCTGCAGTTGAGACACATGATCTCAAAGCAATCCACTGAAGATGCTCAGATTGAGTTGGTCTGAGAAGCAGCCCTTCATTGCATGGAGTGGTTATTAATGACTGATTATTGTTTTTATACATGCATGCAGAACAGCCTGCTCTAATAGAATAAAGGGGCAGTGAATACTGGGTTTGTTTTGGTTTGTGCACTTTCTATTTTTCTCTAGTAAGAAAGCAACAGTGACAAAATCTTTGTCATATATGAGATGAACTAACATCAGTATTCCCTGTTGCAGGATGCGATGAAAGAAATACTATGTTCATACATTCTAAAGAATGCAAAATATGCATTTAAGGTGGCAATATTAACATTTTCTTTAGTCACAAATTTGAACAGTAATTGGAAATTTGAAATAATTGGGACTTGGAGAACCATAGAATAAAAGTCTGGTGGATCTGGGAAAGCAAATGCTTCAAAATATTCATATCTATTCCTAATATATTAGTGAATACATTACTGAACAAAATGAAAGTTGGAAAAACATTATTTTGGTCTGATAAAAAGTGATTCTGCTTAGATATCCAAGATATCCTGCCAATATTTTGCTGTTATGTGTTTTTTTTCTATGTAAATGACATCTTAATCATTTGTAAGTCCTACTTACCTATTTAAACTAATTTCAAGTAGCTCTCTCCAAGATGCTGTAAAATAGATAGTATATGCTAAATGAACAGTATTAACATTACAAAATGAAACAATCAAAAGTTAGCAAATGTCTGAATTAAAATTCCCCATGTAACACGAGGGGATATTGTCTGTATGTATAGTCAGTCTTTAATTATATGGTGACACCATTTTGTTCTCCCTTTAAGGATCATATACTGAAAATTTTCCTGTTCGGTGTTATAGGTACTCAGTTTTGTATGTATTCGAGTTTGCAAAGTCCATATCCTTAAAAAGGCTCAAATATTTTTCAGTTGTATTTAACATAAAATTACGTGCTTCATCTGATTTATTAGAGTACCTGCTCTCTTTTAGAATACCCACAACTATCCTGTTAAATCATGATTGCAATAAAGTGCAATCTATTAAGTAATTAAACTGTCTTCTTTTTAAAATCCCACATGGTATGTAGGGTATTTCCCCCTTCCTGGCTTAGTTAAAAAAGCAGGTAGCCCCTCTCTGCCTTTCCCCTCTATGCTGATGTTTTGTATGCCAACATGCTTCACAAGCGGGAAGGTGCATCGTCGTCCTCAATCAGGCCTGTTTTTCCCAGGACTCTGAGAAGTTCTTCATTGTTTTCCACCTTCAACATACAGCTGGAGAATCTCCCTTCTGCACATGGACCCAGTGCTGCCCAAACAGTTGAGTAACAGCAGCCAGCAGCATGATAGTTGCTAGCAGCAAAACAGAAGACAGAGCAGGATGTGCAGTCAGGAATTATAATGGATATGCCAACATATCGGTCAAGCTTTGAAAGTTGGTAAAAAGGTTGTATTAAGCTAAATTTCAGTGTTAGATTTTTTTCTGACCCATGTTCTTTGTTTCACATGACTGCCATGGCCAGATGTGAAGCACATCTAGCATGCAGAAGTCTTGGTGGTGTTCGTAAGATATTTTACAGAGTGCCTTTGATTTCAAAATGGTCATACTCATTGGAAAGTAAATCACTACTGCCAGTATACTAGCAGTTTGGGCTCAGGAATTTTGATGTTGATATGGTTTATTTTTGTTTAGGAGCAAAGGTTAGCTTATAAAATTTAAATATTACTGTGGCTTCAATAAACTTTTAGAATTTGTTAGAGAGGAGGTTCAAGCCTCAAAGCCTGAGCTCCCTTTAAACTATCTGAACAGTCCTGAAGCTCTTTTCTGCACCACCTACTATTCCAACTGATGCTAAGATGCTGCACTGCAAAAGGGCCAAAATGGCAGTATCACAAATGCCCTGGGCAGGTAGTATCAGACCTTTGCTTTGTCCCCCCTGTACTGGGCACTGCTGAGGCCTCACCTAGAATCAGTTTTGGGTCCTTCTCTACAAGAAAGACATTGGAGCAGGTCCAGAGATGGGCAACAGGGCTGCTGAAAGGCCTGGAACACAAGTGTGATGAGGAACAGCTGAGGGACCTGGGGGTGTTTAGTCTGGAGAAAATGAGTCTTACAGGAGACCTTACCGCTCTCTACAATACTTGAAAGCAGCTTGTAGTGAGGAGGATTAGTCTCTTCTCCCAAGCAGAAAATGGAAAGAACAAAATTGGATATTAGGAGAAACTTCCGTTTTAGGCTTGTCAAGCACTGGAACAGGCTGCCCAGAGCAGTGGTGGAGTCACCATCCCTGAAGGTATTTAATAGATGTGTAGATTGGAACTTGGGGACCTGGTTTAGTGGTGGCCCTGGCAGTGCTGTGTTAATGACCAGACTTAGAATCATAGAATAGTTAGGGTTGGAAAGGACCGTAAGACCATCAACTTCCAACCCCCCTGCCATGAGCAGGGACACCTTGCACTAAACCATATTACCCAAGGCTCTGTCCAACCTGGCCTTGAACACTGCCAGGGATGGAGCATTCACAACCTCCCTGGGCAACCCATTCCAGTGCCTCACCACCCTAACCGGAAAGAACTTCCTCCTTATATCCAATTTAAATTTCCCCTCCTTAAGTTTTCACCCATTACGCCTTGTCCTGTCACTACAGTCCCTAATGAAGAGTCCCTCCCCAGCATCCCTATAGGCCCCCTTCAGATACTGGAAGGCTGCTATGAGGTCTCCATGCAGCCTTCTCTTCTCCAGGCTGAACAGCCCCAACTTTCTCAGCCGATCTTCATATGGGAGGTGCTCCAGTCCCCTGACCATCCTCGTGGCCCTCCTCTGGATGATATTAAAGGTCTTTTCTAACCTATCGTTATTTTATGATCCCATGATTCTATGACAGACTGTCCTTTTCCCTATAAATTTAAGGACCAAAGTACACCTTCTTCCTCCACCATACCATGGTCCCATGTGGTCAACAGTGCCTAGTAAATTAAGGGGAATTCAACAATTATTGTCAGATAAGTACAGCCTTCTTAGTGGTCTTGCACTTAACTTGCACTGGCTACCTCAAGACCCTTCCTTCCACGTGCAAATGTGAATACAAATGACTGTTTAGTTGGTGAAGCATGCCGGTTGGAGTCAGAGGAACACCAGGAGAAACATTTCATGCTCAGTGATGATTCCCAAGTGCACACTGTTTGAAATATGTGAGATAACCCCTTTTAATTTGTAAAATGCACATTAAATAATTACCATCATCAAACTATAGTATATAAATATCCTTACAATTTCATGAATTTATCGTCATGCTTCCCAGGATATGAAATGATTCTTCTTCAAGAAAACAACCCTAAAAATTACAGTTTGAAAAGTATTTGTCCCAGCTCTCAAATTCACATGAAGATACAGTGAAAATGTACCTGATCTATCGACCAAACTTGTAACCTATGTGTATAAAAAGTATGGATTCTGGTTTGTCTAAGAAACTGGTTTAAGTCAGGATATCAATAGATCCTATTATAGTAGCATATCTTAGGCTTCTGAATAAATGCAAAATGCTTTCTTTTAAAAAAGGATGAGCTGAGGACTGTTCTGCTGACTGTCCTGCAGGCAGGTGGGGAAAGCTGTGCAAAAGAGGTAAACCACTAAAGCTGCAGAGCTCCAGTAACACTATCTACACAAGCATCCCTGAACCAGGTGTTTGCAGACCATGATTAAACTGCTCCAAAAATAATTAGGAATATTAAGAAACAATACTTCTATCTGCAAAAAGCTGATGATAATATACACCAAAAAAAAGGAAAAATTAGGCTATTTTGTTGGGTATTAACAACCAGGAGTTACTGTTACCACTCACTCAAAGGGACTGCTGGGTAGAGGGCGAAGGAAGGAAAGAATGGCTCAAAAATACTGCCCTCAAGTCCAGTTAAGAAACTGAGATCCATCTACAGGGTTCTTTCAAGTCAAGTTTCATTAATCTCTTAGGAGAGCTATCTTACTGATGCTGGAAATCTGTCATTAACTTTGAATGTGACAGAAGTGAAAACAGTGGAAGAGTGAACAGCCAGTTTGTACAAACTGGTCAGAGTGCTGACGCAGGGAAGTTTGTTGTGGATTGTTACTTACACACAGCTGAAGGCTAATTAATCCAATTCTTGTCTTACCTAAATGAGCTGGTATATGTTTGCTAAATGTCACAGTTATTCAGGAGAGTCATGTAAAGAAGGGCTCATTTTTGTTTAACTCCCAATGCACCTAAATCACCTAGCTCTTTTATTTGAAAGTAGTGGGTGTCTTGCCAAGATATGTAGCTATCTCTGTACAAGCTCACCTATAACCAGTGGCACTTTGGAAAAATTTAGGCAAAGCAAGGCTAAGCAAAGAAAAAACTAAAAAATTAAACTAATCTAGAGAGATCTGTTAAAAAATCTTAGAACTGCAATGTCACTAATTCAGCTTCTTGGTTTGTTATTTGCCTTTCTTACCCATCCACTCTTAAAACTCGAGATTTTCTACTTCTCACTAGTTCTCCAGCTCCAGTTTTCCTTAATAATGTTGTACTATGTGCATGCCTCCTGAAATTTTGCTCTGAGAACAAACATGATCTGGCAGTTTGAGGTGGTCAACCAGTCACAGCTTTCAGCTATTCAAAGCACACCTTCTCTGTGCGGGGATGTGTATCTATAATGGCTCTTGAACTACTGAAGACTGAACATCATATGGATGCCATGTGGACTGACAATAACGTATCTTCTCCTACAACCCATTCTGGTTTTAGGATTTTGTTTGGTAACAAAGGGCCTTTGTAAACTCCACACAAAAAAAAGCAAGGAGGGAAAATATAAGATTAGATGATGGGTACAGTTATCAAAGGCTCTAGCACAACTGTATTTATAGGGACTTCATCACCGTTATGAAACTAAGATACAAATTGGGGGTTTTTTTTTGTTTTTTTCCACAATTCCAGAAAAATCTTTTCAAATGCACATTGTGCTACAGAAGCACCAGGTTTAAGACACAGAATTCTGAGATGGTACTACCTCATTTCCCCACAGTGACGGCCAAACAGTAAATTAGCCCTGCTGCACTGCTGGAGGGGGCTGTCGCAAGCTGGCCAAGGGGGAAGAAGGAAAACTTCTTTTCATGACAGACTACAAATGGGCAACAGGACATCATTTCAAATATCCATTGTTTATAAATTTAAACACAAATTTCATTTTCCTTACCCTGAAACGTGCAGCATCCTGAAATGAAGATCTGTAAATGACAGATCCAAGAAACACTTTTGGGTGCCCTCTAAGCTTCTGTGTAGTGACACAGGGGAAAAGAGGTCCCTACAAAGAAGAATGAGGATTGTGCTTATCTTTCAAAACTGTACCCTCCCCCAGAAATCTCTATAGGCCAGATCATCATCTCAAGGGGAGATGATACTTGACTTTTAATCCCACAGATGCTTGTTTCTCCAATATTTACGTTAAAATTGCATAATTTTTCACCAGGTTTTTGCTTTGTTTTGGCTTGGGATTTTTCTTGGCCAGCTGTGCCAAGAGCAGTCATACACCCACAAAATAGTTTGGATTTGAAGGGATCTTTTCCAACGCCCTGCCACAGGCAGGGACACCTACTAGACCAGGTTGCTCAAAGCCCCATCCAGCCTGGCCTTGAGCACTGCCAAGGATGGGGCAGCCACAACTTCTCTGGGCACCCTGTGCCAGCGCCTCAGCACCCTCACAGGGAAGAACTTCTGCCTAAGAGCTCATCTTAATCTCCCCTCTGTCAGGTTAAAGCCATTCCCCCTTGTCCTGTCCCTGCAGGCCCATGTCCAAAGCCCCTCTCCAGGTTTCCTGTAGCCTCTTTAGGCACTGGAGCTGCTCTAAGGTCTCCCCTTAAGGAGCCTTCTCTTCTCCAGGCTGAGCCAGCCCAGCTCTCTCAGCCTGGCTCCAGAGCAGAGCTGCTGCAGCCCTCACAGCATCTCCATGGCCTCCTCTGGACTTGCTCCAACAGCTCCACATCCCTCTTGTGTTGTTGCCTCAGAGCTGGAATCAGAACTGCAGGGGGGGGGTCTCCCAGAGCACATTTGAGGGACAGAATCCCCTCCCTTGACCTGCTGCTCACTCTATGGGGATGCAGCCCAGCACAAGGCAGGGTTCTGGGCTCAAGCTCAGAGTGAAGCTGGATCATGGGGAACTTCTAATCAACCAACACCTCCAAGTCCTTCTCCTTAGGGCTGCTTCCAATTCAGTCTCCCCCAGCCTGTAGCTGTGGTTGGAATTGCTCCAACCCAGGTTCAGGACCTTGTGTTTGGCCTTATTGAGCTCCATGAGGTTTGCACAGACCCACCTCTCAAGCATGTCAAGGTCCCACTCGGTAACATCCCATCCTACAGGCATGTCAACCAGACCACACCGCCTAGTGTAATCTGAAGACTTCTGAGTGTGCGCTCAATCCCTCAATGTCATTGATGAAGACACTAAATAGTACTGGTCCCATGATGGACCCCTGAAGAACACCAGTTACTGATCTCAATTTGGACATTGAGCTGTTGACTGCAACTCTTTGGATGCAGCTATTGAGCCAATTCCTTATCCATCAAGTTATCTCCAAATTCACAAGAATGTTGTATGTGAGCATGCCACAAGCCTTAAAATACTACTTGTGTACCTCTTAAATTTATCTGTGTCCTCTGGATTAAGTAGGCTGATTCTGGGTCAAGACTGATAATTTATTTCCCCATTTAATAGCAGAGTCTATTATATGGACTCTACATATGGTTGAGGGCTGTAGTTGTTCACTCCATGGCTAAATGTCTGTTCCTGGTAGTGGGCTGAAATTAAGAGACAAGCTGTCAACTGCATTTTGCTACTGAATATGGGGAGTGAAAAATTATTTTTATGCTGCCTTTTTCAAAATAACATCAGAATTCGCATGTGTTTCTCATCACTGAGTGTTACTTGATGAGAGATTTTGAGATGCATGTGGCCTTTCCTTGTTGCATGCATGAGTAACGTAAGAGAACCAACTACTTTTCAACACCAGTGTTGGATGTATACTCTTGAAGGATGTACAGATGAACTGAAGTATCAATAGAGTAACTTGTGTTTGTAAAAGTCCAGAACTTCTGAAATAGCTGCAGTGGTGTATGTCACATCTACTTAACTGTGTATTAAAAGAAGAAAGAGGGTTGAG
The DNA here is from genome assembly GCF_033783945.1 of Neopsephotus bourkii. Lineage (NCBI taxonomy): Eukaryota > Metazoa > Chordata > Aves > Psittaciformes > Psittacidae > Neopsephotus > Neopsephotus bourkii. The sequence goes on from NW_026901527.1 coordinate 324,289, forward strand.
ATGGAGAAAGCCCAAGAAACTAAAGATTAAGACCAAGTGTTCCTGCTTCCCTTGCACCATGACCATTTTCCTGTTGTAAATTGGTCATTTGAATTATCACTCAAAAAAGAATGAACTTATGCATCTTTTTGATATGGAGCAGATGCTGTATAGAGCTCTTTACAGAAAGATAACAGTGCATCTCATGCTTCCATTGTTACAACCCTGATTGTCTTGTGTTGGTTACTGTCAATCATGCAGCATCTGCAGCTCTGGGACAGCACACATCAACTGCACCACTCCCTGTATCTTCAATAATATGTGAGGCCAATTTCCTACCTCTGAAAGCAGGTGCACTGTGTGACAATGGATCCTCTCTCCACCTCTCCCTTTGCTTTATCGCAACTTAAATCAAAAGATAAAGAGAAACCCTGGCTTTAAACTTCCTGACATTTGACAACTTCAACACCAAGTGTGTCAACTACTCCAAAAAATCATTCCTTTTTGAAATCGCACCTTTAGTTCTGAAAATGTATGGTCCAAGTACAGCTTCTGTGTTACCCTGAAGAGAAGGAAGCCAAACTGCAAAAATCATAGTCCTGTATTTAATTACGAATCATAGGATTTAACAAAGAACAGCAAATTGAACAGTGATGAAGAATTCATTAGAGCAATCTTCCTTCACCCCAAACAATACATAGTTGATGCAATTGCCAGTTTTAAACGTACACCCTACCCCCCACATATTTAAAGAGGATTAAAGTACAGGTTTTCTGCTTTGGCATGGCTTTATATTACTTTTCTTTTATTTTTTTTTTTTTTAATGAATGCTCACTCTGGTGTGATGCAAGTGACACACGGGTCCAAATCCTCTAACTGGAGTGGAGCAGAACATTAAGCTCAGATACTTCAGAAGCAAGTAACTGACAGCAAGGTGCATGTATATTGCAGACACAGTTAGTAACACATCTTCCAGGACACATTTTCATCCTTTAAACCTGGATTTTCATTTCCTGTATTCTTCTTTTCTGCACTGAGTTTCATGGGGAATGATTTCAAAATATATCACAACCAGGGAGCGGGGAGTCCGCAAAGTCTGGGTGTAGTGTATCAAAGGAGGGTGGTCTAGATGTGAGCCACTGCAGCCTCAAGAGGAGCAGCACTGATGAAATACAGGAATGACTGTTTAATGCAATGACGAGAAACCAAACAAACACTGAACTTCAGAGGCAGGAGATATATAAGGAAAACCTGAAGCGCTTATGCAAAGCAAGTAGCTGAAGCTCTGTGACCATATTGCCAAGGACTTAGGTCCAAAAGAAGAGGAATAAGCCGAATAGAAACTGTGGATAAGGGAAAGAAGCCAACAAAAAACAATGAGGGAGAAGTGGGAGAGCATGACATGGCAAACAGTGAGATTTCACAGTAAGGCTTAATTGCATGCATCGGCGGTGACTAGGAAATGAAGAAGAGATATGGTGCTGTATCCTTCAGTTTGATCACAACGGACTGCATGGCAAGGTGGAAAAAAAGGAAGCACAATCTCTGATGTTGAGAAGAGATGGGGCTGTATCTGGAAAGAAGAAAATGGGGCTGTATCTGGAAAGAAGCCTGTAGATGTAACTATAGTTTTGAGCTGTGGATCTCCATCAGTATGCCACGGGAAAGGACATGTTTATATTGTTAAGGGAAAATACAAGCAGGCTAGTTTCAGTCTTGTAATCCATTGAAATTCTCCCCCAGCTCTTTACCAAGACGCCACCCAGTCTTCCCAAAACTGTATGCTGCCTCAGCGAGCTGTGCTGACTGAATTTTCTTCTAAGTAAGACATTTACCTTTAGAAATGTAGAGCACAAGGACTTTTCTCATTTAAATAAAACCCAGTCAAATAATAAATAAATAAATAAATAATCCTGTAAGAAATGGTAATTTAATTTATGAGTAAATTTTCTATTTAAGCAACCCAATACCTTCCCATTTCTCCTCCCCCTTCCTCAACAGATGTGTTCAGGGATCCTCAGCCTGAGGAGCAGAACTGTAGCTGAGGGAATAAACTGTTTTAGTCCCCAGGCCCATGTCTTCTGATCAAGCCATTATTTTGTGCCTATGAGCAACAGCTCCTCCCAGTATGAGTGCAACTGCTTATCAAGCTTGCTACGTGTTCCAGGGCTATCATCCCTGTAGGGAAGGAAAAGATTTTGCACTTTTGTTACCATGTTTGTTCAGGAGGCAGTGAAAAATCTTCCTGCATATCATAACTCAAGGATAGACGTGCACCAAGAAGGCTGTTTTCTGAGAGGTAACTTTCTGCAAATGAAAGAACTGGTCAGTGTGTCGCACCATGAATTACTGAGGCCAGTTTTATAACATGGTAAAAACCACTGGAAAAGAGCTTTCCCAGCACTCCATTCACCTTTTTCAGTTACCTTTCAGTGAGATGGTGGTAAAGGCTCAGTGCAGCCCATGGGAGCTGCAGTTCACATCATAAAATAGGTCAGTGTCAACCAAGGAGCTTCTGCTGGAAAGCATTCCTGCTCTGCTAAACTAGCAGTGCTACAGATTAGTTGAACCATTTTCCTCCTTTATTCCAATAATACCTAGGAATGGCATGATACAGCAAGATAATTGGTTGGTATATGCATTTGCCTTTCAAAGGTGTGATTCTTGTGGCAATTACAATGGCATGTGCTAAGAAATGATGGGAAGATCCGAAGTTGCAGCTCTTGTTCCATGAAACTGCCCAATGCTTTGTGCTCTCTACAGATTTGACCACGGTTTTGCATAGTCATTCAGACTGTTTGATTTTTCTATACTGCTTTTGACTGGGGATCTTTCATCAGTTGTAGATCTAAAAGGCTTTGTTGTTTTTTTTTTTTTTTTTGTGACATGCCTTAAAAAAAAAAAAGAGCATGTACAACTATGCAAAATGTAAACTTCTAGGAATGTGTCTTCATGTCAGGCAATACTAACTAGAATTCTTGAGAAATTACTCATCAGAGCTCTTTAATTAAAATATGTATCAGTGATCAACATTTAGGCTTTACTTTAATCACTTGCTGTAATTTAAGTAAAAGTTGAGTGAGAAAAGAAGTTTTGAGCTACTTTTGATTATATTATAATGGGAAAATACTTATTACCGGTGACTCATAACTAAGGGTTTCAGGCTTCTATGTCGTGCAACCTGAACCATAAAAAAGGTTTTGACATTTAAATTTAATTCAGTACTAAGGCTGATGAGGAGAAAAACATTATACATTTTTTTTGTCCATTTGTTAAAAGAACTCAATTTTAAACTTCAAGAAATACAAGTTTGATCCTCAAGATTCATTGATGCGGAATTTGTCCTCTCTGAAGTAGGCTAAATCTCACTTTGAGCATAAAGAAGACATCATCCAGAAATACAGTGTGCTGTGCAACACATAGCTATGATGTATTTCGTATTTTGCCATATGACATCTTATGGATTTTTTTTTAAATTAATATCTAAAATCCTTAGTGTATGAGAAACATGCCTTCTTTTGGTTAAGTATGGCGTGAAAGAACCTTTTGCAGCATCCAGCCTCCTGATCTGAGGACCTGACCTACACTTGCTCACATCTTCCATGGCTGTCAGCAGCTGCAGTACTTTTTTTCCTGAGAGAAAAAGGCTGCTTTTGATGGAAGGGATGTGTTATTCACAACAAAGGCCAAGGTGCTTTAGGACACCCACACAGGTTCTGCTGTGAAGGACTTTTTCTTTCCCCACCAGGTGCAGGCAGAGATCACTGCCTAGAGGTGAGCCCTTGTGAATGTTTCTCTCTGTCTACAAGCCATTCTCTAGGCTGCCCCTCGCTCTCATTCCTTTTGCTTCCCTGTAACTGATTCACCAACTGCATCAGTTGGATTTCACCCACTTCCCTAAGTGACAGAATAGAAAACAGTATACTTTGTTAAAGCCTGCACATTTTTCTAGGTTGACGTCTGAAGTTTGCACTTTATCTGGAGTAGTTTCCACTTTGAGAGTCAGAAGTTACGCTTCTTTTTATGCTATAGCTTAATTAAGAAGAAAGTAATGGAAATCTGGTATTTACACCAAAAAACAGCTATAATTGAAATTGTGCTTGCTATAAAACGTTTTGGTTTTTAATTTTTTGCGAGATTTCAGAAATATTCTGGAGGAGGAGGTATTTATTGAAAATTTGCAATATCAGTTTTGGTGGGGGAGTGGGGAGATGAGCTGTCTTCTATAGAAGCTGCTGCACAGCATCTTGAAATTAGTCCAGTTGGGAGGAAGAAGTTGGCCCTCAAAGGAGAAGCACACTCAGAAAGAAGTTTGTGCCTGTTAAAAAAGGCTCTGGCAGCTGAGGGAGAGCAGGCACAGGTAGTAGCTGCCCTTCTCCCATGAGGCAGGGATCCCTGACTGATGGGCACAGAGCTGCAAAGGTTTTATTACATTTGTGTGGCAGGCATGTGATCTAGTGCTGACGACAGAACTAACTATTCCTATCTCTTCTTTGCTTTGTGCTCATGCACTACCCCAGAATGAAATAATTCAGCACCATGTAGTTCATTTGGTGGCAGGTCCAGCAACTCTTCCTCTTGTTGGTAGATATTGCCAGATATACTATATGCAGCCTGCTTAATTACTTTCTCATTATTCCACTGTTGTCTTAATTGCAATAAAAAATAGAAGTGTTTATTCCACTTGGGTTTAAAATGCTAAGTTACAGTAGCTCTTCAAGTTAAAGCTCACTGCTAATATGAAAAACACCGAGTTGTTCCTTAGTACAAAAAGAAACAACTATAAAATCGGGGTAAACAAGCTCTGTACTGTAAGTTATCATCAGAATCAGTGACTAGAACCTCTTAGACAATTAGCCTCAGTAGATCCCAAGAGCTCTGACACCTGGTTTAAGTGTGAACCCCAGTTAAGTTACTGATTTTCCCTGGACTCAAATTAAGTTGTTAAATGTTATTTTCTGAGAGCAGATAAAGTTTCATGATCATGAGATGCATTATTCTTTTCTGATTGCTCATGAACTGAGAAGTTGCTTAGGTATAAGACTCAGTAAATCCAGCAGGTTAGAAATTGACTTCAGAACAAATCTGGAAATGGAATGAAATCTTGAACTATTCACAGCATAAGGCAGGACTGATTCTCTCCAGAGGCCTCCCACACAAAGCAGAATAGACAAACTGCAAATAGCGAAAGTGGATTTACTGAAAAATTGTTTAAAATGTGATTTTTAAATGTCCTGTTGTAGCAGGAGAGTCGCATTTAACCAAAATGCACTCTTAGTCCTGCGTTGTATTTTCAGTGATACCAGTTTTGAGTTACTATGGCATTAGAAGTAGTTCACCAGTTTTCCACAAACAAGTCTTTTTCTCCCCTTGACCCATCCACTTCTATGTTTTGAGGCTTATAATACTGAAATACCACACACAGATATACGATGTTTTCATTTGCTTGTCCTTTGCACCACTCATGGAAAACAATAGCATAGGGCTTCAAAGAAAGAGGCTTCCTAATAGCTTGTAGAGAGATGCATAAAATGTGTTTAATGCAGGAGATGTGTGTAACCAACTCAGACTTTACCACCAAAGCAGACATTTGGAATTGAGTACAGAAAAAGAAACACAACAGGAAATCGCACACAGACCGATGGGCAACATTAAGAAGGTACAAGGCTTACAGTGTATCAAATAACTCTGCAAAATTGACAACTGGCAACAAACATTTGCACATTGTCAAGACAAAAGTCTGGCTTTTTTAAAAACAAAATAGGCTCATCAGTGATTCTGACTTTATCAATTGTATGCTGCTCTTCAGGCAGCATACAATGAAAAGAAGGTTACACAAGCTTCACTTCTTTTACAGTCATGGTGCAACAAGAGCATATTTAGGTCCAAGACTTTCTGCAGAACAGTTATTTGATTGGCATTTTCTCAAAGATAGAAACAGAAGGATCAAAATAACTGTCACATCAGAAACCAGCTATCATCATATCTGTAAAATAAACAAATCCAGGATGACCTTTCATGGGCAATGCAGCTAACATACAATTCTTTACACAAATATATACACATTTGCTTGCAAAGTATTTCTAAATAGTCTTTTCAAAAAGTATTAGAGTAGTGCAATATAACTTTATCAGCAATTGTAACCAGCAAGAGGTAACCCAAACAGGACCACAGGAACAGATCCCCTTGAGGATGCAGTCCTGCCATTCTCCCGGGGGCAAAAATCCCCTTTCATGTCACCGGGAACTATGGCTAAGAGCTGTGCACAGGTAGTCCCTTAGGAATGAAGTCTGCTCACTACACGGGGAGCTGAGCATGGAAGTCTACATGCAGCTACCAGAATATATCCCCAAGTACTCGTTATGTAGTGGCCACTAAGACATTTGAAATGTAAACTTTCCCATCTATGTTCCACGTAATTTATGAAATAATGCAGTTTCCATGCAGTAGGGCACAACTGTATCAGATGAATTGAATACATTATTAGCTAAGGAAATAAAACCAGTACATCAGTTTTATCACAACTGCATTTTTTCCTCTACACTATATTTCACATTGGTAACAGGTAATGTGCTATATCATAAAGCATATTGATGTGATCTGAAAGCAAAAACATTTTCTGCAAGATTCCATATTAAAATAGTTATGTGCACAGAAGGTGTTCATAGCATGACACCATAGCAATATGGAGTTAGTTTGATAGTACTTCCATTACAACAGAATTATGAACTTTATTCACTAAACTATGTAGTACAAATGAAGATTACCGGTACATATAGAAAAATCAGATAGGCAATCAGTTACAAACCTGGCAGTATTTTGAGAGAGACAGAGATTTTTAGATCTTACAATGGAATGATAAAAACATCAGGAACTCCTTTTGGGAGCTCCAGAAAGAGATTTGCACTTGGTATTTCTCATTACCTTATAAGCTGTCCTCCTGCACAGGAAAACATCGCACCAGGAGTGAACATAGTGTCTGGAGTTCAAAAAAATCTGCTAAAACTTAAGTGCAGTACGGTTCACTACATTGTATTTCTGTTGAAACATATAAAACATAGAAAATTGTAATGGTGGCTTACTGGATAAACATATTAATGTTCACAAATACAATCTGACTGAATTTTTTGAGTCAGATTTAAATGTACACCTTTTGCAGATTTAGTCAGCATGATTTGAGTATTTCAGGTACCTTTGACCACTAAGTAGCTGTGCATATTTACCATTTTAGACTGATTCCTTTAATGTGTTATGCTGCATCTAATAAGGCTTTCAAAAGCGGAAACCCTACTTCAAACTTTCGACAAATGTCTTTACAGTGTGAAATATATCTTCAATGAGAAATGCCTTTTTACAATATTTACAAAATCTCCCCATTAGGTAAAAAGGAAAAATAAATAAAAAGCTCAAGAGAGAAAGGAAACACTTCTTAGGCTTTAGGCTTTTTCTTTTATCTTCCCCCAGCAGATGCTTGTCCCTTCAACACGTTGAGTTGTCTAGCCAGGGTTGTTTTTCTTCCTCTTGCTCGGGCTGTGACTGGGATCCTGTTTCAATTCACGGTATTGCACCTGTTTAAACACAACATTCAGAAATAAACTAGTTAGGTGATATGTGCTAGAAAAAGAAAGATCTCTGTTTTTTGAAAGAAAATGAAAACTATCCCCCAGCAAACTAAATGGGATCTGTAGCTGTGATTCGACAGCAACAGAGTGATAGATCTGGAGTAAGAAGGAAAGACAGCATTAGGAAAATCCTGCCAGGAGGTAACACTATGTGCTGAAGTGGAGTTCAAGAAGGCTACATCTTTTGTTTTTTCCATGAGCTTTAATAGAGAATAAACATTATTCTCTTTAATTGGATGAATAGCCTTTGTAACATTTCTTGAAAACTTGCTTATTTTCAAAGGCCAGCCACAGAGGGGATGAGATTCACAGGTGTATGTGCAACCATACCTCCTATTTATATACCAGCTCTAAACTGAAACCTCTACCTAGAAATGTAGAAAGTATATAATCCTTGTGATACCGGAGGTGATTTATGGGCCTGACATTATCTTAACGGTTGCACCTCCTCAAGAGATTGTGTACTGACTTACAAAAGCTTATCATTCACAACCAGCTTATTTTTAAAGGAGTTTATGTGCACGGCTGAACTGTGGCCACATCAAAAACTTTCACCCTAGGAAAGTGAAGGCTGAAATGCTCTCACAGTGCTGACGCAAGACAAAGCCACCCACCACTGACTCCGTGTCGGTGCATCTCCTTTTGCCTTTTGACCTTCCTGTTTTATTTTTTAAACCCAATTTTTAAATAATTGTGTGGTTTTCTCCATATTTTAAAATCCCCAGCCTAATTTCCATTCAGGCATAAGCAATTACTTTCAGACCTATTCTCCATGCATACGTAAAGACTCATGTCAGCAGGTAGACTTTAGAGATGATATATTGAGTATTTGTAAACAAATGACAGTGTCTTAAAAATGTGGTGACTGAAGGTGAGGTGTCAGGTAATACAGAGTCAGGGAATGGTTTGGGTTGGAAGGGACCTTAAAGCTCATCCAGTTCCAACCCTCTGCCACAGACAGGGACACCTTCCACTAGACCAGGTTGCTCCAAGTGCTGTCCAACCTGGCCTTGGCCACTACCAGGGACTGTCCTGTCCCTACAGGCCCTTGTCAAAAGCTCCTCTCCAGCCTTCTTGTTGCCCCTCATAAGGTATTGAAAGGCTACTATAGGTTTCCTACACAAAACCTTAGAATCATAGTATCATAGAATCAGCTAGGTCGGAAAGGACCTTTAAGATCATCAAATCTAACTGTAAACTCAGTACTGACAAGGCCACCACTAAACCATGCCCCCAAGTGTCACATCTACATGTCTTTTAAATATCCCCAGGCATTGTGACTCTACCTGTGCTGTGGGCAGACTGTTCCAAGGCCTCACTACCCTCTTGGAAAAGAAGTTTTTCCTAATCTTGAGTCTAAATCTACCCTGGTGCAGCTTGAGGCATTTCCTCTGGTCCTGTCACTTGTTCCTTGGGAGATCAGCCACCTCCTGGCTACATCCTCCTTTCACACAGTTGTAGAAAGTGATAAGGTACCCCCTGAGCCTTCTCTTCTACAGACTCAGCTGTTCCTCATCACACTTGTGCTCCATTGCCCTTCACCAGCTCAGTTGACCTTCTCTGGATTTGCTCCAGCACCTCAAAGTCTCTCTTGTAGTGAGGGCCCAGAACTGAACACAGGATTCAAGGTGCGGCCTCACCAGTGCCCAGCACAGGGGGATCTTCACTGCCCTGGCCCTGCTGGCCACACTGGTGCTCATACAGGCCAGGATGTTCTTGGCCTTCTTGGCTGTCTGGTCACAAGGTGGCTCACGTTCAGCCTTATTCCAGACATTTTCATGTAAGGCTGGAGGCTGCTTTATACAAACTAGCACCTGTTACTGTCACCCATCTACTTGTCTTTTTACTCATTGCTCCAAAGAATTCTCAAAGGCACAACTAAGGTAGTGGCAACTTTCTCATTGGAAAAAGGCATAGCAACCTCCTTAATGTCCACAGATCCTCCCCACCTTGAGTATGCAATTTCTCTGCTAAAGAATACAATACTGTGCTAAAGTATATGACACTGAATCAAAGTAACTGCTTTAAAATGTGTTTAAAAAAACCCAGAAAATCATGATGCTATATATCAAATCAACAGCCATAAGGACACTTTAAGAATATACACACCACTTGCACATCTGAAGGAACTCTGGATAGAAAGTCAAGTAGCTCATTGTTATCAATTGCATATGGACTTCGAAGTTTCTTTGTAAATTTGTTGATACCTACAAAGTGAAAGTCCACATGTTAGTATCACTATTAAAAAAACCCAAACCGACATATTCCTTGGCAAAGTTCTAAAAAAGATTTTAGGATCCATTTTAAAGTAACTTCGACATTAGCACTGAATTAATGAATGAATGAACTGTAAACTCAGGCTCTAAAAGTCGTAATCTGTTGCTGTGGTTCTCTCTGCTTCAAAATGCAAAAGTTCTATGCACATTTTCAAATTCCTCAGTTTTTTTTTCTTTTTTTTAAGTAAAAGAAACTGTGGTTGTTATGTGGAGGTTGCAAAAAGGAGAGGAATAAAGCATACTCCATTTCTGTAGCAGAGAGGATGAGCAGTAACGAGCTTAACAGCTTATCTACAGGGCAGAAGACTCAGGTCAGACACAAGTAAATCTTCCTAATGCTAAGGATGGTGAAGCACACAGGAAGCAGCAAAGTCTGCATCAGGAGAAGGCTTTAGAATGAGTTTACACAAGCCTCTGTGCAGGAATGACAAATACAGGTGAGCTGATGACAGTGCAGAGAAGGGATGTGGTATCTTCTTCAGACATCATGGTTTTACAATGCCTATTGAAAATTACTGCTCAGAAGCACAAAGAAAATCCTCCCCAACCTAGGCAGAAAGCAGGTTTTTAAATTAAACTAATTTTCTTATCATTACATGCTGGGTCAGATTCATACACTTTTCATGTGAGAACACTGTTCATGGGCTCTGCACACACACATTTGAAGCACAGACAGGAATGGAACAAACTGTGCAGACTCTTGTGTGAGTCGAGAAAGCCAGGGCAGCACTAAAAATGTGCCATCCTGTGTAATTTATCCAGGCTGTATCAGAGATAAGATAATACAGTTTACCTTCCACAAAGTCTTTGGCGCCAAGGCCTTTTGGAAAGCTTTAGCAAGGACATAAAGCTTTGGGATGGAGAGTACAAGCTGGGGTCTTAATAACACCTACAGCCTCCCACTTCATGAATTCTCAGTTCTGTGGTATAGATTGGAGATGCTGCCATCCTTTTATCTTGTGACTGAACAGTGAGTGTTGAGAAGGAATATCTGAGATTAGAAAACCTTGTTTAAGAGGGTCCTTTGCATCAGCAAGTGACTGAGAAATTCAAGATCTGACCCACTGTTTATTGCACGTGGCCACTGGACCACCTATGGGTGATGTGGTCTCACCTTGTCCCACCTGATAAAGTACCAATCATGCTGTGAAATTAAATGCATTAATAAATCATGATCAAGGCTCAGAAAGGAAAAGCATCGACGAGATGAGATGGGACACTACCAGAGAAGTAAAATACAACAAGAAGTTTAGGTCTTTTCCAAAGTGTGGAAATTTTCTGATGAAAATAATTTCTTTTAGAGTCTTTTCCAGATAAACAACTGTAACTTTTACCAGGACGTTTTACCAGGAGGTAAACCCAGTGGTTTTACCACCACTACAGTGAATGAGATTACAGTGCAGAGACAGTTCCTGCTCTACTGCGGCTAATGTACCACGTGTTGAAGGACTAGTAGTCTCCATACCGAGAAGCATGGCCAGGAGGGAAAGAACTAAAATTTCCTGCCAGGGCTGGCTGAAAGAGTCAGTCCCTATGGATGCACAGAAGAAAGACAGCTATAAGAAAGACCAGCCATAACACGGAGGAATTTTCATTTAAAACTCCCTGACTTCCCAAACAATGAAATGGGTGATGCTGCTAAAGACCAGCTCAAACTTTCCTGTGAACAAAAGTCAGATAACAAAGGTAATTTTCTTCCAAGTGCAGTAAGTATGAAAAAATGTATATACACAGGGGAGCCTAGAAATACACAATAATGGAGAAAACAGGCATGTGCTTAGAATATGCATTTTTTGAAGGGACAGCTGCTTAAGGCATGACATGGCTCTGTGTGAACATGGTTCACCCCAGGGAGGTCTGGGCTGTTGGCACTGCGGCTATGCAGTACATGTCTGGTCTCCTGGCATGGTGCAAGAGAAATATAGAAAAAATATAGAAGGGATCCCCATAAGCTTGCCGAGTAAGAAGCTACCTAAACTGAAATGAAGGAGGAAAATGTGGACCTGAAAACTCTATGAACAAAGGTGCCTGAAGTTGTATCTAAATAGACCAGGTAACCTGGGGACAGGAAGAGAAGAGATGGGGAGGGGAAGAGAACATGGTGCATTTACAGTGATTTGTGATTATTCTATCTATCCATGGTTTGGGAAGCATGGACTCCAGTTTAGGATTTGAGGCTCTTCCTTGCCTGAAAAAGAAAATTTTTGTGGGGGAGTGTGATCCTTCTGGGGGTATCACAGAGGTCCATGTCAAGGATTTTTTAATAAAAAAATGCTAACTACAGTTTTGTGGGTATTAAAATCTCAGGTTCTTGCATGAAATCAAGGCGATATATTAAAGCAAGTGTACAAGATGCCAGATCTGCCCAAAAAAACACCAGCAAAAAGGATAATAGACCAAGTACTTCAAACTTCAGTAACAGGAAGCCTACCATAGCGTGTGTGTGTGCTAGGTAGCACGCACGTGATACAGCGCATGTGAGGAATAAGTGAAATTCCAAGACAGGCAAAGACAGTAAGCCCACACACTTGCTTCTTTTAGTTCCATAGAAATGCTTTTGTTCAAACCATCGTTATTGGTTCTTCTCCATTTTGTATATTCTGCTACAATTATTTGTGAAGACTTGGTCAGAATGTTAATTATACTGACTGATGTATGAAAATTACATTCTTTGCTGTTAGTTCAATGATTTTATGTTGTCTCTTAAATGCAGAAATTTTTCACAAAGGCACGATAGCTATCCTTTTTTTTTCAGAAAGAAAACTAGCCCCAGATTTAACCACTGCTCTTCACAAGTCTGCACCATGGAATAAGGGCACAGCTGCTGGTGGTGTAAGATGTATATACAATATACAAATGTATATACAAAATATACAAATTAAAACTTGGGGCACTGTTTATGACAGATGTGGTAATGGTAGCTGTTTAAAATCAATGTAAAGAATAAACATAAGGACAAGTAGGGAGAGCTTGGATCAATCATGATTTCACCCTGCTGCCTACCTAATGTCCCCCAGTTCCTGTTCATTATCAACACCCTTTCTGTTTGACTAAAGGTGACCCTTTACACAGGTTTCTTGTTGCTATGTTTACATACAGTTTCAGAAGATGAAGTACTGCAGTAAAAAAGGCATATTGTCCTAAATGCATCATATAGATTGAAATGCCTCTATCTGTGTATAAGTGGTGAAAATAAATCTGAGTAATATCTAGACAAAGCTACGCTTTGATATATGAAGAATCCTCATGGCTACATGTTTATAGAATGATGAAGTCTAGAATGCCAGCCAAGAAAAATGCATTTTGCAGGTGGGCCTAAATCTTTACGCAGCTGTGATTTTTAACTAACCTGTCTGTTTCCATCATGGGGCAGCTTCAAGACCATAAATACAGAAAAGTACTGACAATATAAGTCATCCCTTCAAAAACAGTTTTTTCTAAGTGGCACAGACAGTTAAAAGAGACTTTACTTACCCCAGACGAGGACAATATATCTTAGTGGAATGAAATACAGGATGATGGTGAACATGGAGAGGGCAACAATTGCCAGCCAGCTCAAGAATGGGACAGTCCAGTTGAATGTACTAAAAGGAAAATCAACAAAAGTCAGAAATGTGGTCATCCAACACAGCCAATAAAAGTACAAATAATGGGCAGGACAGGGGGAGAAGCACCAGTTCCATCAGCAAAAACAAACTGAAATTACAAACGAATATATGTATGCTGTAAATCAGCTGAGCCTGGGCTTGGACTCACTACCAGTGGAAACTAAAAGAGCTCCTAGCTTCACACACTCCCTGTGGAGTGTGCACATCTCAAGCCCATCTTCAGGAACGGATTTTAAGGCTCATCCAGTTCCAACCCCCTGCCATGGGCAGGGACACCTTCCACTAGACCAGGCTGCTCCAAGCCCCATCCACCCTGGCCTTGAACACTGCCAGGGATGGGGCAGCCACAGCTTCTCTGGGCAACCTGTGCCAGGGCCTCAGCACCATCACAGGGAAGAACTTCTGCCTAAGATCTCATCTCAATCTCCCCTCTGTCAGGTTAAAGCCATTCCCCTTGTCCTGTCCCTACAGGCCCTTGTCCAAAGCCCCTCTCCAGGTTTCTTGTAGCCTCTTTTTGGGCACTGGAAGCTGCTCTAAGGTCTCCCCTTAAGAAGCCTTCTCTTCCCCAGGCTTGAACCATCCCAGCTCTCTCAGCCTGTCTCCAGAGCAGAGCTGCTCCAGACCTCACAGCATCTCTGTGGCCTCCTCTGGACTCACTCCAACAGATCCACATCCCTCTTGTGTTGTTGCCCCAGAGCTGGACATAGGACTGCAGTGGGGGGGTCTCCCCAGAGCTCAGTCGAGGGACAGAATCCCCTCCCTTGACCTGCTGCTCACTCTATGGGGATGCAACCCAGCACATGGTGAGTTTCTGGGCTCAAGTGCATACTGCCTTATCTTTACTCTGCTTTATTGTAAGGAAAGTGAAAGCAGTTAGTCTGAGCAGGGATCTTCCGCTCTGCCTGACATTTACATGCACTTCCTGGCCACGTCCGCTTCTGTCTTGGGGGTACGTTCAGGAAAAGGCAAGTGTGTGGGTATGCAAAGCTGGAAATTCGTCCATGCACCCAAGAAGGAGAGGGTTAGGGAAAATGAGAGTGCAGAACAGTCTGTCCTGAAGACAGACATAATGCAAAAGCACTGAATGAAGGAAGGAAATAGAACAACTTTGAGTGGGGAAAAAAAACAATGGAGAAAAATGACAGAAGATGGAAAAAAGGAGGGAGTGGAATAGGATAATGTACACTGCAAAGAAAAACTTTATCTGCTAGATAAAATAAAAGAAGTATTATTTCTTTATGGATAAAGGAGAAGAACTTCTGGGATCCCATCAGAATTTCAGGACACTGCCTTTCCAAGAAAACCCCAGAAAAAAACATCCTCATCAAGGTTCCCAATATCTACACTGTGATCACCTCACTCTACAGAGTCTGAGGTGTGACAGAGAGGAACTGAAAGCTGAGGAATCTTGAAAGAGCCACACTGTGGCTCTCCAACCTCTGTGTACAGAAGGAGAGGGAGGCCAGATGGCCAATTTATATATACGTCCCACAGGAACACTGGTTAAAGGGAGCTTGGCTCAATGGGACTGTTCCATGAAGGCACCACCATGTCAAAAGTGTTGCATGACATTTATCCAGAAGGAAAATGTGGCTTTGGCTGTAAGTAGTCTGATGATACTCTTTAAAGTATTATCACTAGCTACATCCCCAATCAGTGTGATTACATTATTTTGGCTTCTCTGGCTGAATAACTGCAATTATCTGAATTGCTAGCCATATTTTTCATAATGAGCTCTGGCTTCCTGTGTTTATTTGTCTTCTTTTCTCCCTGGCAATTTTGACATGCCTCCAGAGTGAACATTATGTTAGTGTCACTTGGTGCAGGATCACTCCCTTTCTCCTCAGGGGACACCTGCTCTTTTCCCCTCTTCTGCATGCATTTGGGATGAACAGAAGGTTGAGGGTCTGCTCATGTTCCTGTGACTCGGCTTTGTGCAATGGATCACAGACACGCCATGTGTGGGAATACTGGCTCCTCACTTAGCAAGCCTCCTTATGTGCTGTGTTAGCACAGCACTCAGTACAGGTTTCCCATTATAGTTTTAGGAACAAATTACAAAGATTTATAGGAAGATTTGGTTTCACTCAGTTTAGCAAATTCTGTTGCTCTCATCTGGTATATAATAGAACAGGACCTACTTCCAAAATGCACAATTAGAAAAACTTAATTATCAAGACAACTTCCATGAACAGCCTTTTGATAAAAGACTTATTTCAGGGGCAGGCTCATTTTACTTGCCTGGAAAAGTCATGCAATATAATGTGCTTGCACCTGCCTGTGCTGCTGTGAACACAGCTGTCTGGAAGTGTCCTCATGGGAATGCTTCCCAGGCTTTCCAATTAGGGACTTAAACACAAAAAACAGCAACCTCCTCTTGAATCCTGATATGCTTGCCATTGTTGGTAGATTTGGAAGGAAAAAAATTAGGCAGAACAGCAAGACAGATGATCCTCATGTTTCCTATAGGCTGACCTTCGTCCATCAAGTTTCTAAAACTCACTTCCAGAAGTTGGAACTTATCTGGGGGCCATACCCCTTCCACAGGCTATGGTCTCAGAGGTGTGAGACACCAGTGTGCTGCAGATGGCACCAGCAGTGAATGAGACAGGTGCCTCACACTGCTAGGTCTCACCCAGAAGAAGGCAGCATATAGCTTTAACTCTCCTGTAAGATGTGCTGCGTGCACCAGTGAAAGCTTTACAGCAAAGCCTCTTGTGGAGGTTTTCTAACTCAGCATGGGTCCCTGCTCAACTCTCTATCTGCCCCCTCTACTTGCAGTGGACAGGTTGTTGTGAGCATGCTTCTCCTATCTCACCCACTGAGGATGAGACACTCTTGGCTTTTGAGCCGCAGAAAGCCAGCGTCACAGATGATGGCTGGAAGACATCTTTCTGGACCCCTTCTGATCTCCAGTAACAAATGTTACACTCCTGTTCACTGTCCATGACAAAACTACAGCAAACTTCCTGTGGTAAATCTCAGAACCAATCCTGCTTAAGGCCTAAATTTATTGGCAATTCTTATATATCCAGTATGAAGTGTTACGAATTACAAATACTCTAGAAGAAAAGGTACATCCTTAAAATCTGAAATCCCTATTCAGCTCTTCTTATTTCCTTTATCAAAGCTGCATTATTTATTATTACTTTTAAATAACTACTGTTAGGTCTCACAGCAAATTTCTGTTTTACTTCAAAGCCTTCTTTATAATTTTGTTCCCCCCAATTTCTGCATTTATAAGTTACAAAATTAATATGACAGGATTTTCATTAATAGAGGTCCATAAAGGAAAGGAAACATAGATTACTTCTAACAACGTATCATCAAAAATTGGAGTTCCCCACAACATAAAAAGGAGCAAAGGTCTAAAGGTACTAAAGTGTACTAAAGGTACACTTGGTACTTCAGCTGGAAAACAACATGATTAGCTTTGGAGAGCAATATGGCACCTGTGTCAGCACTTACTTCTTGATTCTTTCTCCGAAGGAAGCCACTTCATCAAGGATATTCTGGACACTGATACACACCTCTTGGATGGCATAAAGTCTATTCATAAATCCTTTTTTTTCACTGTCCTAGAGAAAAAAATAAAACTAGTTGAATAAAAAAATTTTTGACTGTAGGAAAAGGACTGCACACCCATCAGTTAAGTTTCAAAAGTGCACATCCTACATATTCATCTACAAGTAATTTGTAAAACCTGGTTATCAGAAATAGTTTTCTTGTGTATTTGTGTGTATTTACAGTAAGTATGATAGAGTACATGCTGAACACCACACAATTTTGTTTGTCACTGCATTAGTTTCTAAACACATATTTCAATAAGCCAGGTGCCTGGCTTATGAACATGTTGAAGGCGCAAACCCCCTGTGTTGTGCACCCTTTCAAGTGGTAAGAGACAGAAGATGGAATGGGAGCACTTTGTCAAAATGCTGGTCCTTGTGCTGCTATACGCACCAGGAAGATCACAGTATCACAGTATCACAGTATGTTAGAGATTGGAAGGGACCTCAAAAGATCATCTAGTCCAATCCCCCTGCCGGAGCAGGAACAGGATGTACACTCCTTGTGGGAGGCACTGAGTGAGAAACCAGAAACACCCCAGCTCTTACAGGGATGATCCCCTTTGGCTCCATTCTGTGTCCCCATCATCATTTGTTCTACCTTTCTGCTAGGCTGTTGAGCATACTTGCTTTCTTCTCTCTCATTTTTTTCTTTCTAATATTCAAGTGCCACTGTGCAGGAAATACATCGGAGATGAAACTCCAACTGCCTTTACAATTTGGTTACCTCAGCCCATGCTGCAAAAGCATATAACACTTCGGCCATGGAGAAAATAAAAAATGCAGGGGAGGTTTCATAGTAGGAAGTAATTATCTCCTTACTTACTCAGGTATTCTATACACTATTGGCTTTTAATTTACAAAGCCATCGATGTATGTTAATGTAAAAGTCTAACCGTAACTTCATTTTTGTTAAATTTATAAAGACTTTCTGAGAGTTTTTTTTCATAAATAGAATGACATTTGTCTCTCAAAAGCAGGAACCACCCTCATTAAGACGTTTTCTGAGGTCTTTGTCCTACTTTCCACCAACTCAAGCAGACTTTGCACCTTGGAAGAACCCAGCAATCTGCTGCCTGGGTTCATCAATGTACTCCATGGACTATTCCTCAACTGGGCTTTGTCCTGCTCTGACGACCTGTTCATTTTTCCTCAGAAAGCGATTCTATTTCTAAGCTTATAAAGGCTGTAGCATCAAATCCACACAGAGCCAACAGCACTCTCAACAAAACATTGTGTTACTTGGGATTAAAATGAAGCATCACCTGGAAAAAAAATGACAATTTCTCTCCATTTTATCAGATTCCACGTGTGTCAAAAATTTATGTTCAACATTTCCAATGGATTGATGTTATATTACTGCATCTAGTTTGAATATGATCAGTATTTTCTCAAAATAAGAAATGGAAAAATAAATATTTCAAGATTAGCAAAATACTTGATAAAAAAGTTGTTCAACATTTTGCCATCACAAACCACACAACAGTCTCTGTAACTGACCCCAAAGTCCAGCACCCAAGAAATTAGCATATGTTGCATTTCATTTTTATTTTCTTCTTCTGATGCTTAATTAGTGTATTGGTTCACTTATATCATTGCCATTTTTGCCATCTTAATAAACCAGATTGGCTGAGAAAAACATCATTTAGTGTTTAATCAGCTAAAGTTACTTCAGCAACACTGGTTCTGCAACTACATTGTCAAGATTTCTTGTGAAAATGTTGGAAGTGTTTAGCTACAGAACATAGGCTAAAATACACAATCATGAAACAGACAGAGATGGCAGAACTACTTCTAATGACTGATTATAATTTAAGACCCCAAACACTTCAGACTCAGAAAAAAACACCAGTTTCTCAGGCAACATGAAAGAGCTTATGTTCTACATTAAGACTGATACTTATTCATACCATAAGAAATATTTTTGTGGTTTTTTTTGAGGATGACCATAACCACAACATTTGATATCAACTCCATCCAGTGCTGCACAGGAACACTGGATAATTTATGAAGTTATTTCCTTAATATTTATTACATGCTTGAAGCCTTGGAATGACATCATTATTGTCCTCAGGTATACAGCTTCTAAAGAGGTGCAGCATATATCCAGCATATTTCATTTGAAAGAGATACATGTTCTATTCCTTCATGTAAAACACATTGTTCCAGTACTGGAGAAACATGAAAATAAACTGTTTTTCTCATATGGCAGAAGTGAACAATAAACCATACAGAAAGCACAGGTATTTTTCTACTTTTCAAATACTATACACTTTGCCCCTTCATTTTCACTTAACAGATTTTGCCCTTTCTGTAAAGTTATCTTGATTTGTAATTAACATGTGTGAAAAAAGAGCTATGTCACTTGATGAAACCAGCTCTCTTTGTGACATCTCCAGAACTCAACTGGGATTACAATCAGACATCCTGATACTGGTTTTCTTTACAAATATTTTACAAGACAAACTAATAATATTTTTTTTTAAAATACATCTGTTTTAAATCATTCCCCAAAAGAACCCTACAAAAACCTCAAAGACAGAAGGAGACAGAGAAAGAATCATTATATCCACCTACTCCCCTGTACCTTCTGAGTTTAAAGAAAATTAGGTGACATACTTTGAGGCAGGAATAGACAAAACAGAGGAAGGAGGAGGTGGTCAGAAGGATCAGGGTTTGGCTTTACTTAAACTAATTCCACATGCCCCACAACTATTAGCTGTTTTTGATTTCCTGATCCAAAGACTTGTGGAAAAAGTAATCTGGGCTAGCAAAAAGCTGTACTTACCTTCTCCCAGAAAGATGCTGTGTTAGGAAATAGAACATATGTGCCTCTTTGAGCAAACCAAAGTTCTTAATAATCCACTTTTCAAACACTACTGGTATTCCCCTTCCAAAGAAAGATGGGCTGTATCTGGAATAAATGTCATCATTTGTATGGCTAGAATGCCAAGTTTCTGGAAATAATTGCCACTTAAATAGTGGATAAAATTTATTATACAAAGCTAACAACAGCATTATTACTATTTAATTTCCATGATTTGTTTGTTTGCAGTAGGCTTAAGGTATCTGAAAAGCAAGATGTTTGCTAAGGGATGGCTTTAAGCATAAACTGTGAAAGCAAAGTCAAATTGATGTTGATAGGCTGACTTGAATTTACAAAAGGGAATGAACCAAAACCAGTCTGAGACAGCGTCCTCTCCTCCTTGATAGGAAATGGTAGATTACAGATTGATATACTGTTTGGCCAATAATAATACTTAACTCTTGTATATAATAATAACTCCAATAATAATACTTAACTGATTTTCAGCTATAATCATATTTTACATTTAGTGAAAACAAAGCAAAACAAAGTAAATGACTTGCTCTAGACTGTGGAGCTAATTCACATGAAACCCTGAATACAATACATGTTGTGTGAGTCTCTATTCACTGGACTATGGTTCCAAACCCATGGTAAAATAGGGTGATTTAGGAAAGGATTATACCTGTAACCCCAGAACCTCTCTTTTCTCCAAGTTAAGGTGCATTTACAAACAAACTTTTCAAAAGACAGGTGAAATATATTATCCAGTGTCCTGGGTTCCGCTTAAACCACGCCAGCCAGACTCAAAAGCGAACTTTGACAAAGTTAATGGAATTACACCAGCAAGAAAAAGAGCTTTAAGTGAAAGGAGACTTTTTTTAGTACAGGGAATAAAACTCTGAACATTTTATGGTGGGTAACTGTCCTACTAATAACTGCTAAGGTGGAGAGAAAGGCACAGATCATAAAAACAAAGTAACAGGAGGGTTTCAACAGGAGCAGTTTAGATTGGATATAAAGAGGAAATTCTTTCCTGTTAGGGTAGTGAAGCACTGGAATAGGCTGCCCAAGGAGGTTGTGAATTCTCCATCCCTGGCAGTGTTCAAGGCCAGGTTGGACGAGGCTTCGGTTGATACGGTTTAGAGCGAGGTGTCCCTGCCCATGGCAGAGGGGTTGGAACTTGATGATCTTAAGGTCCTTTCCAACCCTAACTATTCTATGATTCTGTGATTCTATGATTTTGAAATTTTTAGGAGATGCTGTATGGGAAAGACAAAAGATCCAGATGGATCTTTCAGAAACACCCTTCATTGACCAAGCTGGTATGATGGAGCATCTCTGCACAATCCAAAGCGACTGAGACAAGGCCAGACTAAGATATGATAGGTACAGAGAAGGTACGAAGCCACCACTGAGACGAAAAGTGTTCACCCGATATGCTGCACATGCTGTGGTCCTGTCACTTGGCCACAGAAGACACATACACTCTTGACAAAGACTGCAGTTTGCTTGTGTCATGCTAGACTACCTATGGCCACACAAGTATGGCCACGCAAGTATAGCCCCACAACTATCTGTGAGGAACTCCTTTAGTAACAAAGCTGCAGATTAGTATTACGTGAATACAAGAATGCTGCTTCTATGAGGAAACACTGCAGATTATTTCAACTAATAATTGGCCACCAAAGCAGAGTGCATCCATAGGCACCCGTGTCATCCCTCAGAATGAATCTTAGCCACACGCAGGGCTGCAACATCCTGGTAGACTTCCCTATGGAGGCTCATGAAGTAGACTCACAAGTGTTGGTAAGGAAATGCCTTAGCCCTTTACTGTCAGGATTCATTACTACCTCCCAGGAAGGGCATGTAGATACTAACTGTTGAATAATGTCCTACAGTCTGGCCACTACTCAAAAACCTGTCACTGGGGATTAATGGCCCCAGCTGTTACCTCCAAGACTATAACCTCTGCTTCCTGGGAAGGTCACTAAGAAGAAGATAGCAAGCCAACACTATTCCATCTCTAGACACATTTGATGTCCTCCAAGTCTTCTGAACCCCTATCAAAAGGCTTTAAATCTGATGATGGATACTGAGGGAAGTCATTATTTTATGGAGAGAGGACAGAATGATACTGCTATTTTAAAGCTAACTGTAGAAGTGTGATCATGAAGAAAAGCTGAATGGTTTACAGGATCTGGAAAAGTGCATCAGGTGACCTCGTCCATTCTGTTGATAAGGAACTGAGAAGATCATGTTTTGATTGCACTTCTGTCTCAAAGGTGGCCACTTGTGGAGTACCATAACCATCTAGTCTTGCCACCTTTTAATTGAAAAATTATAGGAAGACTCTTGGAGAGATGGAAACCTTTCCGCGGGACCTTACTGATTTAGAAGCTTTCAGTAAGCCACCTTGTAACTCTTTCAGTTATTTTAAATAGTTACTGACGGCATGCCAGGCAGACAGTTACCAGCTTATATTCTCCCCCCAGCAAAAGGAAAGGCCTGGCTGGTACACATACCATCCTGAAACTGAACACAGTGAGGAGGCTTCCATGCAACGCTGGCACCAATTAACACTGAACGTCGAATGCAAGGGTTACATACATAACCAGAACTGAGCTTTGAAACTGTGGGTTTCACTTTTACCCATGTTGCCCAGAGAAGCTGTGGCTGTCCCATTCCTGGCAGTGTTCAAGGCTTGGAACAACCTGGTCTAGTGGAAGGTGTCCCTGTCCATGGCAGGGGTTTGGAACTGGATCAGCTTTAAGGTCCCTTCCAACCCAAACCGTTCTCTGATTCTGTATTACCTGGCACCCCACCTTCTGTCACCACATTTTTAAGACACTATCAGTTGTTTACAAATGCTCAATATGTCATCTCTAAAGTCTACCTGCTAACATAAGTCTTTATGTGTGAATGCAGAATAGGTCTCAAAATAATTGCTTATGCCTAAATGGAAATTAGGCTGGAGATTTTAAAATATGGATAAAGGCACATAATTATTAAGAAAAAGTTGTTTTTTACAAAGAGAAATAATGTTTGTGGTCATGATTTTTAAAGAAAGAAGTGCTAAAATGTTATTGTCTAGTAAGCATTCCATATTTAAACCAGCAGAAAGTAGGCACAATAGAAACCATATAAACATGAGGATGAAACACTGAAGATTCACTGTTTATGAAGACACCATGCCTGTGAGTGTGAATATTACAACAATCTGTTCTTCCTCAAACATACATTAAGAGTTGATAAAAATCATTTTGAACCTTCTGTGACTTTTTGGCACTACCACCTATGTAACAAATTAGACTTTTTCATGTGTAAGGAACTGCTGCAGTGCTAGAACATAAATGTAAAATCAGAAAAAAAAAAAAGGTCAAGAGCTACAGTAATAATTCTATGGGAAAAGAAGATATTGCAAGCTTATTACAAAGCAAAGAAACACTTTAATGTCAATTCTTACATAAATGCTTATTAAATGGCAATTCATTTTTTTTGCCAATGCTTTTTACTTTTTCATTCTCCCTGCTACATTCCACATTGCCCAATGCTGTTTAAATGTGTTCCTTCTTGATGTCTCCACTGCACATTTTAATACTCTAAAGATAACACTCTGGTAGAAACACAGAAGTATGAATGTAACAGAGCCAGCTAATGGCATTACACGACATTTCGTTGAAGGGCCATCTAGTGGGGGGAAACAAGAACTTAAATTTTCCTTGTGTGATAACGTTTTAGCTAATGCTAAACCTTTATGAAGTGTTCGTTTAATAAATACTCAAAAACAAATACATCACTTGAAAAAGGTGAAAGCTTGTTTGTTCATGGTGACACATTCATAGGCAAAAAGTCAATAATGCCCTCCTTTTCTTGACATTATTTGGGAAGGAAACTTGAAGAATTAAGGCACCGTGGGAGTAAGCTTTGGGGTAATGAGAATCCATCAGATTCACCTACTTTACATTTATCTTTGAAAAAAATGAAATTTTTCTCTCAGCTGCCTCTTTCCCCTTCCCTCCCCTTCACCCTGCTCTGCTATATTTAAACAAGAAAAGAGAGTTTCTTTCTTTGAGACACAACTAAAATGGCGCTCAACAGTGATTGCAGTAATATTCCTCTTTTATCCAGCTACATCAACGTCATCAAACAGAAGCTACAAAAGAAATCTTTATATATTGTCCAGCAGTTTTTTGCAATACCTAATTTGAATACAGTCCTGAAGTTCTACTAACGAGCAAACTTTGGCTCTTAACAGTGTTTACCCTCTATCTATGCTGAATGCAAAACTGAAATGAACGTGTTCACTAATTCAGCTCTTTAAGTCCTGTGATACATATGTGAGGGATGACAAATCAAAAAGTTGAATCTCAAAGCTCTGACAGTACTAACGTAAAGAATGGTCCTGCTAGTTCTATGAGAAAGAGTTATTTTAAATAAGAACAGCCCCGCTATGGAAGAGCCTGGAAGGATTGTGGGGTCAGAACAAGTCATGCCAGCTACTATGAATTTCTGTATTCAGGTGGGGGCAAGAGACCAGAGAAACCAGAAAGGGAATGATGAAAGACTGCAGATAGTGAAAACACCTGAATTTTTGAGATGCTTATCTAAATCATACCCACACGTATTTGTTGTCCAGTTGTTACCAACAAGAGCAATAATGTAGTGCTCTGTTCCGAAAGTTTAAAGTAGTCTTAAAATTTATCTTTCAAAAAATATCCATACAGCTGACACTGATTGATATAAAAGGAAGATTCTGGAGTTCTGCTGGAGTTAAGGGTTGTTTAAAATTTCTGTTGCAGTTCTTAAATACACTGGCTTGAATATAGCAGGTGTAAAAGTTAAATTTGACATATTAGTGTATGTAGAACATAATTTTAATTTTCTCCTTGTAAAAATTACAGTAATGATACACATGCATTTGGGCAGAAACTGAATATTCAAGATCACCTCCATACTGGGCTAGGACATTATCTATGTATCAAAGTCTGCATTTAGATTTCCTCTACTGTCTCTGGAAGTTTCCCAGCCCTGTGTTGACAGGATATTATGATCTTATAATTCTTATATAAGTAACTCATTCACCTAAACAAACAGAGATAATGGTTTTACACTAACTTATCAACCAGACCTGGCAAGCCTAAGCAACAGCATCTGTAACTGCTTCTGCTGCCGAAAGACCTGCATCTCTAATGCTGGACTGCAGAACTGTCACCTCAGAAACCTCAGAACTGTCACCACCACTATATGAACTGCCAAGAGAAGAGCCATTGGAAGAAGTTGAATTATAATCTAAAGGATGATTCAGTACTCCAGACTTAGACTTCTACTGCAGAGTTAACATGAACTGTTCTCTAGAAGAGTTCCCCTCAGGAGGTGGAGTGTGCTCTTCCTATCACTAGCTCTGCTACTTCAGCTCAGAAGAAAGCCTACCATGTCTACAACAGGAAAAACAAAGTGATGTTCCAAAGACAATGCATGCATAAATACAGGTTTCAAACAGCAGTTACAATTACTCAAGAAATCTATCAAATATAAATAAATTTAAAAAAGAAAGGAAGCCTTTAAAAAACACTATTATTTTTATATAATTCCCCTGTGTAAATGTTCAAGCTGTGCTTTTGGAAAATTACATAGTGTAGAAAAATAGTTTGGTATTTGAGACAAAACAATATAAAAAGGAAGAAAAAGTATCACATAGAAAATAACCCTGTGAAGAGTGAAGAGTGAACGAAGAATTCTAGGGTCCTTTCGGAGAAAATCCAGATAGAAGCCTGAAAAGGCTCCACCGTGCTCTTATTTTATTGAAGTACTGGGAAAAAACCCCACCCCTCTTTGATTATTAGGAAGTACTGAAATTTTTAACAAGATCTAAAGCTGAGCCATCTAGTGAATACAGGATGCGTCCATGAATATACAAAATCACAGTGAAGGGTAATTAGAAACAATGCTATTTTGATGTCTAACATACAACAGTAGTCTCTTCTACATTCATTTCAAATCCACTTCAGCAAACTAATGTCTTAGAAGGAAAAAAAAAAAGCACATATATATGCTGGACCACAGTAAATGACACTGAACATTTTAAGAGGGGCACGCATTCTGGTAGTGTACACAATCTGCAATGCTGAAATGAAAAAGGTAAATATATACACAGATGCCCACCTCTTTTTTTTTTTTTTTTTGGAAAAAAATGTAGCTAAAGCAAAATTTTGATTGTGGTATCTGTTACTTTACAATAAAATACGTTGTAGAAGGAGCTACCAAACCTTGTCCTCAGTCAACTTTGGTGAATTTACTTTTAAGAAATGAATAATGAAACTTGCTAAGTTGAACTGATTATGAATGGAGATGCTGTAGAAGGAAAAAGGAAAGGAATGCATTGTTAAAATCAAGTACAAAATCCAGATGATTGCTGTGATTACGGAATGGCAGATGAAAAAAGGAAAATAAAAGGCAGGAATTTGTCATTCTTCAGGCAGTATTAACTTAACCACTCATGACATAGGACATATACTGGATCACAGATGATATTATTTCTTCATTAAGGACTGTAGTGATAGGACATGAAACTGTTGGAAAAAGTCCACAGAAGGCCACAAGGATGGTCAAGCGACTGGAGTACCAGGTGGCCTATAGGGATGCTGGGGATGGACTCTTCATTAGGAACTATAGTGACAGGACAAGGGGTAACGGGTTAAAACTTAAGCAGGGGAAGTTTAAATTGGATATAAGGAGGAAATTCTTTCCAGTTAGGGTGGTGAGGCACTGGAATAGGTTGCCCAGGGAGGTTGTGAATGCTTCATCCCTGGCAGTGTTCAAGGCCAGGCTGAACAGAACCTTGGGTGACATGGTTTAGCGTGAGGTGTCCCTCAACAATTCAATTGATATCAGGCATTAAGCAAATGAATAAACAAGACTGAATCTAGAATGAGCAAAAGGAGTATCCAACAGCATTTAGCTTGAAAAAAGGATAGAGGCTCCCAACAGAAGAGAGATGAGGAGCTGTTGGAATGAGTCCAGAGGAATGCTGCAACGGCTGGAGCAGCTCTGCTCTGGAGCCAGGCTGAGAGAGCTGGGCTGGTTCAACCTGGAGAAGAGAAGGCTCCTTAAGGGGAGACCTTAGAGCAGCTCCAGTGCCCAAAAAGGGGCTACAAGGAAGCTGGAGAGGGGCTTTGGACAAGGGCCTGTAGGGACAGGACAAGGGGGAATGGCTTTAACCTGACAGAGGGGAGATTGAGCTGAGCTCTTAGGCAGAAGTTCTTCCCTGTGAGGGTGGTGAGGCCCTGGCACAGGTTGCCCAGAGAAGCTGTGGCTGCCCCATCCCTGGCAGTGTTCAAGGCCAGGTTGGACGGGGCTTGAGCAAGCTGGTCTAGTGGAAGGTGTCTCTGCCCCTGGGAGTGGGTTGGAACTAAATGAGCTTTAAGGTCCCTTCCAACCTAAACCAGTCTGTGAGGAACAGCTGTAGAAAGGTGTGGAAAAGCTGTAGGAAAGCTGTAGAAAGGTGCAAGACATGATGTGCCCCTGTTTGAAGAGGACCCATGTGACCATGGAATTATTTTCAGGAGAGAAAACAGGAAATTGTAAAGAGAATTGGAGACCATCTCTCACTTCCTAAATCCTTGATCCTTTCCTGACATTTTTCACAAAAGCCAGAGATCAGTGTAAGATGCCATCAGCTTCAAAGTTTTGCTGGCACAAGCTGTCTGCAGATGCCTGCACGCTGTGCCACCTCCTGCTTCTCCAACTCCACCACTGCCCTCTAATTGAGGGTGTTGTACAGTGCATGATGTCGAACAAGGTGCAGTCTGTTTAGAATAACCTATTTTATTCCTATAGGTCTCCATACTAAAAAAACAACTAACCAACCAACCAAAAACCCCAAACCCAAAACAATTAAAAAGGTTTTCCCCCTCTCTCAGATTCACAACTTGTTTTAGTGGCACTCAGAAAAGCATCAACCCCCAGCCACAGTGCAATAATCCAGTGACAGCTCTTTTCTTCAGCTTTCTGCAAACAGTCTTCGTATTATTTATTGTTTAGCAAATAAAGTTTAAATGCTTTTCAACCTTGGTTGCAAACTCCATACCCATTTGCAGTCCAACAACAGCAGGGAATAAAGCTGCCATTGTTAAATGTCTTTTTTTCTCCTCTCTGCCTGCTTTCCATAGATCTCATTATTTCTCCTGGATCTGCACACATTGTCATATCTAGGACACAGTGATGCTAACTAAACAGGGAGAAGGCTGTGAAATTTTTATCGTCACTGAAACAACTGGCTGGAAGATTACACTGTACTTAACCTTTTTCCAAAGGAAACATGGAAGAGAGCAGGTGCCATTCCTCTGGAAGAGCTGTGCTATTCTAGAGAGGCAGTTTGAGATTAAGCAGACACAGTTGAGGCATTTAGACTTTGTTGCACAACAGTTACCAAAGAGACTGCAATAAGTAACTGTATTAGATTAAATCTGCTTCTTTTCTTTTCTTTTTTTTTTTTTTTTTTTTTTTTAAAGGGACAGATTTGTGTGATATTTAGAAATACCCAGACCATACTACACTTCTCTGCTATTAAACTTGTGGGAGGACGGCTCATGCAAGGCACAGTATGGATGTATACCTGTGCAGAAACAGAATGGTCAAGAGCAGACAGCCACAGTTCCTAATACCTTATAGAAAACTTTTGAAATGATTTCTGACAAATTTCTTTAGGGAAAGCAAATGATAATTTACATTATGCTAAAAAAAAAATAATCTTGTAGACTGTTCCTAAGAAAAAAAAAAAAGCTAAAATAACTAAGGAAGGAGAAAGAGGTAAACCAGCAGATATATTTCAAAAGATTGATAGTAAACTATCATAAAATTTGGTATTACCTGATGTTTAATATATTTATTAATTTAAATCAATAAGGTGGAAGGTTGAGATGCCAGTCTTAGAGGTGACAAAATTACTTAAGGAGGTGATGTCAAATTTCTGAGGAATGAAACAAAGTTAGATTAATTACTATCACTAGTGGTTTAACTTTACCTAGGACCATTATATAACCTGATGAGACAAAATTCATGATAAAAAATAAAAATAAAAAAGCAGATCCAGAAAAAATGCAGACAAGAGCTATTGAAATAATGAACATTGTAAGAGGAAAAATTAGATAATGAGCAACAGAAAGGACTAAGACATTTTAATTTACACAGAAGATGAATTAACATAATCAAGATATTCAAAATAATGAATGGTTTAGAGAAAGTAAATTGGGACTCTTAATTACTCTCATAAGGCATTACAGAAAAATGTTCCATGAACTTGAAAGGCAGCAGAGGTAAAACCGATAAAAGCGAAATTTTTTCCCCACAATGCAAAACTCACTGGTGGAACTCGCCAAAACAGCATTAATATGAAGAGCATAATAAAACTAATAGCAGAATTAAGCACATACACCATCATTTTCTCACAGAATTATAAAAATAGTGGGTAGAACAACTGTCCGTCATTTTGGACAAAATTATAACACAATTAAAATCTCTTGTGGAATTCAAGCAGGAGTTTGAGTGACAACAGAGAACAGAAGTTACTATGAAATTAAGCGTACACAATGAGGTGAAACCTTTCCAGTTTATTATTTGAGATACTTGCATCTTTGTTAAAATGTGTCAGAGCAGTAGTAGGAGAACAAGAAACCAACTGCTGAGATTGTAGCCTAGGGAAAAAGTACTGAGGATTACAGTCCACTGCTTGCTAAAAAGGATTGCACAGATATGCACATACATAAAAAAAAGTCTCCTGTCTTTTCAGCCGAGCCATATATATAGTGAAAATAAACTTGAAAGTTTCTGAACAGACATGGCTACGTGTTTTCCAGCTACAGCACTGATTTCTTCTAGAAGAAAAAAAACTTGCAAATTCTACTTTTGGCTAACCATTTCCTTCCCAAATGAATAAATAGTTAATTTTACTGTGTTTTCTCTGGTTATGAACATGGGGGCTAAGAGAACACATAGCATGCCTATGGTTGTAATACTGGTCACTTACATCAATACTTATGTCCTGATAGCTACTTTAATGTTTCCTGCTACTGAACTCTGCCAATCCAATCTAAACTTCCCCTGTTTAAGTTTTAACCCATTACCCCTTGTCTTATCACTACAGTCCCTAATGAAGAGTCCCTCCCCAGCATCCCTATATGCCCCCTTCAGATACTGGACGGCTGCTATGAGGTCTCCACGCAGCCTTCTCTTCTCAGGCTGAACAGTCCCAACTTTCTCAGCCTATCTTCATACTGGAGGTGCTCCAGTCCCCTATCTCTATGAGCACCTTATTACATGGTTGTACAGTAGCACGTACAAAAACAAACATGTAAGAAGATCTCTAGGTTTCTCGGGGAGAAGAGGAAATCTGAAAACCTTGAACCCAACCTCAAACTGAAAATCACCTGAGAACCTCTGCTTTACATATAAAAACACAACAGCATTTTTGAGTTTGCTTACTTTTTATTTTTATGATAGCAGAGTTCAGAAATCGGCTACCAAGTCAGTGCCTCAAAACTTTGTGGGAATTTCTTCCTCCTCCTGAGATACTGAGCCTCAGTCACACATGGCTTCTGAGCTTTGGAGAAGACGGCACTCCTGAACATAGACCTCCCACATGGCATCCTACTGCACTGCCCCAGCTGCAAAATCTCCTCCCCAAAATCTCATTCTTTTTGTATTGACGTCAGTCCTTTTGATTCCCATGTGGTTGAAAATGTTAACGTATGGAATGGAAAATATTAATATAGTACTAACAAGGCTCACTCAAAATGGGGGAGGGTTGAAGTGTGTAGCATGCAAATCATTTCCCTCCAGTACCTGGAAGCAACAGAGAGATATCCCAACCGATAATGTAAAAGGAAAGTAAGGAAGATTCAGTGGCAAATGAGAATGGCACAGCCTGAATGGGCAGCCTTCTTCCAGGGTTGTGTTTGAGATTGCTCCCCACCTCAGGGAGACGGCTCAAGCTCTTTATTAGTTGCAGTATTGGCATCAGTAAGCGATAACACTAGTAACAATTAATGACCATCACTGTTAAGACTTTTTTTGTTGCTCACCCTAGGAAGGAGAGGCGAGACCTGTTGAAGCAGAGCCACGGGGTTCCCAGTCAACATCCCCAGAGGACAAGTTTTAATTGAAGCAGGGAGCAGAAAAACAATTGGCTGCACCAGAGAAGGTGAATGAAAAAAGTAAAAAAGCATTAAATAATAACTTATGATAGAATCACAGACTAGTTTGGGTTGGAAGAGACCTTAAAGCTCAACCCCCTGCCACTGGCAGGGACACCTTCCAGTAGACCAAGTTACTCCAAGCCCCATCCAACCTGGCCTTGAACACTGCCAGGGATGGGGCAGCCACAGCTTCTCTGGGCACCCTGTGCCAGGGCCTCAGCACCCTCACAGGGAAGAACTTCTTCCTTTTACCTAATCTGAGTCTACCCTCTTTCAGTAATTCATCAATTACTTCTGAGCATGCAAGGTAACAAAGCAGCTAGTTAAATCAAAGTTAAATTGGAACCACTTCTCAGAAAAGTAGTATAGAAAACCACCTCTGAACAGCTGGTAAGCATTGTTATTTTTAATACTTCATGCACAGTATTTATTTGCCCTCCTCAGCTGTTACCATGTTGTGTCTTTTGTGTGTATTCTGTGAGTCCCTAAAAGATCCTTTCCAAGTACTAGGGCACCACTATATATAGCACTGTGTCATTAAATGCAGTCCCAGCATCAGAGGGTTGAGATCTGCTCAATGGCAAAAAGGCTATTATTTATTACACCCTTCCACATAGTTTTTTTTTGTTTCCAACTTTTTTATAGTCCATTTATGTGGTGAAAATCCCCTAGTTGATTCCAGTGATAGAGTTGCACTAAGCTTTCCCCTCTCCAGCTTGCTCAATATTATGGAGCAAATCATAAGTATCGTAATTGGTAAAGATACATATTATTAAAAGAAGGATCCAAATTATTCACCTGAAATATTACTAAGAAGCAACATGCTTTAATGTCATCCACCCCCATTCAATATTCCTTACTATTACTACAAAAGTTACTTTCAATAAACATTTTTAAAACCTAGCCACCATTAATGTGGTTTAAATAAGACATAAACCTGTAAAATAACAGCAATAACTACATGCTGCAAATTAAACATAGTTTATGGTGGAGGTAATTTAGCGTATCTAATAACAGTTCCAATTTTCTCCTAGAGCATAAAAGTACGAAGAATTGTACATGGAAAAAAGGATGAAGAAGGAAGAAAATAAAGGTTTTCTAAGCACAAAACCTTAGCAAAGTCCTAACAGCAGGTAACCTGTCTAGTATATCATAGTTTATAAATGTGTGCCAAGGCTCAGGCTATGCTTCTGTTTTCTGTCCTTACATGCTCTGCTAGGATACAATTGTGCATAAAGATATTGATAGTGCCCAGAAGAATCGTAGAGTCTCTTGATGGTATTGACATCTCTGAAAGGAAAGAACACCACCACGCATGTTGAGTAGTGAGACAGTGTTGCAGTCCTCCCCATCCTTGACTAACCATTTTGGAGATAAATGATGGAGAAAGCAAAGCAGGATACTACTGGAGAATAATTGTAGCAACATTTCTGCTGTTTAGTTTCATCTTTGAGGAAATATGTCCTTTTACACTCTCTGGAAGTCATTACAGATCTCATACTTGTAAATGAAATTACTGAAAAAAGTAAAAATAAATAAGAACATGACGTAAGACAGCACTGACTGTAGACTATTTTATCTTTTTTTTAGACTATTTTATCTTTTTTTTTGACTATTTTATTTTTTTTTTAAGTTTCTTTTAAAGGGTAATATTGTATTTTGTGACTGTTTTTCACAATCAGATTCTGAAAACAAATTCCTCCAACTGTCTTCAGCTTCCTAGGAAGCTGACAGGAGGTACTGAGGTCATCCTAGATGCCCAAGTCCTGATACTGATTTTGGGAACCAAGTCTTAATTGCCTTTGTAGTCCAGTTTGGTCAAATTCTTTTTATCTATTTTTAATACATTTTTATTTTAACCTTGGATCTTCAAGCAATCTGTTGTGAAACTACAGGGACTGGATGTTTCTGGCCATCCTTTCCTCCCAAAGGAATTGTGAACACAGATCACTTAGGGTTTGTGAACTTCAATGCATTTTGTGGAGAAAAGAAACAAAACCCCTTGTGTACTGATCTGTATTAACTTGGCCACAAATTCCAAGTTGCTGTGTGCTTATCACCTTAAGAGACATAATTCATGCAAATTATATTTATACATTCGAAATGCCCCACAAATACAGAGCTCTGCAATGTCCTTGCAAGTTCTTCATCCATTGTCCCCACCTATCCCAGTGAAATACATCATACAGATTCTTTCTTTTCTCCTCTCTGCCTCCCCTGTACCTTTTCCCCTGACTCACTCTTCCCATATTTGCTCAGAGTTAGTCCAGTGTCCTGCTCATTATGGAACAGTAATTTCCTAGAACTATTAATACTTGTGATAAATAACACCATTCACAGACTTGCTCCCCCAGGGTTTTGGCATAGGAGAAGAAATGTTTAAAGGAAGGAGAAAAGACCTTTCTTTCTCTACTCTAGCTCTGGACACATGGATAGACTGCTGAATCTTTAACAATCTGAAATCACACATTAAAACAGTAATCACAGAATCACAGTATTAAAATGAGAATAAAGAAGAAAATTCTGTAAAACATTTCTGCATGCTTGAGGTCCCTCAAGTAATACTTGTGAATGACCTGGAAGAACAATACTTAAACTGTTTCTTTTCCCGAACAAACCTTGAAGAAAAAATATTTCAGTGTCCTAGTTGTCATCAAAATGTGAATTGCAGAGCAAAAATTAAAGGATTTGGGGATCAGTGGGTAATCAATAACTTGATCCCCAAGCCACAGAAAAGAAAAAAAGAAACAGCAAAGCAAGTTTCTTCTACTGTTCTGACAATAAAAAATAAACAGTATATTGCAGGAAAAATAACTTAAAAACCCAATATATTTGATTCAAAAAACTCTCCAGGGTTCAGTAATTACTTTCTATGCCTTATAACCACTCTGATTTGGTCATCTGGAGAAAGAACCTCACTTTGTTCTACACACTTCATCAAACCTTGCATAATGTTCTACTTTCCCTTGTATTTTAATGCTAACCTGCTTTTAAAAGGAAATAGTATTTCTTCAAACTCAATAGATTCTGTCTGTGGTGACACCTGAACTTCTTATCAAAACATTAATTTGCAGATACAAAACATGTTGAACTTTCCCTATATTACACTTTCAGCAGGCTCCCAAGAGGGGGTTGTGCTGTTATTTGATTAGATCAATAGACACAATGCCAAATACCTGAATTACTAGGAAAGAGGTTTCTTAACAAATTTTTCTGGGGGAGCTTCAACAGCATGAAGTGCTGCTCTGTCTCTGCTAGGTTTTGTTTGTGGCTTTTGGGGGCTACAGCCCTTGGACGAGCTGTCCCTGATGTCTATCTGGCATCAGAAGAAAACATGGTCCTGGTCCAAACTGTTGTGTTTTCCTTTCCAAGCTGGTCAGTTTGAGGAACATTGTGCCTCCCTGTGCACAGGGGTGAGACCAGTCTCCTGAAACAATACAACCCCCAAAACAGCATTTCACACCTTAAGGTGGCCTGTGTTTGCTTGGCAAATTTTGCTGGAGCACAGTGTTAATTACACTCTTGATTAGATTATTTTGAAAAGTGCTTTTAGTTTCACTTGAAAGCAACTTTCAGTGGGCCATTGCAGTTCCTCTCTGTAGTCTGTGGGCACTTATCTGCAAAAGCAAACCAAGAAAATGACTACCTGCAGCTGTTATCTCAACATTTTCAGTCCATTATCAAACAGACAACATTTCAGGGGAAAGAAAAAAATCTTCAACACTGTCAGGGAATCACATTTTTGTATTTACCTGTTAAGACTTCAAAAATCAGCCTGATTTTTTTTTTTTAATATCACGGTGCTAGAAAACAGCTTCTTATGAATCATATTCTGAAGAAGGTGGGTGAAAAAGGAATATACAACCTAACACTGTTTGAAAAACTATTTAGTAACAAACTGGCTCTTGGCCTCTAATGTTATATAATTTAATTTCTCATAATGCAGCTTCAAGCATTTCCAGAACGTACTATAAAATCTTAATTTTTAATAGACTGTCCAGAAGCCACAATGAATGCTATACAAACCATTCCTCTATCAAAATACAGGGGCTTGTAAATAAAATATAGCTGAGTAAACTCTTTCTGGATCTTTGCTTTATGCTATGTATTGATCTAAAATATTCAGGCAGCATTTATTCTTTGCGAGTGTGAAGGAAGGCAGCCCTGGGTCTTCACAGAATAGACAGGAAGATGCTTTGGTGCACACAAATTTATGTAAAAATTTCGAATTCCTTCAAATTTTTAAATTCCTTCCAAAATAAAAAAAACAAAACCAACCAAACAAAAAAAACCCAAAACAAACAAAAAAACCCAAACCCCCCCCTCAACCATATCAAGAAACACACACAACAAAACAAACAAAACAAGAAAATCCCATTCCAACCACTAATTAACCTCCTACTCAGCAGCAGAGATGGTATTCCAAAGCATTTCTATATACTCTTTCTGTATTGGCATTTAAAATTTAAATTACAGGTGGATTTAAGGTGAACAGCTTTTCCATACTTCATTTTAAATTATAGCTAATACCATAAGTTAAAGGAGAAAACCACAGAGGTATATGCTGAAGGTAGGAGGAATTGCACCATTCTTTTGTGCAAAACACTAAAAAGCACATCTGCTGAGCAATAGATCTTAAATTACTATTTCTGATTGCAAGAAAGCTTCAAATTAGCAACAATGCTCTGACTTCTTCACACTGTTAAACAGAAAGCAATGCATTTTCAATAGAATGTTTTTCTCTCAGAGTTCTGTGTTACCTAGATGCCGTTGGATATCTGTGGTATTACATAAATGAGTGGTGTCCTTTTTGGTTTTATGAACTTCTCAGCCTTCAGAACAAAAAAGTTTGCTAACAAAAAATCTGTTTTTCCCATCCTGAACTTCATTACTTTAGTACTTCACCAGGCCAAGAAATGATAAAAAGAGAAAGGATTTAGGAGAAAGAGAAAGGAAAAAGAAACAATAATATTTATTAGCCATTTGTCTTATAAGTTTTTTGAGATGTATGAAAATAACCTATATATATTCCTTGGCGCAACCATATACAAATAACTTACCAGCAGAATCAAGTCAGTTGTCAGTTGTGCAAGTTTATTTTTCCATGTGCTATCTCAAGATAAGCAGGCCTGTAATATTAGATTTCCACTGACATAATTGTGCATGAATTCTGATATGATTTAGTATTACATGGTGCAAAAGGTGACACATTTTCTTTAATACAGCCCATTAGAAAAGGAAAGGAATTGCCAGTGTATGAAATCTGAGGAGTTTGTTTGAAAGACTTTGGGAGTTTGGGGTCAACTCAGTGGAACAGTAACTTGCTCAACTACCCCAGGCACTAAGCACTGTGACAAGCAAACATAACACCCAGCGTAGTTACTCAGACAATCAATAAAAACACTGCATTATCAGACTGCTACAGCTGTGTGTTAACCTATCGTATTACCTCACTGGCTCCCAAACCAGTCAAACATTAATTTGCTGATCATGTAGATAACACAGATACCACCCAAGTCCTTAAGTCACATTTAATTTTATTCTGCTCTTGTGAGACCTCACTTGGAGTATTGTATACAGTTCTGGTGTCCTCAGCATAAAAAGGACATGGAACTGTTGGAACAAGTCCAGAGGAGGGCCACGAGAATGATCAGGGGACTGGAGTACCTCCCATATGAAGATAGGCTGAGAAAGTTGGGACTGTTCAGCCTGGAGAAGAGAAGGCTGCGTGGAGACCTCATAGCAGCCTTTCAGTATCTGAAGGGGGCCTGTAGGGATGCTGGGGAGGGACTCTTCATTAGGGACTCTAGTGGTAGGACAAGGGGTAATGGGTTAAAACTTAAACAGGGGAAGTTTAGATTGGATATAAGGAGGAAAATCTTTCCTGTTAGGGTGGTGAGGCACTGGAATAGGTTGCCCAGGGAGGTTGTGAATGCTTCAGCCCTGGCAGTGTTCAAGGCCAGGTTGGACGAGGCCTTGGGTAATATGGTTTAGAGTGAGGTGTCCCTGCCCATGGCAGGGGGGTTGGAACTTGATGATCTTAAGGTCCTTTCCAACCCTAACTATTCTATGATTCTATGAATACTAAGCCAGAATGCTGAAACAACTGTTTACTCCTTTTCCACATGCCATAAATTCTAATTTTTGACCGTACACCGAAGACTACATCCAAAGTAGTGAGATGACGAAGCTGAATGCTCCAAAATTACAGTATGTGAGATTTAAGGTAAGCTCTGCACATGCCTGCATCATGGATGATCAGTCCATGCCTACTCCCCAGCACACCTCCACCCAGCACTGTGTGGGTCCTCTCTGCCTTCTGATGTATATCCCAGCATCCTTCCCCACACTCCTGCTTGCCAGCATCCAGCCATCCCTGATCCTTAACTTGTCTCTACATTGGTTTTTGTCTTTTGTCTACACCTCTCTCTGTGTTCCCCCTCTTGCTCCCTCAGACTCCTTGACTCAGAGCTGCTCTTACAAGGCTTGTAGGTGGGCATTTGTACCCTTGACATGTACCTCAAGTTAATAGTCAGTAAATACACTGAAAACCCATTTCCTTTGCCAGCACTTGGCTCCAACACTTGACCTCTTATGAGTTCATGCCAGGCAGCAGTAGCTGATGTTCCAGCCCCATTGAAAGGTTGCTGTACAATGACAGAGGTAGGAATTCACAAATCAACTGCTTGGCTTTAGCAAGTTTCTACCGACGGCTGGCAAACTGATGCCTCTTCCACTGGCCAGATCTACCCAACCTGCATAAACTGTGCAAGCAGAGATAAGAGTTCCACAGTAATTAGAAAAGCCTCATCCTTCTCATAGCAGCCACACATCTCACTGGTTATTTTCAAGTCTTTGCTAAATATCAACAAAAATATATACTTGTCCCTCATCAAAACCCAATGTATTTTTCCCTGCACTTACACTTTAAAATATACACAAGTGTTTTAATGGAAAGTTCCTGTGATTAAGGAATCACCTAGAAGGCTGGAGTACTGAAAAATAAGCACATTTCGTACGTGGTGCACAACTGATGTCAACAGACACCAAACCCAAGAAGCTACAAAAATGAAGGAACAAACAACTGCTTTAACACCTATTCCAACAGAAAGTGGAAGCAATAGTGCAGGACTGAGGACTAGACAAAGGTTTTTTTGGCAGAGTTGATGTTGTCCTATCTATCAATATTCTAATGCATGTTTTTTTTTCTTCAAAAAGGCATGTATACTCCAGGACAGTGAAGCGGAAGATCCCTACAAACAAAACCCCTGGTGAAAAGTCTCTAGCCACTTACAGATACCTGCTAGTTACAAGCTGTATGTCCTCCTGCTGGGATAGGTGGAACCAGTTGCCTGTTCTGAATGGAAGTGTATTGAAAGCCTTCTGAAGTAGACAATCACAACAATTCATTTAAAAGTCAACCACCCTGGTAAATATCACACCTTTGGAGCTTTTCTAGGAGTTATCAGTAAATGCATAAAATTCATATCTACAAATGAAAAGGAGAGAGAATGAAGCTAGTTCTATGCACTGTTAGCGCACAGGTTTTGTTTATGC
The DNA here is from genome assembly GCF_033783945.1 of Neopsephotus bourkii. Lineage (NCBI taxonomy): Eukaryota > Metazoa > Chordata > Aves > Psittaciformes > Psittacidae > Neopsephotus > Neopsephotus bourkii. The sequence continues at coordinate 362,898 of NW_026901527.1, forward strand.
CAAAAGTACCTCTTCATCTACCAGAAGATGAAATCTGAGCAGTGGTGGACTCTGCTGTCTATCACCGCAGTGTGTCCTTGTGGATGCTACCGCACAGCATCAATTGTAATTCCATACCACACTCCTCTAGGGGAAGCTTTGAACTTAAATTCCTGAGCATGGGGATGCCTCTTTCATTTTGCTGAGATCACATTTTGCCTGAATGATCTGTGCAGAAACTTCATCACTGATCCATACATCAATACTAAATAAAGAATATGACATCTTCTACTGACACACAGATATTTCAAACTGCAAATGAAATATATGCATATTGTTTGTAAGAACTTGCAGTTTGTTTTCCCATGTTCCTGTATTTTCCACCATAAAGCACAGCAATGCCTGATAAAATGTCATGGCAAATTTTTGCAGTTCAGCTTAAAATTTTTCTCACATTTCAGAGAATTCAAAGGCACACACCTAGCTTAAAAAGTAGATTTTTGAGTTGTGCTGTGCTGTGACCCTCAGCGTAAAACCTCAGCTGAAAACCCAGAACATGACATGCCACTCATTTTACAGACAGCTGCACTGATGGACACTTTCTTCTCTCACATCATCACCTCTGCTGGTCCTTCATTCTCATTCACAGGCACTGTGGCAGCCACATTTCTGCCACCACAGGCTGGGCCCATGCAGCATTCACCCTCATGCTAGTACATCTCAAACATTATTTTTCTTCTACCAGGCTTCCAAAGTTCTGCCTTACCCATTACTCTCTGCTTTCTGTGGGACTCAGATGAAGAATAATGTATTATGGGCTCTATGTGTTGCTGAAGAACAAGTTCAAATGGCATCTCTCTAAAACAGGTGTTTGGTGCTGTTCTTTAGAAGGCTAAAACGGGGAGCTATGGAGAAACCTGGAGAAATTTTCAGGTCACTAGCAAAAATACTTAGCTATCAGTGACTACATGGATTGCTTACAGTCACAGAATCCTAGAATGTTTGGGTTGGAAGGGACCTTACAGCTCATCCAGTTCCAACCCCTTGCTGTGGGCAGTGACAACTGCTGGACCACGTTGCTCCAAGCCCATAAAACGTCATCTTGAGCACCTGCAAATTGCAAGTTGCTCATGGGAGCAGTTTAAACGGAATATAATTCATTGTGAAACTAGGTTAAAAAATTCTGTTATAACGAAAAATGATCTATTTTTACCACTTTTAAAGCCACATAAGAGTTGGAGGCCTTTGGAGCTCAGGAGTAAATCAACCTGAACATGTAGGAAGGTTTCAAAGAGAACCAGCTGTAAAAGCTTTTGGTTGTTTTTGCAACTCATAATTATCTTCCCTGAGCCACAGAGAAGACCATATAGATGTTTTTACTGTATCCCATTTTATAAAGTTACTTTTTGAGGAGCTAGGTGAAAACAAACCTTTACTTGGTCTCAAAGAATTTCAATCTGCTTAGTTATATTAAGAAATAATATTCAGGGTAGAGGAAAAATGTAGGACAAAATCATGTCATATTCTGAAGCAGCTAGCATAATTAAGACATGTTCTTCATTTGATTTAATAATTCATTGAATTATACTTGGATTACTTAATAAATGAGAAACACTATCCTCACTATATCAGTCACAGGTGAAAAAAAACGATGTACATGAATGGGTGTAATTCATTCAACAGTTTTTAGACCCAAAGTCCCCCAGGGATCATCTCACACATACACTTCCTTGAGTGCCAAACTTCGTACGTAAATCTCAGATTCTCCTTGTCAGTAATACTCATTTTACTCCACTAATTTTGACAGTATTCAGGACTGCACCAGGATGAAGACGTCTGATCTCATTAAAACTAAGCTGCTCAGAAGGCTGTCCAAGTCACATGTCTTCAAAGATGTACACTTTGATCACAAAGCATATCCCATGCCCCAGAATGAATCAGGGTGAAAACTGCTCTTTGTGGAAGTTCTGGTGGAAAGGCTCCACATGATCCAAGGTACATCCAGGCAAAAGTCACTTTGGGGTGATCCAATGACCAGAAACAGCCACAGCTGATACCCAGTGTATCAGTTGAAGCAGTCTACACCGTCATTTCTTCCTATTATGCACAATTTTGATAAAAATCACATGCCTTCTATCACCACCTCTATATGAATAACTAAGCTGAGCTGAAACCAAACTGCACTGACAAGTTTGACCTCTGCAGCTATGTACTGTAGGTTGCCCTGTTGTAGGCTTGTTTGATAAGTAAACATAACCTAGATAAGCTTTTAAGGAACAGCAGTTTCATATGAAGTTACAGTTTTCACGGAAAGCTACTAAGTTTTAATTTACAGTTGGTATTTATGTGCTACATTCATGTAGGATTTAATGGTGGAATCAAGCTAAAGGTGAATCTATGGATTTATTCATTCTAGAGTTTTCTCCTCACTCCACTCTCTATTTCTTTATTGTTTTCCTACCATTTATTTTATAGGAAATAACTGCCACTACAATAGCCTACAATCTTCTCTGTTATAGGATATAAAAATATAGCCTACATTGGAGTTATCTTTCTTCCTCCTCATCATCTTGGCAAAAGGCAGGGCATGCTTCTAAGACAGGCTAGGAACATATCTTGGTCTGAAAACAAAGTTCATACTTCTCAGAAGGATTATTAACAGCTCTAAAATGTAATTTAATTTGACTCAACTATTGTTCATTATAAAATCTTCTAGTTATCTTGAAAGGTAGTAACACTGACTCAGAACTGCAAAGAATTTTCCAAAGAACAAAAGCCTATAGAGAGAGTGAAGGGTGCAAATGATTTGAATATTTTCTATTAATAAAATATTATTACTGTTAATAAAAAGGTAAAATAAAATAGTGCTTGTACCATGCATTTTCTTCCACTTAAATCTGCAATAGTAGCATTGCTCACTGGCCCAATTCTGTGGCATGCTGAGGGCTTCCCAGAAAATGATGAATTGAGATTCTTTGTGATCATCTGAAATCTTACCTGGAGCTTGTTAAATGAGTAAATTACTTCTTAAAAGACAAATTAAAATCCTATGTATGTAGATTATGCATACTGACCACTACATTATTATAACATAACTGTGTGAAAATCCTTTTGATAGCTTGTTGATAACTTGACTTCATGGAATTTAAGTGACCGTTATTTGGTAAGATAGTGTGAAGCTAGTGTTTGGAAGGGAGCCAAAAGAAACCAACAACAAAAAAAAGAGACAGGAGTGAAATCAGATTAAACTGTAAATCTGTCGTTGGCATAGGTTTTGCAAGCGGTACAGAACATATGGAATGCAGAATCTAGTGTCATTTCTTGGAAAAAAAAAAGGTATTAAATTATGGACAGTTCCTAAATACATAGTAGGACAAAGAAATAAAATTAGGAAAAAAAAAGTGTTCAGCTGCTAAGCACCACTTTGTAACTGACATAAGAAGTGTGCCTGCCATCTTAATTTATTAGTCATATTGTAACTGAACATGAAAGTTAATATTCTCCAGTTAGAAACCTAAAAAAAAAAACCAAACCAAAACAACTTCCTGCTACCTTAAATTGATAGTCCTGTCTACCTTAACATACAGCAGAAGGTGAAAAAGAAGTCACTAAAATCCCTAACATTGAAATGATACTAAATAATGTGGTAAAGGCAGATCCACTTTGTCAAACTCCTCTCAGTATTACACACCACTAATATTAATAAAATGCATTATTTTAACTAATTGCATACACTTGAGCATTCATCATGCCCAGTTTATTACTCCTGTAGCTCTGCAACTTTGGGTTGTTGAGCAACGTCCCTCCATCACACGTCCCATAACTTACATCAGTGCATGCCCAAGTGGACCTCATCAAGTAGCCAAAAAGTTGCCCTTTCACTGTGAGCAAGTGACTAATATCTAAGCTGGCTCTAAAGAAAGACACTTTTCATAATCGCCCAGCAATCTGCTAAGTGAAAACATATGGATAGGCTTAGGTAAAGCCTGCAAGGGGTCTTTACTGAATGGAAAACAGGTGCTCCAGTTCTGCACCATGTAATAGCCCATTTACTGTTAAATCCAAAGGTTACAGGACTAATAGCTGCCTTGTGATTATCAGGGAAAGCAAAGACGCTGGCCATGGTCAGACATCTGGGATGTATTTTACATACTTGCAACATATGCTTCAGTTTCAGTTAAAGCGAGGCTTTGGCACATTTATTAATCTTTTTACTTTTATCGCATAAGAAGACCCATTTACCTGAATTTTCTATTATACCATATGAAAAAAAAAAGAAATAGGAAAAGCCAGAGGCCACTACCAGGTGGTGCTACAAAACATACATATGTTTTCTCACAAAACTCCATTTTGGACAGGGCTTTAAGAAAACATATATGAAATAAAATAATAGGAAACTGCACCCTTCCACTTTCACAAAAAGATGTAAGAAGGACAGCAGTAATTAACAGTATGTCTCATACACCACAAAAAAACACCCTACCATTTTCTAACAACAAACAGTTCAGTCCTAACAATATGTTGATGTTTTACAGTTTCACCCAGGGCAAAATAATGCCCACTGTGCAGAGTACTGAATGTACACAGTAGTCCATACATGCTTACTTTAAAAACTGTGATTTTCTTTTTCCATTCAAAGAGAATATTCAATCATGAGAACTCAAAATGTTTGCAATGATGAAGACAGCTTTGAATTTATAAAAATCAACCTAAACACCTTCTGTATAGAAAGACAGCTCTTAAATATTCAGTAAAAGGGCTCACTGAATGCACACGGTAATGTCAGTACTCACTTTTATTCAACCTTGCTAACTAGATCTAGAAAAATGTTTTTTGAACTTTTGTGTCAACTTGAGAAAGCTGAATATTAGATCACAACATTGAAACCCACACTGATATTTCTAATTGAGTATGTTTTACCCGCCATCTGCTAGTCACCTGGGAACCTGGGAGGAAAAGAGAGAGCTGACCCCCTCCCTCATCTTCCCTTTAGAACGAGTTTGTTTAGCATTTTCCACTATGCAGTAAGTACATAGGCTGGCTTAAACTGCAAGCAATCAAACACTACTCTTTGTGAACTAATCACAGTGATTAAAATATCCAGGAATACACACATTACTGGGATGATACTTTTGCACCAGCTCTAATAATAAAGGAGGGAGAAACGAGAGAAAATGACCTCAAATGGATGGCAGATCAGTGTTTATCAGAAAAGCCAGCATGTTGAGTTAAAATACAAGCTTTCCACAGCTACATGACTGACCTTTGCAATAAATCATGTATTTTATTGCCAGAAGTGTATGCTCATATCATTTAATGTTAAAAACCAGCACATATGTGTTTTGTAAAAGAAGGTTTTCTTACTACAGTGTTTGCTGATTCACAAATGATGTAGCTAACAATTTAAGCGATGTATAAAAGAATAACACATAATATCTTTCTGTCAATTGTAAAATATTTGAGCTGGCAATGCAATGAGCAAAATACCCCTTTTTTATCATCTCTCAGATCTTAGGTGTTAGCTAACAGAAAAATAATCATTCAGAGGATTAACTAATCACAGTGAGTTTTCTGACATTTCAAAAGCTGCTGCCAGCATATGAGTTCTTACAGTGGTATGTAACTGTACATCTCAACTAGAAACAAAGGTCAAGGCCATAAATTAAGATACACTCCTTTTCTCCTCTTGAAAAAAAAAGAAAAAAAATCATTGCTGTACTACAACAGAAGTGTGGTAACATCTGTGAAGGTCAAAATCATCTGTATTTTAACTCAGAGTTCTTGTAAAATTATATTTTTTTTCCCTTTTCTTCCACAAATATCACCTTCCTGGTATGAAAATACCAGCAACAATGGGGCTTTCTTCACCGTACTCGTCTCACCAGAAAGCTGTCCTGCCAGCATCAGACATTGCTTCAGTGATGCAAGGTCATTCTAATTTCTTTTCTCTGGCTTTTCCCTCTCCCTGGGGGACAAGCAATCCAAGCAGTCCCATAGCTTGGCTCAATAAGATGTGAAAATGAGCTGTTATTTACTGTGGTTGCAATCCTCAACCCAACCAGCCGCCTCCAAACAGAACCACATTTGCTCAAATAGCTGAATGATCTGCATCAGAATTCTGGCTTGCTGGGCCACAATGCCAACTTCAAATCAAGTTGATGTCTATAAGCATTGTGATTATTTAAATGTCAAACAGTGTGCAAGACATTTCAGCCATTCTGGCAAGTCATTCCTTGAAAATTATACATGTCAATATCCCACTTTAACCAGTATGGAGTTGCTATTGCCACACCATTTTCCCCCTAAAGTGCAGCCCTATTTGTAATACTCAGGACAAATTTTTGTCCTTCAAAAACAGTTGTCACTGCAGTTATCTTCATAAGAGCTATCAAGTTCCAGACAGGCTGCATTATTTTTGTTCCTGGCAGAAAAAATGGTCCAGCTTTGGTCCAAGAAAAAAAAGATCTCAGAAAAGCAGGATTTATAGTCCTCCGTCCTTTCCTGCAATGCACTGTAGCATTGTTAGGATGATAAACAGCTCTGTCCGATATTCTGGACTAAAACACTTCAACTCCTTTTTTAACTGTCTGTAAAAACAGTGTCACGTCTAAATTTTCCCCTCCGCAGTCACCCAAGTGCTAGGAAAGATAATTACCTTGTCATCTCTGTCATCCTCTTCTTCCTCGTCCTCTAGCATGTCCTCCACTACCTGCAGACAGAAACAGTAGTAGTTGTCATGATTTAAAAAGGAAGAGTTTTGTTCTGTCAATTCTGAACCTTTTGTAGATGAAAACTTTATTAACATTTGAAATACATGCACAAAAGGAAAACGTACAACTAGGAAAAACACAGTTGATCTAGAGATTCAAATTCAGGAAAGTGTTGCTGCTTTAATCGACTTACCTTTGGGAATTATATACTGAAAACCCTTCCTGCACAAAATGCTTGCTTGACAATTTAAGTATTTAAAAGGTAATTCAAACCTCAATATATGATTGTTTAAACTAAAGGAATCCTTTGTTACCTCCATTGGTGCACATGCAGCACATACAGATGCTTGCGTTCTTTTAATTACTGCTACCTACAGAAAAGTGCAACATTTAAAATAGAATTTACAGCAGTCAACAAGAGATTTTTGAAGAGTACACAACTGGGAATAAATTTATACTGGCTTATCTCCTTATGGTCCATAACAATGATATATACCATAAGCTCTATCAGCATTAGCATTGTTTCTTGCTCATGATTTTATACAATCCGTGCATCTGACTTTACGCACATTCATTGCTAGTTGCAGTTGCTGTATCTGCCTCTAGGTATTTTTCCATTTAAAGCCTATTCAGTGTAACAATATCAAACACACACATACATGCAATTCATTCTACAAATATTAATAATTATTAATCGCACCATAAGCATCAAATGAACCACTGTTAAATCTAGTTTACAGAGAGATTAAGCAATTTTCTGACGTCAGAGACAGGTTCAAACAAAAAACTCAAAAATCCCTCTCTTGTAACACTGCGATCAAGTCTTCAGCCTACCCTATGGGAAAAATTTTGTATTCATGGAATTGAAATGAAATTGTACCTCCTCATAACCAAGAAACAATGTGACACTTTAGATCATTATTTAAACTTATTTATCATTATTTAAGGACTTACTAGGATACAAGAACAGCCATAATGAAGGTCAGCAAAGATCTGCCTAGCCCAGTCTCATACTATGGATGCAAAAAGTTTGTATTATGTACTGTAAAATATGCATAAAAAGGACAAGACAAGGAAAATCTTGTTGGTATGAAACATTAATACTTGTGCCTATTTTACAGACTTGAATCCAGCTAAAATGAGATATATATATTTGTTATGTAATGAAGCAACAAATAGTTATAGGGTACTTGTCATTTAAGAAAACACATTAAAAATAAAACTTCATGATCACCCTCAACAAACACTGCTGCAAGGATATTTTCATTAAGTCCAATTCCATGTCAAAAGACTAAATGGACTTTAACACTATCCAAGAGCCAAATTCAGGCAAGAGAACTTAAAAGTGAAATGGGTGTGTATCAGATGCCTTTCTCTGAGATAACTAAACCATCATGAAGCTTCCAGTTAATCATGTTACATGGGCCCATGTAACATGTAAGCAACATGTAGGTGTACTCAACATGAATGTCTAGAAGAGCACTCTGCATATATTTAAGTCAACTGCAGAGCTCAAAACATTTTCAGTTCCACCTGCTCATCCTTGATTGAACTCAGTCCCGAAACCCCTCTGACAAGAAGCCTGGGATTTTGGAGGGGAAGTAGACTCCAGTTCTGTCTGCTATCTGCTCTGTCCTGAAGCTTATAACCAAAAGAACTAGATACACAAAGAAATAGTGAAGAGTTAGCATGTCCAAAACCCCAAGGTAGAAGCATGGCCTAAACAATTAAGGAACAATTGCTCTTCAATTCTTTCCTGCCCAGAGAATAATTTTATCAGGAGCAGCATGACAATGGAATCTTCTGCAGCCTCTGACTTGATGTAAGTTAGGCAGTTATATAGAACCATAGAATCATAGAATAGTTAGGGCTGGAAAGGACCATCGAGTTCCAACCCCCCTGCCATGGGCAGGGATACCTCCCACTAAACCAAGTCACCCAAGGCCTCGTCCAACCTGGACTTGAACACCGCCAGGGATGGAGCATTCACAACCTCCCTGGACAACCCATTCCAGTGCCTCACCACTCTAACAGTAAAGAACTTCTTCCTTATTTCCAATCTAAACTTCCCCTGTTTAAGTTTTACCTGTTATCCCTTGTCGTTTCAGTACATTCCCTAATGAATAGTCCATTCCCAGCATCCGTATAGGCCCCCTTCAGATACTGGAAAGCTGCTATGAGGTCTCCATGCAGCCTTCTCTTCTCCAGGCTGAACAGCCCCAACTTTCTCAGCCTGTCTTCATACGGGAGATGCTCCAGTCCCTGATCACCCTCGTGGCTCTTCTCTGGACTTGTTCCAAAAGTTCCATGACCTTTATGTTGAGGACACCAGAACTGTGCACAGTACTCCAAGTGAAATCTCACGAGAGCAGAGTAGAGGGGCAGGATCACCTCCTTCGACCTGCTGGTCACACTCCTTTTGATGCAGCCCAGGATACGGTTGGCTTTCTGGGCTGCAAGCACACACTGCTGGCTCATGTTCATTTTCTCATTGATCAACACCCCCAAGTCCTTCTCTGCAGGGCTGCTCTGAATCTCTTCTCTGCCCAACCTGTAGCTGTGTCTGGGATTGCTCCGACCCAGGTGTAGGCCCTTGCACTTGTCATGGTTAAACTTCATAAGGTTGGCATCAGCCCATCTCACAAGCATGTCACAGAATCATAGAACAGTTAGGTTGGAAGGGACCTTACAGACCATCTACTTCCAACCCCTTGCCAACTCAAGGACACCTTCCACTAGATTGGCCTACTCCAAGCCGTGTATAACCTGGCTTTAAACACTTCCAGGGTTGCCTTTCTGGGATACAAGAGCACACTACCAGGTCACAGGGAGCTTCTCGACAACCAGCACTCCCAAGGTCCTTCTCCTCAGGGCTGCTCTCAATTCAGTCTCTGTCCAGCCTGTAGCTGTTCTTGGGATTGCCCCAAGACACGTGCAGGACCTACCTACCCTAAAACTTTTATAGTGGATGGTTTCAGTGACCCAGTTTATCAACCAGCTCCAAAAACGTTAACATTAGCTCTAACAAGGAAATGGTGAACTGAAAAGAGAGGGTGAAAACAAGCCATTAAGGGCTTCAGCAAGATATAAAACCTCTTAAATCAGTTTTGCCACATGCAGAAAAGTCTGTAATCACATCATTATGTGACTGAAGCCCAAGATATAAACCTGAATCTGTTGACTCAGATAATACCTACGCCTGGAGCTGACTAAACACACTAGGTCTCATACTTTTCAACATGAATATTCCCCAGAGACTTGAAGATCTCTTTATGTACATTCAGAAATTCCTTGTCTTGACAGGACTGAATAGCAGAACGCCTCTCTCACATTAGCGCTAAAGTTAGCATGGAGACAATTAGCTGAATTGGAAACCTCTAAAATTGTTGCAGATGATGGAACCTTGCTGAAATCACTTGCGTGACAATACCCATTTGAAATTATCAAGATAATAATACTTTCAACTCAAGATTTTGTTTTTTTTTTTTTTTTTTCCTTCCCCATCTAATGATCTCAAACTACTTTACAAGCTTCTATAGCGTGGCAAAATGTTAACTCATTCAAAGGACATAAAAAGTCCTTTGAAATCGCTTGAAGCCCAGGACTAAGCCCAGATTCCAGCTCCTCTATTCAATTTTTTTTTCATTCAAAAGCCACTACCACTCTGTGGTCTTGTTCTAGGTTAGTCATATCATCAGTTACATTGAGATTTGGAGTAATTGTCTGGGAAGTAAAACAGAATTCAAATATTGCAGCAAAATAAAATGTAGTAAAGGTGATTCTATGTCCAAGATGCATAAATGATTCTTTATAGTATACGAAACATAGCCCATGCTTCCACTTGTCTTGAAATTCAAAAGGAAGAGTTCAAAATAAAAATACAAACCCTGGACATTCAAACAATGTAGGCACAATAATACAGTTTATTAGTTCATTATAACAAGTGTTTCCAGAACTTCAACACAAATTAAAACAGAGAAAGTAGATCCTTCATAATCATATGATGTATGAGGAATTGGTATGCCAAAGCCTTACAAAAGCCATTTACTGAAGTACGATCTCTTTCTGCAGAACAAAGCAAGGCTGTTCAAGAGAGGTACGGTGGAACTGAGCAACAGATTTCAGTGCAACATTGTAGTAAAAAAAATACAATGGATTTTTTTCTCCTTTGACTCTGCCTCATTGCTATTCAAATAAAGTGCACATGTGCTCCTTGGTTTGAAGGAACACAGTAGGTACTCAGATCTCTATGTCAAGCATTGTACTTGAGGGAGGTGTGATGAAGGGAGGGAATGGATGGGAATGGAAGGAGAGGAGAGAGAAGGAGGGCAGGAAAAAGCATAGGAAGGTAAAATGAAACAGTGTTATTTTATTGGAAGTTCTGTGGCAAAACTCTCAGACTGTCCCTAGAATACTCACTCTAAATTATGCCTTCCGATACACTGCTTGAAATCAAATCGTATTAATCGAACAAAGGAAGGGCACTGGGGAAATCAGAAAGATCTAATGCAAGCAGTTAAAAGTCACATGGCCTTCTATAATGTCACTTGTCACAGACTTATATGCTTCATATTGGTAGAAGGTCTTGAAAGAACCTGTTTCTTGGTACTGTCCCTTGAATGCAATACGAATACACGTGTAGACGGCCTCAGATACAGCATGTCAGCTACTTCACTGCCAAAGAGTGAGCAGATGATGTTTAAATGTTGCAAAGTTAAGATCCTTCCTGTGCAAATTAGCCCTATTAGAAGCTTATTAATCAGAAGGAGTATGCAGCCCTATGTACTGCCATTGCTCCCGATCCATTCCTACCCGCTTTGAGGAACTCTGACTATAAATAATCTGTGATTCATAATCCACAGGAGGCTGGAGAAGCATCTGTTCTGATGCAATGATGTGCAGCTATGTTATACCAGGTTAGCAGAAGGAAGCACAACCACCACATTTGCATGCCAAAGAAAACCTGTTTTTGTAGTTTCTGAGGAAGTCTGAGTCTTCTGAGGAAGCTGAAAATTAAGTACAATTTGAATTTATTCTCAAGATGATCTATTGACTAACAAACAGCATATGATCTCTGAGAAAATAATTAATTATTACTTCTAACCTCATTATCTGCAAATTATGGTGGCATCCTAGTTACGTACAAACACATTGAATCAAAGCCCCATGACTGCAGAGAACTTTGAAATACCTCCTTGTCGTGGTTTAAGCCCAGCCACACAGCCTCTCTCTCACTCACTCACTTCCTCTCCCCATTCCCGGAGGGACGGGGAGGAGAATCGAAAGAATATAACTCCCACGGGTTGAGATAAGAACAGTCCAGTAACTAAGGTATAACACAAATCACTGCTGTTACCACCAACAATAATGATAAGGGAAATAACAAGGGAAAAGAATAAAACTGCTCACCACTTGCTGACCAATAACCTGCTGGACCCGGACAGTGATCTAACCATTCCAGGTAACTGCCCCCAGTTTACATCCTGGGCATGACATGCTGTGGTATGGAATACCGCTTTGGCTGGTTTGGGTCAGGTGTCCTGTCTCTGCTTCATCCCAGCTTCCCCTCCTCCCTGGCAGAGCATGAGACTCAGAAAGTCCTTGGTCAGACTAAAAACATTACTGAGCAACAATGAAAAACATCAGTGTTACCAGCGATGTTCCCAGGCTGAAAGTCAAAATCACAGCACTGCACCAGCTACTTAGGAAAAAAATGACCACTGCTGAACCCAGGACACTGCTGAATCTAAAGACTCAACAGAAAAATGACACATTGAAATTAATACCACTTTAAATGAAAGGTCCTTCTCTCTTAGTATCAGCCTGCCATTTCTCCCACACAATGTGCAAACCACAAGTGACTCCACAGACTGTCTTCAAAGTTCTTTGGCTGATCCAACAGAAACACCTACACAGAACACAGTCTGATATCACAGTATCACAGTATGCTAGAGATGGGAAGGGACCTCAAAAGATCATCTAGTCCAATCCCCCTGCCGGAGCAGGAACACCTAGATAAGGTTACACAGGAACTGTCCAGGCGAGTTTTGGATATCCCTGTGTTTTAACAATACCAGCTATATGTTTGGCACCCATACGCAAGATAAAGAACAAAGGAGAAGCACTACCACTGTTGATAACCCTGATGAGTTACCTTACTATTTTCTTTAATGTGAAGCAATGCCCCACTGCTTAGCACTTCTCTACATTTGCTTGTATCTTACTTGATGTAGTCCTTCAAACACCAAGAGGTGGTTTCAAATGAATAACAAAATTAGAAACTTTTTATGCTATATCACGTTATGGTGTCAAGATACTTCCAGATATTTGTACTTTCATATATGTATGTTAACATTCATACGAAAAAATAGATGACAGAAAGAGAATTGGTTCCAAATTCATCACATCTAAAAGTGCAGTGAATGTGGTCAGAACTGTGGTTTGGATTTCATGATAATTCATACTGTCCAAATATAAATGGCTCCTTGTGCTTGCATGCTGCTAAATTCTTTATGTGTAGGTACAGTATAAAACTGTGCAATGCATACAGATTAAGAAGGATGCATAAAACCACCTGGGCTCTCACAGGTTATCTGCAGGTACCCCGGTACTTCAAGTTGAAGCAAAGATGTGTGTCATCAATAAGCCTGCTGCAGCAGCAGCTTTGTGCTCATTTTCACAACATGATGTCTGCTTCTTTCATGGAACTGTAGAGGAGAAACTTTACAGGAGATACAGCTTAATTAAAATTCCCACCTTTTTCATACCACATTTATAAAGAAAATAAAAATTAAATTAACAGATTCTGACTTAAGAGTGTAGTGTATCTGGAATACAGCTGATCTTGATTTATACTATTAACGTTGTGACCTTGGGGTATTTCATCTGCAGTAATCATAAAGATAACAGCCATTAGATGGCTAATAATAATTAGTGTGATAAGCTTGCCAGTAAGGTTAAATATCTCGCAATGCAGAAGACAACAAACTAAAAAGAAAGGCATTAATACTTTATTGCTAGAATACTTCCTGATTTTTGCAGACATTCAAATGCAATTATTTCTTCTTACAGAATGCATTTTGTTAGCTTGTTCTGGGAAGTGCTTGTATTGTTATTGAGTCTGATTCTTAATAGGAAATGAGACTTTAATATGGCTATCAGATGGCTTTGATGCATACTACCGATTACAAGTAGTTCTGTAATGTCAACAACAGAATCTTTATTTACAGTATAATAAATTTCTTAGCAACATGCACGGGCAGTAAATACAGTTTATTATACAAGAACATGTAACCTTTTTTCCTGTTGTCACCTTTATATGCCCTCAAAATTCAGTTGCCAATGTAGTTTAGACTGAGTCATTTTTAAAGTAAAAATGGCAAGAGTTATAAGCCTTTTTCCCTATAATTCTTTAAATATTTCTTTCACATTTATTTTAGCTCTTTCTTCTCCCAGACTGGTCAGGGAGGCTTTAAACTCGATGTGTTGGGGGAGGGGGGCATCATTCCATCCCAACACACCCAGCCAGTTGCCAGCACCTATAATAAATGCTCGGAGCAATGTACAGATAATCTGGCTGCTCCAGCCAATGAGCCGGCTTCATTTGGAGCTCAGCTCAGATGCCTCTATACAAATCACAGTATCACACAGTATCACAGTATGTTAGAGATTGGAAGGGACCTCAAAAGATCATCTAGTCCAATCCCCCTGCCGGAGCAGGAAGACCTAGATAAGGTTACACAGGAACTGTCCAGGCGGATTTTGAATGTCTCCAGAGAAGGAGACTTCACAACCTCCCTGGGCAGCCTGTTCCAGTGTTCCGTCACCCTCACTGAGAAGTTTCTTCTCAAGTTTAAGTGGAACCTCTTGTGTTCCAGTTTGTACCCATTGCCCCTTGTCCTATCATTGTTTGCCACTGAGAAGAGCCTGGCTCCATCCTCGTGATACTCCCCCTTTATATATTTATATCCACTAATAAGGTCACCCCTCAATCTCCTCCAAACTATAGAGACCCAGCTCCCTCAGTCTTTCCTCATAAGGGAGATGCTCCACTCCCTTAATCATCTTAATTGCCCTGCGCTGGACTGTTTCCAGCAGGTCCCTGTCCTTCTTAAACTGAGGGGCCCAGAACTGGACACAATATTCCAGATGCGGTCTCACCAGGGCAGAGTAGAGGGGAAGGAGGACCTCTCTCGACCTACTAACCACCCCCCTTCTAATACACCCCAGATACATGCCTGTATCATAGGTAACAAACAAGAGGAATTAGAGATGTGTGCTTGTCTACAGGGGTATGATATAATAGGTATTACAGCAACATGGTGGGATGGCTTCTATGACTGAGTGTTGGAATGGAAGGTTACAGACTCTTTAGAAAAGAAAGGCCTGGCAGGCGCAGAGGGGGAGCTGCCCTTTATGTTAGGGGTAGGCTGGAGAGTATGGAACTCTGTCTGGGGACTGGTGAGCAGTTAACAGAGAGTTGGTGGGTCACGGTTAAAGGGAAAACAGCGATGGGAGACATTACAGTGGGGATCTGTTACAGACTGCCTGATCAAGAGGACTCTGTGGATGAGCACTCTATAGGCAGATAGGAACAGCCTCACGCTTGCAGGCCCTCGTTCTCATGGGTGACTTCAACCACCCTGACATCTGTTGGAATGACAGTACGGCCTGGCACAAGCAATCCAGGAGGTTCCCCGATTGTGTGGAAGACAACTTCCTTCTGCAAGTAATAGAGGAGCCGACAAGGAGAGGTGCCATGCTTGACCTTGTGCTCACCAACAGGGAAGGGCTCGCTGGGCATGCGGCACTGCAGGGCAGCCTTGGATGCAGCGACCAGGAGATGGTTGAATTTGAGATCCTCAGGACAGTGAGAAGAGCGTGCAGCAAGCTCACTGCCCTGGACTTCAAGAGAGCAGACTTTGGCCTCTTCAGGAACCTGCTTAGTAAGGTTCCATGGGATATAGCCCTAGAGGGCCGGGGGGGCCCAAGACTCGGTTAGTCTTCAAGGATCACCCGCTACAAGCTCAGGAGTGTTGCATCCCAACTAGAAGGAAGTGCAGGAGGAGGGCCAGGAGACCTCCTTGGATGGATAAGGAGCGGCTGAGGAAAATTCAAAAGAAAAAAGAATCTTATAGAAAGTGGAAGCGAGGGCAGGCGACCTGGGAAGAGTACAAGGATGCTGTCCAGGAAGCTAGGAACCAGGTTAGGAAAGCTAAGGCCCAGTTAGAATTAAACTTGGCTAGGGATATTAAGGATAACAGGAAGGGATTCGACAGGTACATAGCAAGTAAAAAACAGACTAGGCAGAACGTAGGCCCTCTCAGGCAGCTCTCGGGTGAACTAGCTACACAGGATTTGGAGAACACTGAGGTTCTGATTGACTTCTTTGCCTCAGTCTTCACTGGCAAAGGCTCTGAGCACACTACCCAAGACTTGGAAGGCAGACGCAGGGACTGTGAGAATGAAGACCTTGGGCCCACTGTAGGAGAGGATCTGATTTGAGACCATCTTAAAAATCTGAACATGCACAAGTCCATGGGTCCTGGTGAAATCCATCTATGGGTCCTGAAGGAGCTGGCAAATGAAGTTCCTAAGCCACTATCCATCATATCTAAAAAATCATGGCAGTCAGGTGAAGTTCCCGATGACTGGAAAAAAGGGAAATGTAACCCCCATTTTCAAGAAGGGGAAAATGGATGATCCAGGGAACTACAGACCAGTCAGTCTCACCTCTGTGCCTGGCGAAATCCTGGCGCAGATTCTCCTGGAAGGCATGCTAAGGCACATGAAAAACAACAAGATGCTTGGTGACAGCCAGCATGGCTTCAATAAGGGGAAATCCTGCCTGACCAATTTGGTGGCCTTCTATGATGGCGCTACAGAACTGATGAACAGAGGAAGAGCAGTTGATGTCATCTACCTGGATTTGTGTAAAGCGTTCAACACTGTCCCACACGACATCCTTGTCTCTAAATTGGAGAGACTTCAATTTGATGAATGGACCAGTCGGTGGATAAAGAACTGGCTGGATGGTCGCACACAAAGAGTTGTGGTCAATGGCTCAGTGTCCAGCTGGAGACCAGTAACGAGTGGTGTCCCTCAGGGATCGGTGCTGAGACTGGTCTTGTTCAACATCTTTGTTGGTGACATGGACAGTGGGATTGAGTGTGCCCTCAGCAGGTTTGCCGATGACACCAAGCTGTGTGGTTCGGTTGATATGCTGGGGGGAAGGAATGCCATCCAGAGGGACCTTGACATGCTTGTGAGGTGGGCTGATGCCAACCTCATGAAGTTTAACCATGACAAGTGCAAGGTCCTACACCTGGGTAAGAGCAATCCCAGGCACAGGTACAGGCTGGGCAGAGAAGAGATTCAGAGCAGCCCTGAGGAGAAGGACTTGGGGGTGCTGGTCAAAGAGAATATGAACATGAGCCGGCTTCAGTGTGCGCTTGCAGCCCAGAAAGCCAACCGTATCCTGGGCTGCATCAAAAGGAGTATGACCAGCAGGTCGGAGGAGGTGATCCTGCCCCTTTATTCTGCTCTGGTGAGACCTACTTTGGAGTATTGTGTGCAGTTCTGGTGTCCTCAACATAAAAAGGACATGGAACTGTTGGAACAAGTCCAGAGGAGGCCCACGAGGATGATCAGGGGACTGGAGCACCTCCGATACGAAGATAGGCTGAGAAAGTTGGGGCTGTTCAGCCTGGAGAAGAGAAGGCTGTGTGGAGACCTCATAGCAGCCTTCCAGTATCTGAAGGGGGCCTATAGGGATGCTAGGAATGGACTCTTCATTAGGGACTGTAGTGATAGGACAAGGGGTAATGGGTTAAAACTTAAACAGGGGAAGTTTAGATTGGATATACGGAGGAAATTCTTTTGTGTTAGGGTGGTGAGGCACTGGAATGGGTTGCCCAGGAAGGTCGTGAATGCTCCATCCCTGGCAGTGTTCAAGGCCAGGTTGGATGAGGCCTTGGGTGACAAGGTTTAGTGTGAGTTGTCCCTGCCCATGGCAGGTGGGTTGGAACTTGATGATCTTAAGGTCCTTTCCAACTCTAACTATTCTATGATTCTATTTACATAATGCACTGTGGACTGAATATGAGATGTTTATTTGAAGTATGTCTCCATCTAAAGGCTTCACCGTGTATTGTACACTGAAGTGTCAGATCTCAGAATGCTTCACTTTTAGTTCAGCAAAAAAACCCCCACAAAACATCCATTGCTTGGCCAAATTCCAATGGCAAGATTAATATGCAGGACTATTAAAAGTAACACCTTCACTAAATGCTGTGAGCCGGAATTATGGGCAAGACCTCACAATAAACTTTTTAATAAAATGACAAATTAGTAACAACTCATGACGAGTCGTATTATACAAAATAGCTCAATAATGGTTTTCACTCTTATTACTACTTCTCTTCAAAAACTTTTCAGATTCTAATGGGACCAGATACACTTTTGTTATAGAACAGAGTTTATCCACATAATTTTAAGCTTCTAGGTGTGACACAGTCGACTAGATTCAAATTTGGAGCTGACAGACTTTTTGACAGAAAAAAAGCTGTATTATGTATTTTAGGTGACAATGTATGTAATACATACTATTATTATTTCAGTTAATATTTTTCCAGGTACTTTCCAGGTATTGATATTCTGGTAAGTACAGTAAAGCTGCAGTACAATCCCAAAGGCTGAATGAAAATATGCTAAAGTAAAAGAAAACTAAACCAAAGATAAA
Organism: Neopsephotus bourkii; assembly: GCF_033783945.1. Taxonomy (NCBI): domain Eukaryota; kingdom Metazoa; phylum Chordata; class Aves; order Psittaciformes; family Psittacidae; genus Neopsephotus; species Neopsephotus bourkii. The sequence continues at coordinate 381,327 of NW_026901527.1, forward strand.
TATAAATCTCATACGACTATGGGAATTTTTATTGGAAACTAAACTGATGTTGAGTTATAGTATATTGATTATTTATACTACAGTCTCTCAAGTGAGATTTTTTGCCATGTAAATCTTGATTAAAAATATAAAAATCATTACAACATTCTCATAGAAAAAAATATCTCTATGAGCTGTGAACTTCAATTTTATTTTAGATGCCTGAAATATTGGAACACTGTATTTGAAAAAATGTGAGAAAAATTAAAAAGCCAAGTGATTTATGATAGAAAAAAAAAATCCAGATTTTTTAAATGCTGGAGAAACCCAAGGTTTTGATGTTTTGTCTTCAGGTGACCAAACCAGCCAAAATATACCAATTCTGTACTGCATTTGGATTTTGTAACTGTTACTGGAAGGGGAACACCCACATAAAGTTTTAGCGAAGGCTTACTCCATACTTTGATACTGTATGTAAACCCCTGACATGGGGATTATAACTGCAGCACAGTTTCTTTTAACAGGAGCCAAGATAACCACTTGCAGTATCATATTCTATTATGCTGCAGGAAAGAAACACTTTCTGCCCAACTTATGTCTTTATATAGTGTACTGTGTGACTGTTAAATTAGTGCATAATGCATTTAAAATATTTATAGTCCCAATATTTAGTTAAATAACCTTTATGTAAGATTAATGTTGATTTGTTCATTTCTCATTTAATGGCAAATTATCAAAAGCATGTTTCATAAGGATAATTCTCCATTTAAATTCAGCAGGCCATTAAATATTGAAATTATGTTTCTGATGTAATCTAGAGCAAATTTGTCCAGCTTCAGCGATTATCTGCACTCATAAAAATTAGACTTGATTAATAAAATTTAAATGCTTGATTAAGCTGACATTTTCATGTTTCTTTTCTGATTTATTAAAATAAAAAGCCCTGTCCGATAATGGGGTACTCCAAGGTATTTTTCTTCTCTGACTATATGGATCATATAGAAAGAACAAACTGCTGCAGGAAGACAGCAGTGGTTCTCAGCAGATTACTTAATATCCAGGCACGTGTTGCCAGTGGTCTTTCTGCTCTGACAGCACCCACACGGAATGCAAGGGCAAATGATCACCTCTTTGCAAAAGCCTTCCTAACTCATTTTGATGATAATGAATGGAGAGCAAGTTTGTGACAGATTAATTTGGCAAAAGCAAGGCAGGCTGCATGTTCTAAAGAAAGACGGTGGACTTCACTGCACTGTTCAGAGAGATGTGCTGATTCCCATCTGCCTGCAGCAGAAACAGAGAGTCACTTTCTATGTTGAGGTGCAGAGGAGAATAAAAGTTCAGTTCTGGTTAGCAAATATAAGGTAAAATCCTTCTGTGTGATGTTGAAAATTGTTCTACAAAACCAACCATGTTTTCCTTACAAAACCAACCTTACTTTTCCTTACTTACTGCCAAAAAGCAGACTACTTTTACACACGTAATTATGCCTAATGCTGTAGTGCCCCATGAGCCCTCATGCTTTTAGGATTTTGTGGCTGCTGTTTTTTGTCATACCACAGGCAAAACTTCTCAGGAACATACAGTCAAGTCAAGATGTAATGGACAATCTAAGTTCCAACGCCATTTTCTACCATCTTGTGCAAATGGCATATTTCAGACACTGTCTAGCTAGAATACAAGGACAATGATACTTATTTTTTGCCAAAATTCACAGCAAGAATTCAGTCTTCAACAAAAAAAATCTTTGCCAACTCCTTGGCAGAAGAGAATTTCTAGACATCAAGCACATACCCCCTCAGTACTACACAGGGAAATGATCTGAAGCACTTGGGGCTTGTCCTGTATTCATCTGCAGATGAAACCCTTCAAAAACCTTTCAAACTAAGAACCTAAAGGTTTATGCTTCCACGTATTAAGACCATAATGTGAAGAAACAGAGAAAAATCGAGTTACAACCTTGTTTATTTGCTTGGTAAGCTGGTTGTAAATTTGCAGTAAACCAGGTGGGTGAATTCGGGCACTTTCCTGGTGGGGTTAGCTTCTGTATTGAATTCACAACAAAGCTGCACTCTCTTGCCTCCAAAAAATTCACCAAAAGCTCTGACAGACACTGTTGCCTTGCCCCCAAAGACAGTGATCCAATTGTAATCAAAAACGATCTCCTAGCTGCAGCTGAGCTGGTTTTGCACGATCAGCTCAAGCTCATCATGCCTACTACTCTTTCTCGAGGACAGAAAGAATCTAGGGTCATGATTCATGAGCATCCTTCTTTCCATTCCCCCTTTTGTTTTTATTCATGGGTCAATTTCCAGAAAAAAACAAAGTTAAAAAAAAATCTAAGTATACATATCATATTGGATGACTACACAGAAAGTACCCACACAAACTGGTTGAAATCTCAGAATGAAAGGTTGTTTTCAACAGTATTTTTCTCCTATTCTCAAAATTTCATCCTGACCTTGTCCAGCCCAACTTTTAATACAAACATATACTCCAGAAACACAAATCATCAAAGCCTATTTTAAAAAAAAGTCTCCAGTGAAATTAAAGAATGTATCATGTATACCACGCTTACAAGATCAATAATGTGTATATACTCTATTATACACATTCATAAAAATTTTGTATGGCACATTAACTCCCAGCTGTTCACCATCATTTTCTATGCAATGACATATGCAACTTAAAACTTAAAGAGGAAATTAGCTATTTAATACACCCTTAAAGGCTCTAAGTATTAACTGTAAATGCAGAATATGAACTGATTAAACCTCTTCTCCATAGGGGTATATATGGCAGAAGGTAACTCCAGGCTTGTGCATTGTTCTTCTATTAAAATTTAAATTGCTTGGAAAAAAACCCCAACCCTATCTAATAATAGACCAAAAGGAGAGAAAGATTAGTATCTTCAGTCAGAAAAATCACAAAGTGGCAGGGGTTGTCAGGAGGGACATCTTGAGTTCAACTCCCCTACTCGACCAGAGACCATCAAGTTCAAACACCCTGCTCAATCCAGGTCACCTCCCAGCAGGTTGCCGAGCACCATGTCCAGTGAGGTCTTGAATATCACCATGGATGGAGGCTCCGCAGCCTCCCTGGGGAATGTGGCCCTGGACCACCTCACAGTAAAAGTGCTTTCTTATGTTCAGATGGAATTTTGTGTATTTTCATTTGTTCCTGTTGATCCTGCCCTGTCACTGGGCACCACTGAGAAGTGATCCCAGTCAGCAGTGCTGCTGTTTTCTCCAAGCTGTAAAGGTGGGGGTTTTTGTCCAACACATTTGAAAACATCGAAATATTAAGTAATTTCTTAAAAAGAATGAAAATACAAGAATCTTTAAGCCCCAGCATACTTCCTGTTAGTTTGTGGTCTGTCACTGTGCCCTGCTCTGATACCCCCTACCTGCCATAAGCACAGGGCTAGCAGGGAAAAAAAGGATAAGAGCAGTAAGATCCACTCTGTTCTAGTCTTTCACATTTAGGTGGTGATGGTTTAAGAGCAGAATGGCAATGGTGCTAAAAAGAAATTATTTTGTGAGGTCGGATATTTAGGAATTATATTTTAAGGAAGTGCAAGGATCCTTTGGAGAATAAGCTTCAGGGAAAAAATACTACTGCAAAATTCAGAGGAAGGCATTAAGAATGCCATTTTAGTGATTTTTGCTTTGCTTAATACGGGAAGGAAAAATTTACTCTCTGATTTTTTTTATACCTGCCATATGACCCAATGCCAGGAGTTCATTCATTTAGATCAGTTCTGAATTCTAACAGAACAGAACTGTCCACTAAATCTACATCTATCTACATCTGCTTACACATTTAATGCAAGAGTTCATATTTCATGAAAGCACATCTTTCAGAAACACAACCAATCTTAATCTAAATGTATAAAAGACAAGGAATCCAATGCTTCTCTTTTAAGTCTGTGCCAGTGTTCAATTAAAACCACAGTGATGAACAATCCTACAAAGAGTCCAGCTGAGTCCATGAAAGAACTAACACCTAAGATGCTGTTTCACCTTTCTGTCTGGCTTCCCAATAGAGTTATCTCCTCTTAGTAAATACACTTGGGCTCCCCCGTGCCCCAAATTAATTGCTCTTATAATTCAAGACAGGACTTGTGCATATTACTTATTAGGAGTCAGAGTAAATGGCAAAAGTATCACACTCTCACTCAAACAAGCAGTGCAGGCTTATGTCATGATGGAGTAAGCCAGACCATTTGGCAGGTGAATCATTTCACAGGAAAGTAAATTCCAAACTACTTCAAAGAAACTGATGCCCAAGACAGCAAATGATACCTTGCTTATAGAGATAGTCAAACAAGTTCCCTCTGACATATTTGGAGAGAAACATGGTGATCACTATTTCATTGACCCACAGAAGAGTGAAGTCCCTAATGCCTGAATTGATGAGACAATTGATAACTGTTTTCCTGCAGGGATATTACAATGGAAACTAACCCTGCTGAGCTACTTTTGGAGGTCCCAAATTTAACTATTTTCAATAGACATTAAACAAATTTGAAGTGCATATGATTTCTAACTGTACTTGTCTAGTGAGTGAAAAAAGTTAACAAACTAATATATTTATCTTTTTGTCTTATCTTTAGCTTGAGGATGTCAAAGTAACTTCTGAACAAATTCCTAAGATAAGTAGTCAATGAATTCACTGAGTCACACAAGGAATCGCTGGAGGTTTGGGAACAGAAGCCATATTGAGTGAATCCTGAAGCATTCTCTAGCCACCAGGAAACACTGCTTAAATAATTCAGTTAATATTTACACTCTGCATAAGAAAACAGAAATATTTAAATGACTCCTAATCTAATGATACTGTGCTAATGACCTGAGCTAAGGACTTGAGATATTATTGAAGATTTGGTGAGTTAATTAGAAAAGGCATCACTTCATAGAAGATAGATGCTCACTGCGATGATAACCAAGTTCAAATAATCAAAAGTTAGTTCCCAACTTACATGTGATAAAGCCAAACAAAAAATAGTTGGCACAGATATCAAATATTTTGAATGAACAGTTCCAACCCCCCTGCCATGGGCAGGGACACCTCCCACTAAACCTTGTCACCCAAGGCCTCGTCCAACCTGGCCTTGAACACTGCCAGGGATGGAGCATTCACAACCTCCCTGGGCAACCTATTCCAGTGCCTCACCACCCTAACACAAAAGAATTTCCTCCGTATATCCAATCTAAACTTTCCCTGTTTAAGTTCTAACCTGTTACCCCTTGTCCTATTACTACAGCCCCTAATGAAGAGTCCTTCCCCAGCATCCTATAGGCCCTCTTCAGATACTGGAAGGCTGCTATGAGGTCTCCACACAGCCTTCTCTTCTCCAGGCTGAACAGCCCCAACTTTCTCAGCCGATCTTCATATGGGAGGTGCTCCAGTCCCCTGATCATCCTCGTGGCCCTCCTCTGGACTTGTTCCAACAGTTCCATGTCCTTTTTATGTTGAGGACACCAGAACTGTACACAATACTCCAAGTGAGGTCCCACGACAGCAGAATAAAGGGGCAGGATCACCTCCTTTGACCTGCTGGTCACGCTCCTTTTGATGCAGCCCAGGATACAGTTGGCTTTCTGGGCTGCAAGTGCACACTGAAGCCGGCTCATGTTCATTTTCTCATTGATCAACACCCCCAAGTCCTTCTCCTCAGGGCTGCTCTGAATCTCTTCTCTGCCCAGCCTGTACCTGTGCCTTGGGATTGCTCTTACCCAGGTGTAGGACCTTGCACTTGTCATGGTTAAACTTCATGAGGTTGGCATCAGCCCACCTCACAAGCATGTCAAGGTCCCTCTGGATGGCATTCCTTCCCCCCAGCATATCAACCGAACCACACAGCTTGGTGTCATCGGCAAACAATTTTATCACGTTCCTGCCGTTGCATTTCTCCAGCCTACCTAGGTACCTTTGACTGGCAGATCCAGAGTATTAACTGGCGTAACCCAAAACCTGGATGGAGTGCACTTTGCCACCTCCTACAGGTAACTGACAAACATATTAAACATGACAGGCCCTTGTACACTGCTGTACTCCACTTGTAACCAACGTTCATTAATCGCTATCCTTTGAGACCAATTATTTAACACATTTTTTTTTCCCACTTATCCAGTTATCCATCCAGATCATAATGTCCTATAAAGTACACTGCTTTTGGGATATGAATACTGATGTAAATATCAAATTCATCAGTCTCAGCAATAGTATACATGCAAAATCCTTAAGCTGCCTGGACACTAGAAAATTTGCACAGTATGGAGACAACTTCAACTTCTGATATGTAGTACTCAACCATGCTTTTATTAATAATAAATGGCAGTTATTAGTAAATGTTTGCTACTTTATATCCCAACTATATGCATTTAAGTGACAGCATTACATGAGAATAAAATAACAAGAAAGTCCTATGCTAAGCTCAATAAATGCTAACATATTATTGATGAACTGTGAAATACAATAAAATGTGATACATTCTGAAACTGTCAAGAAACTGGAATAATTTCAACCTTTAACTGCAATATGTGAGATAAAAAATGCAACATAAGGACTTAGGCACACAAAAACATTTTCAAGGAATGTGCCTTCTCCTGAACACAGAAAAGGTGGTCACGTCTCTCATCTCTGCTCCCACACAAACCAGATTCTAAGGACAGTACATGTTCTACTTTATTTTTACACAATATTTTCAACAAAACCAAACATATTTACTGGACAGCCGGAGAAAATTTAAATTAAATTGCAGGTGGGAAAATTGTCCATCAAGCATTGTGAACTGAGACATTTTCAAAAAGATGTCATAGTTAATTCAATTACAACATTTTGTCTGGTTAATAAAAGGACATGTATGCTCTTGAAGTAGAGAAGACTTACCATATCATGTTGCCTGTTATCTTTCCCTGATATGATCAAGAAGTAGTTCCACGCCAGCAGCAACAACAAAGCCAGTGGTATCATGTACAGCTCAAAGTTCCAGACCACAAAAAGAAAAATCTGGAAGACAGAGCAGAAAAAAGTGATTCAAATCAGCATTACATTAAACTACTGTGCACAGTTAAGACTAATAAATTAAGACAACTCTAAGGAATCCCACCTCTCCTTAGACAGGAAAGTTGTTAACCACTTTGCTGAACAGCCACTTACCCGCATGAAACAACTGCTACACTTTCTGCTCATACTTTAATTCATGCAAAAGGAAAAATGATGCAGTCTAAGAGGAATATTAATTGTATTAATTGTTGTGTTGTAAAATAATGCTTATGTAGGTAAAATAATGCAAATAGCATGATAATAAAGTTACAACTTAGGAAAGAAAACTTAGCTATTTCCATGAATAAAAATTAATAATCTATTTAGAAGAAAGAACTTGATCATTTAGTAGTAATGTCACACAAGCAAGCAGAAGTAAGCAACATAATTAAATCAGAAAAAAAGCCTTGCAAAAAAAAAAATCACACTAAAAGGTAAAAATGAAAACAAGTAAAACAGTGCTGGCCACAGACTCCCTGAAAACAGAGTTAAAAAGAAAGCTGAGAAGCCACCTAAGTCCACCCCTTTGAAAACTGATTTGTTGAAATGTTTCCTCAGCACCCTCGAGTGCTGCATGGATGGAAGTTGGCAGAAGCATGTGCCTTGGTAACTGGGGATACTCTCCTGCGCCAGGGCCACACAAGGATCGCAGCCCAAGAGAAACCATCTATACACCTCAGATCTCTGCTATGGAAATTTGATCAGCTTCAAATGCTGGACGAGGTCTGTCAGACCCATCAGGTGGTACAGACATGACTTTTTGGAAGCCTGAATGTTCTAGTGCTGGTACAAAATTATTGTTTTGCAGAAAAGAATTAAAAATAGCTGAACTTAGATGGGGTCAGACTGAAAATGTTTTTACATCTGGTTTTGCCTGTGAACAAAACACCCCTATTTTAGCCAGCTCTAGCCATAACTTTGGTTTGTTTTCTTCTAATACAACAAAAACTGAATGTGAAAGCACTATAGCAAATCACACTATGTACCACAGCTGGAAATCTTACTAAGCCTTTATCATCCAAATAATTACTGTTTTGGATATTTGTCTTTTTAATACCTACTAAAGTGAAAGAAGGTGTTGTGCCACAGAACTAAAGCAATGCCAATAGCTACGTAAACTAAAAGGTAATGTAGTTAGAGAATACTAGGTAAACTAAAAGGCGCTCATTTTCCCAAATTAGCCACCAAGGTAAATCTAAGACTAAAATGGGGATTTTAACAATCTTATTCTGGATTTTTGCTTAGAGTTAAAATAAAATACTCTTACCAAACACAAGGTTCCGTGTAAAAGAAAAAAATAATCTGCACTTTGGGCAGTCTTCTTTCTCAATATAAGCTAACATACTTCATGCTCTACCTTCTACCACTAAGCGCTATACATATGGAAGTCCTGTGAGACTGTAAGTCAAACATAATAAATACTGAAAGAAGTAAAAAAGCAGTGTGTGTGTGTGACGTAGATAAGAGGATGCCAGCACTTCTAACAGTTTTTCATTTGAAAGAAAACTGCCTTTTTTAGGTTGTTTAGTTAAAAGGAAATCTGTCAGAAATGGTAATGAATAAGAAGCAAACATCAGCTCAAGGAATTCGAGTTCTTCTATGAGCTTGCTAACCACTGTTCTGAGAGGAAGATTATAGAGATTTGATGCAGTAAATTTGATAAAGGCAACTTGCAATAGAATTTATGTCTCAAAAGTAAAGAAAATAGTCCTTGCACCCTTTAACCCCAGAAATGATTCAAGTCAATGGATGCATGCTGAAGGGAGCTCTCGAATTTGGCAAATAGGACCCAAGTATCAGAAAACCAAGTACTGGAGATTACCTGCTGAGAAATGGCAATGCATAGAGTCTTTCCTATGGTCCCATCTGAACTTTGGCTAGAAAGATGGAAAGAAAATCAAGTAATATCCATACAATTTCCATCTAGTCTGGCTGAATCTCAACCAGTTCCTTTCAGGCACTTGTCTCAGCCGGTCACTAGGAAAACAGGGACTCCATATTTGCAACGCAAATGAGATGTGTGCTGTGTGAGAACAGCACAGTGATGACACTGCAAGCCAAATGGCCTATCTTCCCCAGAAGAGAAATGCACTCATGAAATGCACATGGGAGAAAGCAAGCAGATTCCCAGTATCAGTATTTTAGTATTAGTATTATTATTAAACAAAACTTGTAAAAAAACAAGTAAACATGAGCAAACCCAAAATATAGCGCAGAACAGGACTAAGACTTAAAGAGCCCAGTAGCTGGGGGGAAGCGAGGAAAGAAGTGTAGTGCTATGCAGAAACCTTCACACAGGAAGGGAGGAAATCCTATGTATTCCACAATTAAACAAGTATGGGGGGTAAAAATCCAGAAAAGCTACTGAGCAAGTTTAAAAGGTCAGTTTATAGACTTGCCTATGCTTGTAAGGCATCTATTGAAACATGGACTGTATCTAGTATGATCTCTTCCAAGAAAATAATGGCTCTGTATCATTTAAAAAAGGAGCCTCATTGCTACTGAAACAAGCCAACTATTTTAAGTGAGGAGTGGGAGTCTCAAAGGTTACAGTTTAATATAGCTGCCATTCCCTACACAGAAGAATATAAGGAAGGACTTTTTTTCTTCTCCCCCACAAGATCAAGATTTTCAGAGTCACAGGCATGAAATGGCCATTTAAAACGTCACATGCCCCATCCCTGGCAGTGTTCAAGGCTAGGCTGGACAGGCCCTTAGGTGATATGGTAAAATGGGAGATGTCCCTGCCCATGGCAGGGGGTTGGAACTAGATGGTCTTAAGGTCTTTTCCAACCCGAAACATTCTGTGATTCTATGATGATACTCTCAGTGAGAGACACATGCATTAAATGATCATTCAGGGAAACACATGACACTATCCCTGGTGTATAACACTTAAAAAAATAATTTAAGTTAGAATACTGAATATCCTATTCTTTTGCAAACTACAGTATATTTTAAAAAGAAATCTCATCTAAAATGATTAACACTTCCTACTGTTCAGAAAAAAAGCCTTCCCTTTCAGACTAGCAGCTGTGGATCATTAGCTTTCCAGTGATGAGATGTGTTTGATAAGTATTTTTCTTTCTAATTAAGAGATGAGATTCTCTATTGGACTCTCGCTTCAGACAGAAGTGAAGAGATAGATTTCTGCCTATGTGGAAAGGCCATATTCTACAGAAAATTTGTTTCAGATTTCTTTTTATCTACCTCCACTCAATTTCATTTTTAACAGAACCCTGTTTGCACCCACAGGCTTCATAGCATTAACCCCTTCATTTCTCAGCTCATGTTATTTCTTTCTTTTCCTTCTGTTTTGACTGCAAATGGAGCAGAACACTTACGAAGAAGCTCATTCTAACCCACATCCTCAGGTGCAGGATAGAGCAGTGCAGATGACAAGGCAGGGCTGCGAGTACTGCTGCTTCATAGAATCACAGAATTGTTTGGGTTGGAAGTGACCTTAAAAGCCATCCAGTTTCAACCACACTGCCATAGGCAGAACACTTTCCACTAGACCAGGTTGCTCCAAGCCCACTCCAACCTGGCCTTGAATACTGCCAGGGATGTGGCTCTTGCTTGAGAATCTTCTGACAATATCTAGAAACTGCTCACTGCACAGAACTACCTGGGTTTGGTGACAGTCACAGGACCAGGCATAAGATGATTCCATCTGAGATATAGGGAGCTTTCCAGAATCTGCAGCCTTGCAGCAACCTTCAGGTGAAAGAGAAAAGGGACCTTGATGGCATGCCAGCTTTTCTTCTTCCCAGGGAAGGGGAAGTCCCCATGGGTGAGCCTGGCCAGCCCTAGGCTGGCATGGGAGCTCTCAAAATTGGCACTGTCAACTACCATAGTCATGAGCTGTAATGCGTTGGACAGTGTGATGGGCTATGAGCACTCCCACCAGTGTCAGGATACACAGGGGATGCCACTCATACGGCAGCCTCATTGTCAAATTATGGCTTTCTCTAATCATTTTCAAAAAAGATCCTTATGCTTCATTTACATATTACCCATATCCTTGCATTATATGCATTACGCAACTCCTGACTACCCTGGAAATACAGAAGTTGGCTGCGCAGTGTTTTGGCAGCTCCAAACACTGTGCTCTAATGACAAGATTGTCCATTTACCCTTTAAGTTTAAAAGGACAATTGCATTTCCTGAGGCTTTGCCCCTTAGGCATATTCTCAGAAGACTAAAAAGAGTGAAAGATAACCCCCATATCTTCATGGTATAGACTTTACGACAGTATTGTCAGTTTTAAGGGCTCTGGTAAAATTCTGCCTTGTGTTTATACAACAAAGCACTTGAAAATACTTTCTGCTGTACCTTGGAGAATCAGCAGCTTCTTCCATTACAAAACTAGTCAGTTACCTCTGGCAATCACAACTCCTCTCATCTTGTATGGCACTTGTATTAAAAAATTAAAAAGGAAGCATTTCTTTTAACTGTATCAGATCTCAAACGTGCTAGTACTAATGTAAACAGTTATGGAAATCCATTTCAAATGCAGTGCCTTTATGCAGGTGAGTCTGGAAAAAATGTGCCTTTTGAACATATTCTAAAGCATCCTCCAGCAGATTTTTTCAGCAGTCTTGCAATTTCACTTCCAGTTACCTGAGTGCCACAACAAGATGGCGTCTGAAAGATTGAGGATACAACACACTCTCTGTTACCCCGTTTCTTTAAACAGGCAAAAGTCAACTTGAAAACAGCAAGAGAATGGACTATGTAAAAGAAAAAATACAGGAAAAAATTAATGTCATTCCCACCTGCATTATTTCGACAGATTTTCAGTGCAACCTTGGATTAATGTTGGTTCACTTTTTCAAATGCCTAAGGTCCTCATAACCTGAGAAATGCTAAATAATTAGTATTTTGATCCTTTAAGAACTACTTTAACTCGGAAACAACCTTACTGGATTTCCTTCTTCTTCTCTGTCTTTACTGGAATTAGAATAAACCAGTTCTCCACAATTTAGATTTTTTTCTCTCATTCTTTCTATTTCATGTGGAGAAAGAAAATGGAGATACTTCCATTACAAATAATAGTAAGATATTAGCAAACTGGGTAAAGTTTTATTTTAAAACCAGTCTTGGTGAAACTTTTGGTATATTTGAAAGACCTAACGTACTCTCATTAAAGCACCTGGATCCCACATCTAGAAGAATGAAAAAATAGAAAAAATAGATGAAGAATGAAAAGATAGAAAAAAAAAATAGAAATCCACTTCTTCCTAGGTAGGACACCTCTGGTCATGGTTTTTCCAAATTACTAAGCTGTACAACAAACCCACAGATCTATTTCATCTCACTTCTTTCATCTATGCATGGTGTACCATTAGTTATTAAAGAAGTCTGACAATTAAGTGTGATTCACTTGATGTACTTCAACCCACCCAGATTTTTTTGAAATACTGCTGCAGATAGATAGTTCTTTCATCTGAACAACCTTCACAATGATTCTATTGTCCAATTACATCATACTGTAACATAACAGCGTCTTTACAAAATTGTCAGCACCATTAAAACATTCTAGGTAAAAGCTTAAAAATGTACATTTGATTTTTGCATACTTTTCTCTTGCAGAAGTGAAATTACTTTGCTTTGGGAATGCCAACAATTCCAAGACCTTGAGCCTCATGAATGCAGTACTATTTTAAACAGCACATGAATTATGGGTCCAGAGGAGGGCCATGAGGATGATCAGGGGACTGCAGCACCTCCCATATGAAGATAGGCTGAGAAAGTTGGGGCTGTTCAGCCTGGAGAAGGCTGCGTGGAGACCTCATAGCAGCCTTCCAGTATCTGAAGGGGGCCTATAAGGATGCTGGGGAGGGACTCTTCATTAGGGACTGTAGTGATAGGACAAGGGGTAATGGGTTAAAACTTAAAACAGGGGAAGTTTAGATTGGATATAAAGAGGAAATTCTTTCCTGTTAGGGTGGTGAGGCACTGGAATGGGTTGCCCAGGGAGGTTGTGAATGCTCCATCCCTGGCAGTGTTCAAGGCCAGGTTGGACGAGGCCTTGGGTGGTATCGTTTAGTGTGAGGTGTCCCTGCCCATGGCAGGGGGGTTGGAACTTGATGATCTTAAGGTCCTTTCCAGCCGTAACTATTCTATGATTCTATGATTCTATATAAAAGCCCTATTGCTGTAAACAATTCATTGTGAAATTTCTTCAGTCATTTTTCTCCCTTCACTTATGAGTTTCTGAACTGCATTATTACAGCTGTGTAGTTGGTATCCAGGTGAAAATTATAAGGGCAAAATATGGTTCATTGAGGCCATTCCCATACTTACAGCCTCCTGCCATTCTCAGGGCACGTCTATACAGATTTGTTCTCTCAGACTGCTAAAATGCAGACAACTAAGAGAAATTGATAGTATTTTCCCTATGAGCAATAACACCTGGCATCAAGTGACAAATGCCTAATGCGGATACATTAGATCAAAGGCATGGCGAACAGGAGTGCTATTAGATTCATCAAACCTCTTGCATTTTCATACTCATTTTCTGAACAATACCCAACTGTTTACCGAATGACCCATATCCTTTTTTCAGTGACATTACCTAGAAGACTGTTCTACACATTAATTATTTTCCAAGTTAAAAAGTGTTTTGAATGTCTGTCCTCAGATTGATTTTGCTTTGTGTTATATATATATTTACATATACAGCTCTTGGGTTGACCTTTTTAGCACAGTTCTGCTGAAAAGGCTAGTCACCAGCTCTACGATTCAAGTAATTTTGTAATTAAAATGGTCAAATTTTACCCTAGTTTTTTTAAGAAGAGGTACTTTGGCCCTCCCCCTATTGCACATACCTCTTCCCATCCTGGAAATGAATCCCATCCTTCCTAATTTTAAAATTTCTTAAGAATTTGCTAACAGTTACAGAACCACACATGCCATTTCTGTTGGAAGTGTCATATTATGACCAATATTTCTACAAAGTATATTTCAAATCATTATTTAACTTTTCTTCTTTTTTTTTACACTCAGGTCTATGTCACAAGTCTATGTTTACATTCCTTTTACCAAAAAAAAAGTTATCTGACATACTTCTCCTGTGTTACAATTGCAGTGCTATGAGGGTGGGACTGCTGAAAGTGTAAATCTATGTGCCACTTTAGAAGAAATCTCTAAAGTGTTGACTTTACGTGAAGTGTAATATCACAACATAGATCATGCTAGATAATTATAGCTATTTATGTGTAATGAATTGCCCCCTTCCTTTCTTATAGCTTGATATACTCAGCAGGGGCTGACAGGCTTTGAACCTGCCTCCTGTTCCTTCCAAACTCCTGAAGATTGTAAAATTAAACTGTCCACCAAAAGCTATTAACTGGGCATAGAGAAAAAAATATTTGCTATCATCTTCTTTGGCTTACTGAGAAGGGCTTCACTGTACGTCCACTGTAATCTAAACAACAGACATACTCAGGATATTTGCTGGGAGCTGTTCCAAATGCTGTATCTTCTTTACATCCCATTACTGCATCAGATCAACTTTTTCTTAATTTGCTCCCTTATTCTCCATCCATTTCTGGAGATGAATGAAAATCATACAGCATTTCAAGAAAACACTATAAAAAGTTTAATAGGGTAGAAATAGTTATCATTGCCCAACTACTGAAAAGATAAAAGACTTGCATATTTACTTTTTGCAAAGAAAAATAAGTCAATTACTTTTAAAAGCTCACTGTGAACTACTTAAACTTCCAAATGTTTACTGTGCTCACCCTTACTGTACTACAGAAAAACTAAAAGACCCCTCCTCACTATTCATTCACAAAGAGACACCATCAAAATAAATGGACCATTAAGATACTAGAAAGTCTAGTCAGGGAAAAACTAAGTCCTTTGGTTGTAGAAAAACCTACACTGACTATAGGAAAGCCTACACTTTGCCAAATGTCTGTCAGAAGTGAAAGGGCCAGCATTAAAATTTAAATTGTATGAACGAAGACTAGTATCATATGGTTAAAAGTATGTGGGCAGTCTGTGATTTCCAGTGATAAAAAACAAAGATACTGATTTTTGGTTTGATAACCACCCACATGTCTGGAGCAAACAAAAACAGTGGCTTCCATAGAAGAGCAGAGACACTTCCATCAGCTGTTCTGAAGGCTTATTTCACACACCAGACCTGTACTGACCTTATCATAGTGAAGGTACTCTGGCTTAATCTTTTACTTAGGGCTAAATTCTTTAATTTCAATTCCACAATATTTGGAGATAACTGCATCAACACATTGGTTTCTGTGGTGTCCTGGAGATGTCAACTGCTCACACACAGAACTCCCTTTCTGGATCTGTCCCTTTAATCAGGGCTGAAATTAAGTTGAATCAAGAAAACTTTATGCTGCTTCTGGGCTTGTCTTTTTTTTTTTTTTGTTTGGGTTTTTTTAATCTGTGTTTATAAATATGGTATGTTTTGGGGACTTCTGAGGGAAGAAAAAGAAAAAGAGACATCAAAGAATAGGATGACAGGAGAATCACCAAGTGGTAAGGCCACTGCTTTTCAAAAATGAGAACATACATTCGTTACAGCATTAACACATGTAGACATTCAATTGCCCCTAATGGTTTCTTTAAAATCTTTTGTACATGTTAGAAGCCATTATAGAAGGTGCCACTTGCCACCATTACTTGGTATCAACTAAATTGACCTAATGTTGGCTTATTTTAACTTTTCAAGACATCAGTCAACCTTAGTGAGCTCTCCAGGATGATTTACACGCTTGTGATTGATGAACTGCTTAATTTTGCTGTTCTATGATTTCTGGACTATTGGTTGGGTATAACTGTAAAACAATAAATAAATTAAAGTCTAGGTTTTCGCTGACCATCTTTCCTCAAGCACGTATGACCTAGCCTGCAGTTGTTCACACAAGAAAATATCTTCCTACCTTTTAATGTACTTTGTAAATAAATTTTAAGGAGTAAAACATTTCAGCTACCTTACCATTCTTTGTGATTTCGTCTCTCAGACTGTCTTGTGAATTTCTAATTTTCTGCTTCATAGATTGTAAGAATTCCACACCCATTCCCCCCCACCAAACTTCAGTTCTGAAACCTTGCAGAGTTATACGCAGCATCACCAGCAATGTGTGCCTGTTTCTATTTGCATCTCTAATACTAATCCAGGGCTGATACTACTAATAACTTGTTTCTTTACAGTGTTTTACAGTGGACATCCTGTCGTATTTCCCCCTTCCACCTGGAACGATCTCTACATTTATTCAGATGCCAGAGGTATCTGTATCTTAGCATGCTAGTTATATATTTCTATCGAGTATTTACCAAGCCTCTAAATGTCCTTGTGCAGATTAATGTTGCAGGTTGTACTAACAAGTCAGCAGAGAATACTAGTTTAGATGGGAGAGCAAGGCAGCTCCAGGTGTCTGAACAACCTGAATTCTTTAGCAGTAAGACTGTCCCTGAGCTAAGGCCACAAAGATAAGCAAGTATTTTCAGTTTCCTGGTAGGATAGCTATCATTATATTTTGCAGTACTTTCTTTAAACAAAATGTGAAATAAACTAAGTTCATTTTTCGCTGGTGGTTTTCTCTAGTTGGCTATAGTAGATCCTCAGGAAGCTAATGCATGTTCGCATACTTTTAGGTAAAAATTGCACTATAAATAAAACAACAGATTCTGCTATCAGCATAAACAGTATAAACTCAATATATTTCAATGAGGTACATGTGACAGCATCATGGAGTCACAGATTGGTTTGGGTTGGAAGGGACTTTAAAGCTCACCCAGTTCCAACCCCCTGCCACAGGCAGGGACACCTTCCACTAGACCAGGTTGATCCAAGCCCCGTCCAACCTGGCCTTGGCCACTGCCAAGGATGGGGCAGCCACAGGTTCTCTGGGCAGCCTATGCCAGTGAAATGTAAGGTATCCTGTACATTTTCTGTCTGACTCTTTCCATTGTAATACACAGCAGAAAGGAATGCAAATATAACTCTTACTAATACCTTTACAATTTGGTAGAACAGTCATGAATGAATAAATAAAAAAAATTAAAAAAAAAACAACCCTTGGTGATTACTCTATCACCACTTAGAATTTTGGCTGAGTTTACTTCTTTGCTCCTTTTAGGAACTTTGCAGACCTCCTCTAGTCTTCAAAGTTCCATTCAGGTGCATCTGAGGAGTGGACCAAATTCATACACCATTTCCTGTAACAGCAAAACTCTGAACAGCTGGGAGCTGTGCAACAAATGGAGCCAGGTACCTGTTTAAGAAACACGCTAGTCACACCTAACAGTGGCAATTGCACTTTTGGTCTTGTGAAGAGTTTCTCTCAATAGCCACATAACTGCCCCACTTAACAAGGGCAGGCAGAAAACCAGCATCTTGGAGGAACTGGAGGTGCTGCATGAAGACTGTCAAATAATTAATTCTTTTTCTTAACTACAGGAAAAAAAAACCCAAAACCCCAAACATTCTGGCTAGATTTAAGTAACCATTCATACAAGGTGCAGGAAAAACTGAAGTAATATGAAGGATGAAAGAGAATTAAAGGTGGATACACTCAGATGTTCATAGCAGTCACTGCAAGCTCTGTGGATACCAGTAAGCTAGTTAGGGCACAACCCATCTAAAATAAAGGAAACCATGTAATTAAACAGCCTACACATTTTTTTGACATTTTAAACTCAATTTTTAAGCTTCAATGTTGCCAGATACATTGAGAAATAAATTTTTTAATCTATAGCCTGCAATGTAATTTGTCAGACAAACAAATTCAACAAGACAAGATTCTCTTTTTTATGATCCTAAGTGGAAAACTGTTTTCTCCTGTTTTTGTTGAGGTAATGCTTCTGCAGGGGAAAATATATTTTCATGCTATTAAAAACCAAACATGCCCTTCCAATTGTTTCTCTGTAATAAATTTAATTACACTTCTATTTCCAAAACTACATTAAATCATACTTAGCACAAAGAGGTGTGCCTTGGCAACTTTCCTATTGTTTTTATAGTTACTTTTTCCAGCCAGCAAATGCTGCAACCCAAACTGTCTCCCTTTTTACAGTCATCTATCTCCACACTGTAGTAGTTTGCAGAAAGTGCAGTTGTGCACCCCAAATACATGATGTTTCCTAGAATCTACCTCACCTTTCAGTAGTTCATTGTTTCAGCAACATTACACCTCATTTATTTAGACGTCTACCAGTCCAACATGTTGAGCTGCACTTTAACATAGAAATGTTCTACAGCTGTAAAAAAAACATTTATTGAGCCAGCAGCATCATCAATAATGTTTACTACCCAGTGAAGAACAGTACATTTTATAGATGCTCATATTAAAGCACATCTGTAAAAGGTGAATAGGGGAATTCGAATTTTATTGCTATCTACAGAACAGTGCATCATCATTCTTAATGGCCATTGCTACATTCTCAACTTTTTCTGCAAAATAACATCATGATGAGAGCACTGGTGTTAAAACAAGGACAGATTTTGTGTGTGTGTGTGTGTTTAAAGGTGCTACACATATCAGGGTGCCCCTTGAAAGCACCAAAGCCTGACATTAGACATTTCAAAAATTTAAGTGAGCAGAACTGAAGACCTGTAATTATTCACACACAGATTCTATACCTTAACAGCTTATTCAGGTCCCAGAATCTTTCTGTCAAGCTAAACCAGCTGAATATGGTATTACAGAAGCTCTAATTATTAAGTTGCCCACCACTTCCCATTCTAAGAGATTTTTTTGCAATTTTATATAAGTTCTAATGCATATATTAATAATAAAGGGTCTCTGAAAGAAGTTGTCCTTAGGGCAAAAAGAGTACATTTTCTTTTCCGAATGAGATCACTAATGCTTAGTTGATTTGCACACTTCTGAAAAACCTCACTTCCCTACTTCATTTTGCACTGCTAGAAAGCCAAAATAATGATGACACCTTGAAAACGCAAGATGAAGAGTTGACCTTGTGACTTCCATAGTCGAAGCAGCTGAAGTGTGCATGGTATAAATACTGACCTTGTATTTTTATTAATATACAGGGAGCAGACTTGAGGTTTAAGCAGAGCCTCCTTCTGATGTCACTTCTTCTTCCTTAACTCCCTTGTACCTGACTGCCACCTAAGCTTCTGCTGACATTAGGGAGAGGAAGGCAGTGGTAGTTTCAACTAGGATTTAAAAAATCCTCTAAGGTACTGTGGAGTTGGCCTGTCACACTGAAGTACAATGATGGTCTGTGAGCAGGCCTGGGCTCTTCAGAGCTGCAGGTCAGAGTTTACCCCTTCAGGTAACACTGAGCAGGGCCACTGTCGGCACAACAGCATCTGAAAGTGGGCCAAATGTTTTGCTGATGCTCATCAAAGGTATTTACAAGACTCGGGAATTCAACTACCTATTCTATAGGAAAGTGCATTCCAGCAGGTATAGACTGCTCCACCCTCTGCTACTCCCTCTCATTGGACCTTTGGCCAGCTCCAATTGATGCCCTTCCCTTATTCCCCCTCTTCTGTCTTTACCCAGATCCCACGGGTAAGAAACTGGCTCACCTTCCACTGATGGGTCTCATCTCACTAACTGCACTCCTCTCTATCCTGTTCTTGTCTCTCTTCCCAGTTGTCACAATGCTCAGCAGAAGTCTATCTCATCCTCTTTCCCACCCTTTCTATAATGTGATGTGCTACTTTTCCTTCCCTCCCAAAAAATACCTAGTTTTGGATCAGGATCCCTATTCCTTTTCTTTGTCCTGATATGACACAGTCATAGAATCACAGAACCTTTTGGATTAGAAGGGACCTTTAAGCTCATCCAGTTCCAACCCCCTGCCACAGGCAGGGACACCCTCCACTAGACCAGGTTGCTCCAATCTCCGTCCAGCCTGGCCCTGGCCACAGACAAGGATGGGGCAGCCACAGCTTCTCTGAGCAACCTGTGCCAGTGTTCCACCACCCTCATAGGAGGGTGCCTAATGTCTAATCTAAACCTCCTCTCTGTCAGGTTAAAGCCATTCCCCCTTGTCCTGTCCCTACAGGCCCTTGTCCAAAGCCCCTCTCCAGTTTTCCTTTAGCCCCTTTAGGCACTGGAAGCTGCTGAAAGGTCTCCCAGAGCTTTCCCTTCTCCAGGCTGAACTAGCCCAGCTCTCTCAGCCTGTCTCCAGAGCAGAGCTGCTCCAGACCTCACAGCATCTCTGTGGACTCCTCTGGAAGCGTCCATGCAGCTCCATACCCTTCTTGTACTGCAGGCCCCAGAGAAAACGTAAGAGATTTTCTGGATTCCAGCTCCTTCATGTGGCCTTCTCTCACACAGGATGGAAAACCAAGGCTGCTGGTAGGGGAAGAGAGTGTAAACAAGAAGACAGTAGCCAGAAGGACACAGTGAACATGTCTACCACAACACATGGGCTAGGCACTTTCAAGAGCTGGCCAATATTTGCCAGCGCACAGGCAGAAAGCAACAGGCAAAACTTTGACATCAGTAACTGATCCCTTTTTAGTAAGTCCTGGTAAGTTTAAAAATACAGGAATTCAGTCTCAAGATGGTTACAAGTATTTTAAGGTGAGCATATTATTTTTGTATGTCAGAAACTGCATTACTACTTTGGCTAAGTGAAAATTTTCAACCCCAGCATTTGAAGACTCATAAAGTCAAAGCAACTGAAGAGATTATGGACAGATCTCAACCACAGACAACACTGCTGAAATAATCTATAATCATAGGATCATAGAATAGTTAGGGTTGGAAGGGACATAAGATGATCAAGTTCCAATCCTACTGCCATGGGCAGTGATGCCCCACACTAGACCGTGTTGCCCAAGGCTCTGTCCAGCCTGGACTTGAACACCACCAGGGATGAAGCACTCACAGCTTCCTTGGGCAATCTATTCCAGTGCCTCACGGTAAAGATCTTCCTTATATTCAATCTAAACTTCCCCTGTTACCCCTTGTACTGTCACTACAGTCCCTGATGAAGAGTCCCTCCCCAGCATCCTATAGGTCCCCTTCAGATACTAGAAGGCTGCTATGAGGTTTCCACGCAGCCTTCTCTTCTCCAGGCTGATCAACCCCAACTTTCTCAGCCTGTCTTCATATGAAATGTGCTCCAGCCCCTGATCATCCTCATGGCCCTCCTCTGGACTTGTTCCAACAGTTCCATGTCCTTTTTATGTTGAGGACACCAGAACTGTGCACAGTACTCCAAGGGAGGTCTCACGAGAGCAGAGTCGACGGGCAGGATCACCTCCTTCGACCTGCTGGTCATACTCCTTTTGATGCAGCCCAGGATATGGTTGGCTTTCTGGGCTGCAAGCGCACACTGAAGCCGGCTCATGTTCATTTTCTCTTTGACCAGCACCTCCAAGTCCTTCTCCTCAGGGCTGCTCTGAATCTCTTCTCTGCCCAGCCTGTAGCTGTGCCTGGGATTGCTCCGACGCAGGTGTAGGACCTTGCACTTGGCATGGTTAAACTTCATGAAGGAAGTTGGCATTGTCCCATCTCTAAACCATGTCTAAGTCCCTCTGGATGGCATTCGTCCCTCCAGCCTATCAACTGAACCACACAGCTTGGTGTCATTGGCAAACTTGATGAGGGCGCACTCAATCCCACTGTCCATGTCGCTCACAAAGATGTTAAACAGGATTGGTCTGAACACCAACCCCTGAGGGACACCAGTTGTTACTGGTCTCCAGCCGGACTTTAAGCTGTTGCAGGACAGTGTCAAAAGCTTTGCACAAGTCCAAGTGAATGACATCAACTGCTCTAAACCTGTCCATCAGTTCCACAGCCTCAGCATAGAAGGCCACCAAATTCGTCAGGCAGGATTTCCCCTTAGTTAAGCCCTACTGGCTGTCATCAACAAGAAATACTATAAATACCAGGCAGAAAGAAGGAGTTTTGAGTGTATAACCAGATCAGGATGTGAGTTATTGGCAAAAGTCTCTATGGAATAATCACAAAAGCTGTCTTCCTCATTAAGAGTTTCATAGCTGCACTGTTTGTCCAAAATAGAACAAACTATGAGTCCCTTCCAGCATTCTCTCTTCACATCTTAGAAGCATGAAACTTCTTGTTTCTTTGAAAACTCTCAGTAGAATTTAACTAGCAAAGACATACTTGTGTGTGATTCCATAGGTTTTTTGCAATACTGGTGAGGTTGAAATCACCACAGCTGGAAGCCATAGCTCCAAATTGAACACATACCAACTTGAAACAGAAATGAACTAGCTCCAGATAAAGAGATAAATACGCATTATGTGCAAGCATAATTTGAAATGTATGCACACACCACCATGTATTTACATAGCACAGAAATCTTTCCTCCACACTTTTTTTTTTATTCAATTTTTACACTTCTTACATAGGTCTTTTGGGTCACATACATAATTTAGTAATATCACTGTTGGGATGAGGTTTCATTGTT
Organism: Neopsephotus bourkii; assembly: GCF_033783945.1. Lineage (NCBI taxonomy): Eukaryota > Metazoa > Chordata > Aves > Psittaciformes > Psittacidae > Neopsephotus > Neopsephotus bourkii. The sequence continues at coordinate 403,761 of NW_026901527.1, forward strand.
CAGTACCTCATTTGATCATTTATACCATTGCACAGTTAAGGAATGAGATAAAGTAGAAAAGCTGTCTACTACTCTGCACTTCTTCTGCCCAGGTCAAAATGATACGTAACATTTACTCTTATTGAAAGGAAAACAACTCTGATTTTACATACAGGGCTTTTTTGTTGCTTTCCTTCTGCACACCACCACCATGAAATTGTCATTCCAACCTCGAGTAGGATAAAAAAAAAGCAGAAGTTTTCTAACAGTACACTGAAGTAAAAAAATAGTATCCCAATAAAGGTGGCTTTTTTGAGCCAAAATGCAACATGAATGATGACTAATAAGAAGAAAAGTTTTATTGAAACACAACTTTAGCATGCAGGTAAACCAAGAATTCCAGAGGAAAAAAATTCTCATCAAAAGAAGAAATAATATTCACAGCTTGTAAACATTATTATTATTGTATACTATTGTAGACTGTAATAAGTCTGTATTAATTCACAGACTTAAAAACTCCTAAAACCTCCCTCCATATTTCTGGAATATCTGTTTCAAAGTTCTTCTGAAGAGTGACTTTTGTGCTACCTAAATTTAAACATAGAAACCATTATAACCAATTTTTAGTTTCATAGATATTGAGGAACAGGCACGTGTCTCATCTCCAGCTGGAGCAAAGTTGTGACCCCTTCCTCTTGTAATTCCTGTCAGGAGGCAGCATGGATGTGCACACAGAAGCACACACAGAGAAAGGGGAAAGTGACCATGAGTATTCCATGCTACACCTGTGCCAGTCAAATCAAAGCACCCACATTGTGGTTACTGCATTTAAAGAGCAGGGTGGAGAAATAGAAGCTCTTCAGCTAATCACAGCATTTCCCAAACCTCTATCACCACAGAGAATTCATTTCCGTCATGAAGATTGCAACATATCTGGAGAAAGCTCTATTTGCAATTGCTGGAATATCATTTGCTCTGATTGTACCTGCTTCAAACATCAGAAAACAAAAGCTTATTTCCTATGCTGTTTCGCTACTATATGAAGGCAAAAAAGTCCCAAATGCTGTAGAATTGTTTTCAGTGTCAATTTCTTGTTTATTACGTTTTCCACGCTGTTTTTAAGTATCTGATAAGTCTCCCCAGAATCTAGCTACATCTCTGATAAAGACCTGTTTGATGACTGCATTCTTGACACAAGCTTTTTTACAAATATTTTAGCTGCATGTAAATACACAAATAGGGCATAAAACATATTTTCAAGTATAGGTGTTCCTGATATCATACTTAACACGTACACGAAGTAAATGCATGTATGCACTCATATACATATAGTAATACAATGGAATTTCCATGGGGAAATGTGGAAGTTATTGTTAAAATGTCTGTCATCCATGTAAGAGAAACAGAAACGAGATGGGCATTAAATTTGCATACAGCCCCAAGCACAGAAGTTCCTGCATGTGTAGTGTTCTCCTGTTCTTGATGATGGGCAAACTGGCAGGGAGAGTCTGTCAGGATTAGCTCAGGAAAAAAAAACACCCCCAAGGAGATAATTTGAAGACATACTGAGAATTTGCCTCAGTACATGAAAACAAACATGAAATCCACTGCAAACTATGCACACTAAAAGTTACCATAGACAATATGCCACACACAAGGGCATAATCTATTTCAGCCAACTAACACACAGCCACACACAACACTTCGAGAATTGGTTGCCACTTAGGATTGATTTAGGTCTTGGTCTTAAATAGACTTGGAAAGAAAAGGGGGTTTTAAGCATTCACAGAAGGGGAAAAAAGGTGAAATTAAAGTAGCTGTGAAATAAACAGGCTCAGATTCACTTGATGGCTTAGCTTTCTATCAAATAATAAAATGCAAAGCGTTACTACTTATAATAAATATTCAAAAAGTACAGTCCCCTTCTTGATTTAATGCTGCTTTTGACAAAGTCAATATTAACACACTCTGCTCCAATTTACAATCAAGATTATTTTTTTTCACTTTAAAGGTAAATCTGTGTTAATACAGTGTGTGTATTTTAACAACACTGGCTGCTGAGGTAAAAATTATTGCTACTTAAAATACAGGTAGAAAACAGATAGGTATTACACTGCCACTGATTTTATACTAAAAAAAAAAAAAGTATATAATTTGCAACACTAGGTTTGTTCATTCAATCATGAGGAATTCACTAAAAAAAAAATATCTTTAAGATTACTTTGGTGGGATTGCATCTTGGCACTCCTTGGTGCTACCGTCTTGCTAGCTTCTGCACAAACACCCTGGATCAAGGAGAAATTGGATAGAAATGTAAGAAAGGTCATTCTCAGATCAACTTGTAGTAACTTTCAAGAACTGTGAGTTTTCCAAACAACCCTCTTTGTTGTTTTTCAAATAGCTGGGTATTTTGTATTAGGGGCTTTTAGTTAACAGACTTCTCAATACGGGTAGGTAAAAATTAATCTGGTGACCTTACTTTTATGAAGGCATAAGTAACCTGAAAAGAATCAGCTATTTCAGAGTGCAGAAAGCCAAAACCAGAGCAGTGCTTACATCCCACTCTAAAATACTACCATGTTAAGATAAAAGATTTCAGATCACAGAACTGGCTGTAAGCTTCTTACATTCTCTTCTCTTGGACCTTTATTTCGCTACACTACAATTTGAGGCAATAGCGTCTCAATGCTAGCAGAAGAAAACCCATTTCTTGGCCAGGACAATACCATGAAAATGACAGAAATGGATGTGGTGATACAGACCCAGCCACAGCCATTCTGGTGTCAGAAATCCAGAAAGCAGTGACCTCTGGCTCCTGTCTGTACTGACTTGGACTGAATGAAAGTGCCATTGCTAAAAAACGTCATCCTTCCTCTCCTGAGAGAATGATGTCACTGGCAGCCTACCCCAGCAAACTGGCCTCAGCAACAAAATACTTTAAACTTGATAAAAAAGGTGCAATCATGTGGAGAATCCAATACTGTTAAAAATCTTGATGTAAAAGTAGCCTAATGAGAACAGAATCCGTCCATGGGTTTTTCCACATCTTACAATAAAGTAGTATCGGTAATTGCCTAACCCAGTACTTTGATAATGTTTATCCATGTCAAATTTCAAAAGGAAAAATACATTAAAAGTAAGACTACAATACTCCATGTCTGCTTTGTGAAAGCTTGTGATTGCATTCCAGTTTTTTCCTTTGAAAATTTGATCTTGTGTCTTGACAGTGACAAATTGCTGTTTCTTTGCTCAGTGGACCTGCCTGATAATAGAAGACATTCTTCCCCAAGAGAGGAGTATTTCAGGTAAACACATTCACATGGACCGAATCTGCCCTTTACTAAAAAGAGTTTGATCTAATTGCTTGAATGTCATCACAGGACAGAACATCTTAAAATAGATGACCAGGTAAATTTTAAATTACTTCAAACATTAAAAATGCCCTTTTTCTTATGACATTGCTCATGATTATCCCTGAAATGCAAGTTTCACATCACTGTAATACCCCATGCACAATGAGGTATACGTAGTATTTATATGCTGAGTAATTAATGAAAAATGATCAGTTCACTCAAAAAAAAAAAAACACAACCAAAAACAAAAAACAAAACACCAACCAACCAACCAAAAAAACCCAACAAAAAAAAACAAACAAACACACACACACACAAAAAAAAACAAGGCAGAAAGAGAAAACAGGTAAGGTAGGAAAAAACCAAAAGTGCTCTATAGCAGCCTTAGGGTAAGTTTATCATGAGGTACTGTTTTATATCCTCACTTGAGACTTTCTTTTAAGTTTAGAGGAATCTACCATAGAGCCATATAAGTATATTTCTCTGTAATATTTGTGCCACAGACCCCAGCAGATTTCTACCTACTGCTACCTAATTATGAAGAGTTAAGAAAGATAACTTATATCCCCCAGAGAAGCAGCTAAACGGTTTCCTGTCATGTTTGGTGAAGCATTATTTTTTCCACACACTAACAACGGAAACACAGAGAATGCAATATACAGAAGAAAACCCTACCAGCCATGCCTGTACATGGTTTATTTTATAATGCTTCACAAACTGTATGTATGTCTACATAAACCTGTGTATGACCTGAATATAAAATACCTTGACATGAACATGTGCACTGTTGTGAGGCTGTAACAAGAGATTTAAAAAATAAGATGTTATTGAAACAAGTTTGTGTTGGGTTTTTTTCAAATGTATAGGTAGAAAAGCCTCCTTCCCTTACATTTTTTTTTCCCTTCTTCTTTCTATACCAGTATATTCTTTGGTTTGTTGAAAGTTTGTCCTCCTGGGCACCCTGTTTCCCTCAAGGACCCTTGTGTTGGAAAACGAATCCCTTGTCTACCAAGTTACGACAGTGGGTATGAACAGCAGATGCCTTTCTAACTTGGCCACAGACACGACAAATTGAAGCAGGGCCTTCAAAAATAAGTCAGCTTTCCTTGTTAACCATGTGGAAACCTTGCCCAGGCAAAACAACCAGTAAAAAAATACTCTTTTCTCACTTGTTATTTAATGCTTGGATTCCTGTAACAATTGCAAGGCTGTGGAGGTTTTCATTTTACAAAAAAAAAAAAAAAAAAAAAGCAAAAAACACAAAAACCCCAAAATAACCCAAGAGAAAAAAGAAAACACAAAAACCAGACAAAGAGTGTCTCGGTGTGTGGGGGAACTCAATCTGTGCCTCTTTGCTCCATGACAAAAATGCCTTCTATTCTAGCAAGAAAGGGAAAGGCTGGAAACTCCCATGCTGATAGTCCTGATCTTTTTCTGCTGCTACAGTGAGTCAAAGGTTAGTTCCCTCCCACCTGCATCATACTTTGCTGCTTCTAATACACAACCCAGTATTCAGACAATACAATTAAAAACCAGTTTGTTCACAGGAGGCTCCCTCAGACGATCAGTGTTCCCTTCTCAAATATCCCAGTCCAGCACACAGACAAAATTAACTTGCCCAGTGACAATAGCTTTGTATGATTTTTGCTGTTGTTAAATACTGCTTACTGCCTCTCAGTAAAATTAAATCCAATCTTAGTAAAATACAAAGTTTTATTCAGCACACTGAGATCATGGGTAAGGGTGATAACCAGACCTTTATTATGACCTCTTAGGAAAAAAATAAACCTAGAGACATTCCGCATTTTAAGTGACCAAAGAGCAACTCCAACGGAAAATAAACTGTCATTTTAAGAGACGAAATGTTGATGGTTTCTGGAAATGGAAGCATTTACCAGGGGTCAGGGGGTGGAGGAGATAATTCTGCAGATTATCTTTGGAAGTTAAACTCTTAACAATTTTCTGTCTGAACAGTACTAGATTTAAAAAGAATGTCTATATTTCATTTTTTGCTGTTGCATATTTTACTAGTTGAAAAAGCAAATAATAGCAGCACCGGCAATTGGTTACATCCCCAGTACCAGCAGCAGGGCCGATGCTTTCTGGGTGGCCTGATGCTGATCCAGTAGTTTTGGTGAAACTTGCCAGTTTCAACTTGCCACCACCAAGCCAGTAGGCAGCAACTCAAGAGACAGTTGCTGACCCAAATAAGTACAGATCGTACTCATGGAGGGGAGGATGAAAGGAGTTTGCTCACAGCTGTAGAGTTTACCTTAACCAGCAGCTAAAGAAACTGCAAGTGTCATGTATTTTGCAGAACAGAGAAGAAAAATGTGAGACAGAATTGTTTAACTCTGCTTGTGTATTCATACCTGAACAACAGTATGCTAAAATGGTGTCATGGTGTCCCTGTCCATGGAAGGGGGCTTGGAACTAGGTGATCTTAAGGTCCTTTCCAACCCTAACTATTCTATGATTCTAAAACAAATAATTACGAGAGAACATTCCACCTCCACATTTCCTCATGAGAGTGATCTGTTGTGCTTTCCTCCACCCATCCCACAATAAAAAGGGTAAGTCTTAAGAGAGGAGTGAGTCACAAGGCCAAACAACTTAATGCATAATCTTTAGGCTACTGTTTTAAGATCACAGATTGTCATCAAAGTCTGGAAATTATGCAAATAGTACCAGCTACATTTAGAGGTCTCTGCAAGTAAAGCCTTCCCGACCTACATAGTAATTGCGTCTCAGAAAAGGCAGCTATTTTTTGTGTGATGCAAGGGTGCTACCTACAGGCCTTCGTGCAGAATGACATCCAGGCAAGATAAAAGATCCTATTTTTATGAGGAAATAGGACAGAACTAGCATTATCATTAAACTAATCCCTTCATAATTTCAGGCTAAAGAACCTATGTTTTACCGATTTTTTTTTTTGTTTTAAATTCATAATCCCAAAGATCTTCAGTTAACCCAATTTAATCTTAAATCTTATGATGGTACTTCTATTTCCCTTTTATTTTCTTTCTCTCTACTTGAATAATTTCTGGTATCATGAAAAATAGACTAACTTTCTTTTTTAGTAACAATCATTAAATAATCTCTACACTCTTCTGACACACATATTTCAGACATACTGTTGTTGCCAAAAAATTTTGACCATAACTACTGAAAAATCACATTCAAAGATGACAAATACTGCTTGGCCTTGTAAATATATTAAGCTGCCAGACAGGAAGTATCTGTATCATATTACATATATTTCTAGTCTATTGTCTTGTGTAATCAATGCTTCATCCGACACAGTTGCATCTGCATTGAGAATTACTTAATAATAGCTGAAACACAACAGCATGTCCAATATTGGATGCTTGGGAAGTTTCTCTAAAATGAGTGTATGCTTTTTCTTCCCTGTGCCTTTTCTACATTCATCTCTTCCTCACACAGGTCAGATATAGCAAATACTTACGCATATGTGTAAATTTACTCCTGGTGCAGCCCTACTGATTTAAATTGAATCATATGAATTTAACAGCACAGGCTCAGTTTGTTAACTTTTCAGAACAAGGGTCCCTACAGTGTGCCCGCTGCCCTGCAGACATCAATGCAGTATACAACCAGCAGATAATGATAAGAGCAGCAGCAGCAGCATCTTCTTTGCATTGATATTCTGCTAAGATTCAGGCAAGCCACACAATGCAAAAGCAGTGCATTTTGGCATTCAAAAAAGATCTGACATCCTTTCTCTCTTGGTTTTTGCTTGTTTGTTTTGTGGGTTGTTTTGTGGGTTTTTTTTGTGGGTTTTTTTTTTTTTTGTTTGCTTGTTTGGCTGGGTTTTGGGGGGGGTTATTTTTTTTTTGTTGTTTTTTTTCTTTTTTTCTTTTTTTTTTTTGAGGGTGAGTAGTTTCACAAATAGTATAAAACCAGGAAAGAATAGTAATGTTATTAAACATATGTATATCAGATATCAGAGTAGTAACTTAAAAATGTTTTTCCTTCCAGATACTGTACTCATCACTTCTGTGTTTAAAGGATGTATTTTTATATCTATATCGATGAAAGAACATCAGATGTCACAACTACAATTAGATATATTTAAAATCACTGCAATGCTGTGAAAGGGGAATTTTAAAATGTGTGTTTTCTGTGTCTGTTTGTCCAAATCCTAAATACTTCTTAGGGACAAAATGTCAAGGTATAATTTTTACTAAAATATAATTTTTACTACAATATAATTTTTACTTGTATCAAATAATTATGACATTAAAGATTAATAATCTGATGAGATGAAAAAATGCTTTATTTTACAGTCTCAGTTGAACAGAGCAACTAGATTAAAGCACTTTTCTGAAATAGTTACAATACATTACTAATTCCATCTTGGCTAGAAACATTATTAGAAAGAAAAAAAAAACACCTCAAACCCACCATAAACTTTGATTAAAAAAAATTAAATCTCAGAGAAAAAACAACAGTACTGATGTATGCTATAAATTAAAAGTATTCAGCAATAATACATAACTTTTGCTTTAATCTTATGCAACTTAAATAGCTCTTAAGGACAAAAAGTATTGAACCTACTGACATTGATTTGAGATTCAAATTATTTTTCAAAATATTCAATTATTGGTGATTTTCAGATGAAATCTCAAGAACAGTTTTAGCAAGAACTGCAGCTATTATTTTTCTTATTTTTAGAAATTGGAGAAAATGTTTACATCATTTTAATGACATTCTACGTATAATAATATAATTACATCACAATTAAATTAGTTCTATACTATTTTAATTAAGAAGATGATAATCCTGAATCATTTTTAATAGAAATGTCTCACTATAATTAAACTGTTCAGAAGCATTTAAATGAATGTTAAAGAGAACCACACAAGTAACAGCACAATCATAACAACTTTGCTCTGATATTAATATTTAAGTAATTTAAAAATACTTTATGCCTCCTATATAGTTGTCTGTAAATTATTTTTAGTTGCCTTTCCCTGCTTAAACTTATTAATAGTTCTCCCAATGTTTAATTGCATAAGAAAGGTCTGTGAGCAATGTTCATGGGTTGCTCGAGAAACATTAGTAAAGTGAAAAGTTCCTACTAGCTTTTGCATTAGGCTAACTAAATTTTAAATCATATGCCCACATCTTTTTATTAATTACTTTACCTTGACAAACAAATGCATCACATTTAATCTCATTTTGGTGTCTTATAACATGTTAGGTGCAAAAATAGTTTTCTTCCCCCGTATTAGATTTTTTAATCTATAACCAGTATTAAATTCTTCCAAAAAGTGGAGATGGCACATATTTGCAACACCCACCTAGTTTTATCATAGAAGGAAAACCATGTCTGGCTAGTTACTGCAAAATATTTATGATAAGCAAAAACATCCAAATAAATTAAACACATTCAAATATCGGTTTTGATTTCGCTGCATGCATATACAACACATGCATTTCCAGCTTTTAACTGCTGTAACAGTATGTTGCATGAAGTTCCTACCAGGAAAATTGCTATGACTTTTTTTCTTTTAAACTTTTCCTTGAAATGTTCTCAAAGTTGTTCAGAACACCGATCATAACTTAGAAAACAAAATAAAAAACATTTCCTTTATGAAAGTTTGATGACCTTTGACATCATTCACTATTTAGAAAACCATAAAAGAATAGGTAACAAATATATGACTCACAAATTATCAATTATGAAAAATAATCTGGGGTAGAATGCTACACTAATGCAAAAAGATGGATTACTTGTCATAAAACAATAAAGCTTTTGCTTGTGAATCCAATATCTCATTCCTTTCCTTTGTGTTACAAAACTTAAAATGATTTTTAAACTGCATTAACTTAAAAAAATACAACTATCATAAAAGTGAGCACTGAAAATGCCCCCAGAAATACTCTGTCATTTTTTAACCAATTTATACTTTATATTTGACTACTAGCTCTAAAACCCAAAAAGTCAGCAGAAACTAGATTCATCACAGAACAAGTAGATGGTCCTGCACTTCAGAGATACAAGGGCGTGTTGGTTCTACTGTGCAGACCTTGAAGCAGTCTCAAAGAAGTGCCATATTTGCCATTGCCTGGCAGACGATGGAATTTAATTAGTCTATAACCACATTTTAGAGCACATTCAGCCTGTTTTAAAACACTCCTCCTGCATTAGAATTCTTCCAGGGTTTTGATCTACTTTGCTTTCTGGAAGTTGGAGTGGAATATTCGTGGTTTTAATATAAAAAGTGTGAGAAAGAGTGGATGCCTGCAGAAAACAGAATAAATACCAGCCCTGGAGTACCACAGTGCACTGTCATCAGCTGTCGAGAGGTTACCTATGAAAACCCTGGCCAGTGATGCAGCAGAGGATTCATTACACTGACTGACAAATGACAGGACTGTTCAAAACCAGAGATAAACTGAGATGAGTTTTATTTCCATCCAGAAATCACAAACTCTCTGCTCAGCCTTTTGCCTTCCCTGTGAAGCACTTGTGGCATGACACTGAGAAAAACATAGCAGCAGGAATGGTACCCATGTTTATAAAAATAACTGCTACAACTCTCAGCTCTAGTTTTCACAGACACATTTTGCTCTGCCTGCGTCAGAATCCACAGTCATGTTTGGTCTGATCGAGTGAAGCCACCTGATTTAAAACACCGCCAGCTACAGCTCTTAACTCTTTCACACTGTGAGAAACAGTTGAATGATTTAATTAAAATAATTTAATTTAAATTAGGCGTATTAGACATTGTAAGTGAAGGAGCACAGGGGTGAGTGCAGTGATCCAGAGGCAATGAAGCGTACCAACCAGAGATTCCCAGGTTCAGATCGAGGGTCAGATATGCACTCCAGGCTCCCAGCTCTGGCTGGGAGTGTGCCTGGACATGGCTGCCTCTGTTTTGGGGAGAATGTAGGGGGGCACGGTTGTGTGTCAGGGGGGATTAAAAACATTGTCACTCACTAATAACAGCTGCCAGATGATGAGAAACCACATCAAGTTCTTAACTTTAACTTTGTTAATCAGCAAGATCAAACTCCTACAACTGGATTGCAATTTTTTCTATCGAAAAAAAAGGAAAAAAAGAGAAAGACTAAGGTGGAGTTTGCATTTTTACTACCTAATCAGGATGTAAAGGCAGTGAACAAGCACACAGTTGTAAAAATAAACTTTGATGGAATACTTGACTGATTTTTGGCCATCTTCAATAGGACAATTTGCAAAGGCTGTTTTTCTATGCAAGCAGGACAAAGGCTTTAAACAATTAATATAATTTCATTATCAAATGCTGACAGTAAAGAATAAATCAAGAAGACGGAAATTTTATTTAAGCATTTTGACAATATATCCTCAAGGAAGTGGAACCTGAGAACAGCAAGGCTCTGATACATTTACCGGGAGAAAGGGAAAAAAAAATTAACTTTGAAGAAAAAGATCTGAATAGCCTTCACTGTGACCTGCTTTACCAACCGGGTCAGCTGTTGTTCAGGGTAAGATATATACATTCACTTTCCAAATACTTTTTTCCTCCATATTCTCCACATAGACAGAAAGCTTACTTCTTCAGTACTACTTTTAAAGCAAATTCAAAGCAGATGGTTAATGGCAAGCCCACAAAGATTTTTTTTTTTAACCTATGACTCTGATAAGGCTGCTTTTGAAAATGTTAAAGCCTTCTATGGCATTAACAAACCCTTACTTCTGCCCCATCTTCCACACAATGCAGACTCTATTTGCACCCATGTGGTACTAAATTACAGATAAAGTTACAGCAAATTTGTTTTCTCAAAAAAGCAGCGAGGCCTAACATCTCTTGAGTAATAACAGCCCCGTCTTTCATTCAGAAGGAGAACTTGAGTAATTTTCCCCCAGAAACAAACGTTTCTCCCCTCCACAATGGAGCCGTTCTTGGTGGTTTGCAGGTGCTCAGGTGGCAGCCGGGGGATATCTGACCCGGCAGGACCACCCTGCTGTGGTCTGTCATGTCAGTGGTCTACAGCACCCATAAGCTGGGCTAGCGGAGATCACTGCGGCTGCTATGCCAGGACACACGCTTGAATGCATCAAGAGTTATAGAGATGGGTCTTGGTCATACCAGTTGAATTAAGGTAGCTAATGAAACAATTGAATCAGCCTTGAAACAATTGAAAGAGACTTGGAACATAGCAAAAATACCTTTAGAGGTTAAAAAAACCCACACAACCCACACACAAAGTGACTCTTGTCTGTAAAAGGAATACTGACACAATAATGACCTACCAGCACTCCAAAGTCACTTTCCAAATGCTATAGCTAATAGACTGTGATGAAGAAATAACTTTTTAATGATAAATAAACTTTTTTTGAGTTTTACCAGAGTTGCGCCAAGGAAGCTTAATATCCAGCATTAAAAACACTATTTAGATTGATTTGAATCTGTAATACTACAAAGATAGTGACATAATACAGAAAAAAGCTCAAACAAGAGATTTCATAAGTTACCTCTTCTTTAAAATAAATAACTCAAAAATGTCTCTATGTTTACTTGTGATACCATTCCTAAGAGATGAAAATCAAGCACATTTAGGGAATAAGCACTAACTGCCTTATGCTGTTAATCATTATCTTGGGAAAATTATATTTGTTTTATATACTAATACAATGACATTTTTATTAACTCATAATCCCTCTGCTAACAGTGGTGCTTTAAACCACTAATAATTAAGACAGCGGTAAATATTGAAAATACCTACTTTCAAATTTTTCAGTCACATTAAAGAGATACAGTACCTGCTGGTAATGTAGGTTCTTTAAGGGAAAATAGGATATTTTATACTGAGGAAAAAAAACAAAGCCTCTTTCTTTATTAAGGAAAACAGACTTAAATAATCATTATCACTATTCCTTAAAATATCAACCACTCACCTTCAAAGGAATTAGATTATTTTAGTTACTATTAATATACTTTTCCTGGAAATTGAAGAATTTGCCATTGGAAAATAGTTTCGAGTATGTGCACCTGAGAGATTTTTTTCTCTCACATATAGACTGAGAACAGACATATCATACAGGCTGACTTTATTAAGATAAGAGTAGTCCAGAAAGGAGCATCTGAAGCTAAACAGACAGTACGTACTCATATACTTAAAAATTGCAGAGCAATAAAAAGGAAATAGCAAAACCTCATGCATTAGTCCTGCCAGAGCTAATACTGAAGTAGAGATTTACCTTCAGCTTAACATGTTTACCCCTCAAGTTATGATTTACAGGAGACATACTGAGTGCAGAGATACACATTAATACTGGCTTGATTTCTTTTAATAGTAAGTTTACCCAAATATACAGTAACACTTCTTGTAGCAAAAATGAAAAATATGTACTCAGTATATCAAAACAGAATTAATTTTATCCATTTGTAGGCATTTCTTTGCTACCTTTTTATTTTTTTTAATCAGGTTAGGATGTGTCTGTCTCTTGTTCATTAATGAGCAGTGTCTGCTTACAGAGACCAGTCAATTAGAACTGGAATACATCTAATCACAGCTACTACATGACTGTGGAGAGAAAATCATGTCTCCTATTCAGCCAGTGCTGCACGCTAATTGCCCAAGAAGTTCCAATTGCATAGTACCAGTTTTAACAGAGAATGTTGCAGAGTTAACAAATAGCTGTGAGAGCAGCGGTCAATCTCAAATAAACAAGACTAAATTATGTTAATTTTTTGCTTTTGCAAATCAGTGGGTTCTGCTTAGTATACTTGTATCTCTGGAAAGGAGTTGGTATCTTGTAACTTCAGAGCTACAGTAATTGTGTGGATGTTATTCATGGAAATGTACAACTTCCAAAGATCTGCCATGCAACTCTAAGTCCATTCAGTAACAGCTACAGCCATTTAGCTTATAGTTACTGATTTATTTTTACTCTTCAGTAACAATTCTGGTCACAACATTACTAATCTCTCCTGAATAATTGTTAATACTTTTTCTGGAATAAATAAAATCTACCAGTGAAACCAAAATAAATTATGCTTTTTAAATTAAGTCTCTCTGTTTACTGGAAGTAATAAACAGATTCTGTGATATAAACAACTATCATTTTTCTTTTGAAAATTAAAGTAAATAAGATAAAAATAAAAATGTTGTTTTTACAAAATAAATGGCTATGAGGTTCACAGACTTTTTATTTCAAGGTCAACTGAAATTCTCCTCTCCTGCAGAAGCTGAATTACTAAAGAGTTATACTTGGTAAAAATTTAACATTCCATCCACACTCTGAGTGTTTCATGTATTAGAAGACTACCTAAACAATGTTGTTTCCTACATTAATACTTTACAAAAAGGATCTTCAAGGCAGTTTTTGTTCCTCTTTATATTGCTGTCACCTGTATAGAAAGTTAGTGTACAAGACAGGCCATTGCAAACACCCAACTTTTACATGGCTGAAGCTATGTGAGGGTTTTCTTCACAACTTTGAAGCCATTATTTTGGCCTTTAATTAAGAAATTTAAGCAAGCATTCTCCCTAGATAGTGATCTGCTCAATGTAAATTTTTCACACCCTGCTACAAGCAAGTTTCCCCAACTGCGTTAATAAGCAGTTTTCTTAGTTTAGCTGTAAATGCCCAGTTCCTTCATAGAACTTTCCTACATGAATTTGAGTGGAGCTCAGGAGAAAATAAAGCTTCTTGCACTGGAAGTCCACCTCAAGCTGAGGAGGAAGGCAGAGGGGCCACGAGAAAGAGCCAGCAGAATGACAGTTGATTTCCACTTCAATTTCCTGCTGTCCTGACAGGGAACAGACTGATCATTCATTCTCCCTGCCAGTTTTGCTGGTTTTGGACACCACCATAAGCAGCATTCCTACCTGCCAGTGATTCCCAAGCGGTAAGCAAGCTTTCAAACATTCTCTGGTCCAAGCCAGACAATTTTGGAATGGGAAGCATGAAACATCTTTCTTTGGCCAAAAATGCAGGATAAAGCTGTATGTGGCAGACAGTCTCTTTTTACAGAAAAGGGACAAAATTTTTCATATAACTTAAGAAACAGCTTCTTAAGGATGTTTTTCTTTACTTAGAAGGCTTTACTTATAACACCTATAAAATCAGTTGCTGTCAGTCATACAGCATGTGTGGCATCAGTGGAAACTAAGTATGCGCTAAGCCTTTTTTTTATATCAATGCTCTGGATTTCAGATTCTGCAATCAAAACTGAAATTATAAAATTGCATGTCAAACAATATCAGCAGGACAAACATTTTTAGGACAAATATTTGAAATATTACAAAATTACTGTGTTTTCATGCCAGTAAGTTCAGCATAATGAAAATTACTTCTTCCACCCAGGTACAGATGATTACAGTATCACATACCATCTACACACCTATTAAAGACGTGACTGCTCTATAGGGATGAGCACACTGAAGATTTCTTAAGAACACTAGAAAGAAACCAGTACCTTCATTTCTGAACAGGCTGTCCTTTCTGCTTCTTTGCTTGATTTTCCTTACTTGGGCTTTTCCTCACTAGTATGCAACATACCTTATTGCTCCTTTCTTTACTAGATGCTCTTTTTGCAAAACATTGCATTGCCTATTGAATGGCTCAGTAAAATCTGTGTGTCCCATAGTTCTTTCACTTCAAAGGAAACCATTATAATACCTACCACTACAGAAATAAAAAGGAACTAAAACACTCTTTGTAACATGATTTTATAATGCGGTCATTTTTGTGTCACTCACAACTAAAAGATGAAATAGTAAGGTACTTTATAATCCACCCCTGTGTATTATTTAAGTAATTAAAAGTCTAAATGGCCAAGATCTCCTGCAACAACTGTTAAAGAGCAATTCAGGGAACACAAGGCTGAAAGGGTACACAACTACTTGCTGCTTAGAACAGCATTACTAAATAATTATCCAAATTTAATCAGTGCTATCTTGAATGTTTTATATCCTGAAGAGTTTTGTGCACTCAAGAGGAAAGTCAAGTAAGACTACTTGATGCAGTGCAACCCCTTTCTGGATATGTAACCATGCTGGGTTCAAAGCAACCATCCTGCAACATTTCCAGTGACACCAGGCAGCTGGGAATTGCCTTGCACGATTTGCATTATGGGAAACGTACTTCAGAGCAAGACTGCAACTCACATGAATTGGCTGCCTGGACTTCAAGTTACTTCACTGCCTTAAAAGGAAATGTAAGCTCTGATAATCAAAAAACTTTCATTGCAAAGTTTCAATTTTCTAAGAAGGGAGAAGAGGAAAACAGATGGGAAGAATGGCCTAGTAGTGAAGGGAAAAGTCCAAGACTTAGGATATTGATGCTCTAGTCTGTTGTGTATTTTCTGTTTGAGAAATCATAAAACAAGGAAGGTATTTCCCCACACTGGACAGCTAGTTTTGAGATGGAACACTTTAAGATCATGAAGAATTTAAAACAGAATATAGGTAAGTACCTAAAATAGATATAAAGGTAAAATAAACACCCAAGGGAGCAATTAAAGTGCCTGAAGGTAGAGCTGGTGTTGCTTTAGATACCACAGGGTGAGTACCCCAGTTACCTGGATGGTGATGGTCGAAGTGACAGAACCTACGACAGACACATGCCCCCCTGGAACAGCATCTGGGTAGTGCACAGGATGCTCAAGGTTACTGAAAACAGCAGCAAATCTGCACTTAGGCAATGAATCACACCATTAAACTGGTTTAGCAAGTATTGCATTCACTCCATGAAGGAAGTGAAATCATAGAATCATATAATCATATAAAAGTGATTTTAAAAAAGCAAACAAACAACAAATAATATAATGAGAAAATTTACATATAAAAACATTACCCAATCTTCCTGTGTGCCACATTTACAAACACACAATGCTTCAAACACAAGACATAGATTGATGACACCAAGCATCATTCTACACTGGCATCATTCCTCAGTTTTAAAGATAAGTACAGAGGGTTTTTTTAGTCACTGCTGCTGCTGGTATGTTCTTTAGTTATGACTGGTTAATGGCTTTCAGGATTTCAGTGGTCAGATATAGCAGGATCCGCTCTTTTTTTTTCTTCCCTATCCCACACATAATCTGCCCGTCAGCTTTGAGTGAAAGTTGCCTCTAAAATACACAGTAATGATCACCTTCCTTTTTACTAGGGAAAAGCTAAGTAAGTTGACCAAATTACTGTCTTGTTTCCTGCCAGGGGCCAGCCCTTTTTTTCTCCTGTTTCCTTTTTAGTTTCAATTAATTAGCACGACACCATCACAACTAAATGGCATATGTGCAAGAGAACTAACTCTTGCTAGGTACGCTATTATGTCATTTTCACACATGATTCTCCCAAAATTAGACAAAGCGAAGGTAAGTTAGACCTGACAAATCACCTGGATGCAGGGCAAGTAATTTTATCAATATTTCAGTCTGAGAAAGGAGAGTATTTTCTGTGTGCATACACACATATAAAAAAAATTCTGAGGAATATGAAGAGGAACAGGAGAATATGTTCATAGGAAGATCTAATTTGAGGATGTGTGGAAAAGCATGCATGCGATCAGGTCAGGGTACTCTGCTTCCAAATGAGAAAGGAAACAAGTTTATTTTATAAGTAACAGTAAAATGTTCAAGCGGGTAATTAAAGTGCTTTAGCAAGACCATTTTGGGATACCAAATACTTTGAAGATTATATATTCTCTCATATTTCATGTTCAATGTTCCTCTAAGTAAAATATGTGGTTCCCTTTAGTTAATCAGTTATGAATTGTACTTTAAAGGTAACGGGACATTTTTGATAATGCACATATTAAACTTTTCATTAAACTACCAAATTTAAATTCTACCTTTTTGTGCACTCTGACATTTTTGTCTGGCATTTTCATTAATTTTGCGACATACATAAATGTAGCTGAAATGTTAACTGATCAATACTTTTTCTCTCTCATGTAGCACTACAGCAAAGCTCCCCAAGGACTATGCAGCAGTACAGAAATTAAATGTGTAAAATATCAAATGTTAATGTTAAACACAGCTGCACTTACTGTATAACGACTGAAAAGGCTAAAAGAATTCCAAATGGACAGATGGTAGCACAAATTATCTACAATCACATTTAAAGATTAAAGTTTGTCCCGTAAAATAATTCATTGACTCAAGTTGAAGTGTGTCCTTTTACTGATAGCTCAGTTGTCCAATTATTTTTGCTCTCATTGCAGTGAGAAATGACAGTATTGGAAAAAAAAGTGTGCACACTTTTTTCCCCCTACATTGCACCCACTGACATCTGCAAGAACACAAATGTCTGGTCGAGAAGTTGATGGAAATTAGGCCCAATTTAGCAGACATTTGAGAGCCCACAGTAGATTAATCTAAAGAAAAAACATCCCCTTTTCCATACTGTAATAAAGTTCTTCAGCCTGACAGATACCATATTAATTACTGAATTAAAAATATATAAAAATTAACTGCTAAATTATCCAAAGGTCTGTTTAAATACAGAAAATCAATCATACAAATTTACAGTGAAGGCTCTCTCATACCATTATTTTCCATTGCATTTAGTTTCTTAAGAAGCATTAACACAGGCACATAAAATATTCTCATCAGCCACTAGACATAACAGGGCTATATGTAATATAATAAAGCTGTTCTGGAACTCAAACACTATTTTAATATCGTTGCTATAGACGTATTTAACAGGAAACAAATACGAATAAACTGTGAAGAACATAAAACCTTCTGATGATTCAAACCCAAAGACATATTCTAGCCACAGCAATCCATGTTTCATGAGCTATTTACAAATACATTTGAATATCAGAAAAATAACAAATAATATGTCACAGTTAGATTGGCATAAGAATACAAGAAATATTGCTGGGTAGGAGTTATTGTTTTGCTCTGAATTACTGAGGCACAAAAAAAAAAAAAAAAGTGGAGTCAAAACCTTAAGTCATTCAGACAAAATGTCCAGTGGAGTTCAATAGAAACAGGTTAAAACATTGTTTAGTTGAGGAAGTGTTATCATCTGGAACACTAAAAATGTAACTTCTAGGTTTCTGTACTTCTAGGTATATCATGTGCAAAACTAGTCATTGAGCCAGTGCATTTGAAGAGATTTGAGAAAGAACCAGTGTCCCAAATAACATAATGGGTTGAGACAGCTGAGCTCTGGATTATAAACAATCAGCAAGCCCCTTCAATGAACACATATAGTCTTGATGACCAACACTGTGACTCTTCAAGAAGAATGACATTGAAAAGAGCTGCAGTGAACACCTCAGTGTGCAAACAGCATAAAGCAGATAACTGCAGCATGTTACAGAGTAACCATATTAATGGAGGCTTTATGTGGGTTTCAAAGACAAGTCCGCCTTTCCAGATCTCTCTTATTACTCACAACTATATTTCTAGTCTGACAGAATTTCCACCCCTGTGGCCTACTGTATCAGTAGCCCCATCAGAAAGTAAAGACTTGGAGAGAGATATGAGACAAGGTACCTGTAATCGTAATGACAGGAACTTGTGACAATGGGAGACCTGAAAAATCAACCCTCACACATGTAACTTCTGTGAAATGGCTGTAAATCTGTATCGGAATGTTATCCATCAAGGTATGTCTTCAAATCCAACAGGAAAGAAAAAATGGTTAGTTTAAAAGTTTACTTCTTGTACGTTATTTATTTGTCTGAATACAGAGTTGGAATACTCCAAACCAGCCTATTTCTCGTCTGCTTTCTGGCACTGCTATTTCACTGTGATACTCTCTAACCTCTGGGAAATGACTTCAAGAGGAGATACAATTTGTATAGTAGTGAAGAGATGAAAATGATACATATAGGTAGAGTTTTTTTAACAGACTCTATTAAATTGAAGTGTAACCTTAATGCAAGCATAATTCATCATCACAAATGCAAGTGGACCACTCTTGCATTTTTTAAGGGCCTATGGTAGCTTTGAAACTTCAGAAACCATCTAAATTCCAAAGCTTATGATCACGATGAAGTTCACACAGATTTGACTTGCCTAGCAATATCCTATCTAATTTTTGCCCCGGAGAGGGATGTTTTGATCTCTGGGGAGAATAACACAAGGTTGAAAAGCACAGGATGTACTTTGGATGCAGAGCAGGAACACATATGTCAAGCCCCAGCACTGATGTAGATGTAATATATCTGTAACTACCACAACCACCACATAGCAAAACAAATCCTACCTAAAAGGAAACTAAGAAGAGAAGGCTTTTAATATATATATATAAAATAGATATGTTTATTTCTAAATTGTAAATATATATATAAAAATAAAACCAGGAACTAGTTTCTACCGCAATACGCTAACTACAGCTCTCCCTGCTCAAATTCTGTGTTCTACATATTTCCAACTACTTATTAGGACACTGAATTTGTGTTATGATTGGCAACAATTACAACTTGACAGCAACACAACTTTTTCTGTTTCTTTTAAAAGGAAGAAGTGGGTTTTCCATTTCCATATTAAAATAAGACTTAGCCAGATTCATACTCACTAACGGGAGTAGCAATAGCAACATCAACATTTAAATTTTAAGTAGAGACCTGCATTTTCCTATGAAATTTTGATCACTTTAAACTGAAATTATAATTTTTCTAAAGTAAACAGTAGCAAGTTGTTTAGATTTTGCACATATTATAGTTACTACAGACAACAGTAAAAGTATAAAATCCCTGAGTACTTCAACAGCAGACATATCTCCTCTACTCCTGGTGAACACTGCAAACAAGGACTGGCAGTGTGCTGCCATCCTTTAAGAGGCTGGATGGTGCTTTGAGCAATCTGGTCTGGTGGAAGGTGTCCTTGCCCATGGCAGGGGGTTGGAACTAGAAGATCTTTACAGGTCCTTCCAGCCCAAACCATTCTGTGGTGATGATGACAGGCTACAGCAGAGTTTAACAGGTCCTGCAGTACAAATGGAGTCCTGCTAAAAGAAACTTCCTGCAAACCAGCTAAATTTAGTGACACGCCAAAGTACGCCATTTTACTGCTCCAGCACAGCCAG
This sequence comes from Neopsephotus bourkii, assembly GCF_033783945.1. Taxonomy (NCBI): domain Eukaryota; kingdom Metazoa; phylum Chordata; class Aves; order Psittaciformes; family Psittacidae; genus Neopsephotus; species Neopsephotus bourkii. The sequence goes on from NW_026901527.1 coordinate 424,097, forward strand.
TTCAACAACCTGGTTTGCTTTCTCCAGAATTGAGGTATCTGAGCTTCAGGCACCCAACTTAGGAGCACTGTCACCAGATTCCCTTTATATTATTCAAAGCAACACCAAACCTATGCTCATATTCATGGTGAAGAGGCTCACAATGTCAGCATTAAGCCAACTTAATAAATTTAGATATTCCAGAAACTGTGCCCATGCATACACGTTTACTGTTGGCAAAACCAAAAGAAAAACAAACAAACAAACAAAAAACCACAAAACCAAACAAAAAAAGAGAGACTTCAGTCTTGTTCGTAGCTCATACAATTTTGAAAGTTAAAATATATTCATTTGGGAAATAGACTTTAACCTACAATGATGCTTGGAATTTTCTAAATTTAACAGGAAAACAAAGGTTAATATTAGTGAAGCTAATGGTTATAGAGAAATAGTTTCACTTAAATCACTAAAAATGAATTCACTGAAAACAACTATGATCAGAGCTTGATGACTACAAGATACTTATTTGTTTGTATTACCGATTTTAAAGTTGGTTTTGGTTTTTTGGGGGTGGCATTTTTGTTTTGTTTTGTTGTTTGGTTTTTGTTTGCTGTTATTTTTTAACCAAAAATACTAAATCTTAGACAGGAAGTGACTGTTTTGTACTTCTTTTGTCCAGAGTTTTGTACTTCTAAAAAAGTTACACGCATAACATATATTGATATGTCGAGGGTAAAATAACACTAAGTTTACATTCCTGATATGTAAAAGAATCCATGAAATATACAAAACAAATCTTAAGAGTAAATATGTGACATACAATGGGGACACACAAAATTTAATGGAAGTAATGTGTGAGAAGCTCAAGAATGTCATACATAGCTCATGGACTGTATTCTATCGCTCTGTTATTAGAACAATTATAAATCTTGAAAAAAACAACAACTCTCTATCTTGTTTGTGTGACATTTTAAACTTAAGAATTAAAAAAAAAAGTGAATAAACATGATGAGGTATCTTCATAATGCAAAGTTGAAAACAAATAAATAAATAACACCCCATCATGTCAACACTGTATTATTTCTCAGTCTAGAACACAAATGCACCAGGGTCATTAACAATAATGTAAAGAAGATCATACCAAAAAAGCAGCGAGACTTCTTGAGGGAGAATCCCAGTCAAAGCAACTGCTAATGTAGTATGCGGCATTTATGAGCACGATGACGCAACGCTTCATGCGGATAAAGTTTCTTAACAGGAGCTATTGAAAAGATGAAGGAACAAAAATGTTTCAAAACCCAAAAGCTTCAAAAGAGGCTGACACTTATAATATTGTCATTCTTAGTTTGGGTGAAGAATGAGAAAAAACACTTTAAACTCTCTAGCTCACAAACTGAGAAGGACAGTTTAGAATCTGAGTCTTGTAAGAGAGAGAATTTGTTAGTTGTGTCAACTGATATTTGTTGAATTAAATTCTGACAAGTTGCTGTTTAGTTTTAAAAAGCCACATAAAAAACTTCATGAATTATTTTGTTATTAAGATTTTACTGTGCAGGCAAGGCTTTCCCATTCTCTGGTACTCTAGCAAATGTTAGCTTTTTAGAATAAAAAGATGCTGCAGAACAGTAACTTGAAACCAAATATAATCACTGCTCTAATCTAATTAAGATCACATGCACCTTTTACATTCATTTTTCCTTCATTTTTATCAAATTTGTCTGCTGTGATGAAAATTTTGGCCACATGGTTGTAAGTATCCATCAAAATAACTTTACTCACATACATTCAATCTATACAGATGAGACATAACAGTGGCAGGTTTTAAATCAGGAAGATACCCTTAAATCCTCTAAAATTGCAGCAAAAAGAAAAGTGAACAAACCAGGGAATAATTTGTGTAGTGGATATCACAGAAAATGCTAGTGACAGGCTCACCCCTGGAAAACATGGGTACTTTAAAATACAACCACATCAGTTACACATAAAGTGTCCTTTCTTTTTTTTTAACCCTCACCCAAAATGATATCGTAGTGGGGTATCCCCTTCAAGTTAATAAAAAAATCCCAATCAACTGGAAGTAGGTATTTAAAGCTTATTCTTCCTGCCATCTGCAAGGATCACAATGCCATTTTCTGTTACGAAAATGGGGAGAAGAATGAATCTTGAATAAAATGCCTTGCTGCTTCTTTGCTGGAACAACACTACAAAATGCAGCTTTAGTAACTGCATTACTCTCAACACTAAAGAAATATTTTGCCTCTTGAAATCTTTTTTTAATGAAATGCATAGTAAATATAAATAAAATACATAAATGACATAAAATTAATCCAGCAGATAATTTAAATTACGCTCAAGTCTACTAGCTTTCAGCAAAATAAAAACCAGTTCTGAGACCTTTGCCTTTTTCAGTGCAAACAACAAAAATCTCACTCCCAAAGCCCAATGAAAAGCTCAGTTCTCTATATAAAATGCATCATTTGTGGAACACATATACTTTAATCAAAAGTAGTTCAAGTAGAGAAAAAGATGTGCTAAATATATGTTACTAAAACATTAGAACTGTGTGTAGCAAAAATACATGGGGGGGCCCCCCCAAGTGCAGATGTGATTTCTCCCCATTCTGTGATTACCTACCCACAGGACTCTTCAAAGTAATAAAGACTTTTAGTCTGCTTTCACCACCGATTCAAACCTTACTCAACTAACTTATTTAAAATTTGTCTAAAAGAATGCTGAAAGGCTCTTTACCCTGCAACAAATGAAGATCTTTCAGGTCAATGTTAACAGCAAAAATTTATGCAAGACTTAGTTTACATGCACCTGTGCTATAATCTGATATGTGTGGAACCTGATGGTTTCAACTGTGTTCTTATTCAGGTATTTCATGGAAATTAAGCTGCAATTTATAGAGGAGACACAATAAACCATGTATTTTGTTTCTGCCTTTTCCAGCCTATCATATTCTTTTGTAAACAGGTAATGAAAATGTTATTCTTTACCCTCAGCAGTATGATACCAGATATGTGGATGTGCACACTTGATATTAAGGCTTTCAGAAAGGATTAGTGTTTCCTTACTCTTTACCTGTTTAGACAGTCTGTTTTCCTCTTCAATGTACTTCACTTCTTTGGGCATTAAGGTTCGTATGCTGGCTTTCACCTACACATTAAAATGTGTGTCAGTATTTCAAGCTCACCCGCTCCTCACTAGTAACACATGCTTCAATTTGCAAAACCCACCAAGTTTCAAAGTCGTGGCTGCCAAGCCTGTAAGCGACACGTAAGTGCACACAGGCATGGGTTGCTGCTCCATACGCTCACAGCAACAGCAGTGGCAGCAGCAACAAAAAGAGTGGGTGTGCCAGGCAGTGGCAGAAGAGTATTCTGTAGTATACATCAAGGTTTAGAGAAAATGAGGAATGACAGAAATTCTCTACAAATCAGGAACAAAAGCTTTCATGAAACTGAACTCTTTAGCAGTACAAAAAAGCCAAAGTTAAGACTTACAGCATTAAAAATCACATCTATTTCAAGATAGATGACCCCCTTTGTTGGCCCTGTCAGCTGCTTGTTTTTCAAGACGTAGGCTTTCTGTTCACCATTTTGAATCTGCAGGAAAAGGACATGACAGCCGTCTGTCTCACGGTCTCTGCTGAATACACCCCCCCGGCGACCCCTGACCCTCAGCTGCTGAATCTGACAGAGAACCCAAAACAACTGTGGCAAGTCTGACAAGTACCTGTTCATTACCAGCACAGAGTCTGTCAGGAAAAATTAACTATCATGGGATTCAACATGGCCGTGAATTGAGTATGTTAAAATTTTAGTGTTCTTATTACAGACCTTGGTTGAGAAATGACAGACACGAAGCTGCAATTTTTTTTATTTTATTTTTTTTCCTAAACCACCAACCCCCCCCCCCCCCCTTCACTTCAGGAAGAAAAATTCAGAGTGGTATGTCAGGTGAATGGAACTTACAGACAGCAATGGTATAGCAACTTTGCCTAGAAAGTCAGCACTGCGATCACGGTCTTCATCATAAACTGTCACTTCAAGCACGGAGTGGATGTCTTTAATATTGCTACAAAGGGAGAAGCACACACAGAAGAGAGAAGTAATCCACACCAGTGAGTACCAAGGACAAAAGCGTGAAAGGTTAGCAAAAAACACATACCATCTATTTTTCCAAGCCGTGGCAGAGAACAGAACTTAAGCACATGGAGCATCCCTCCATATAATCAAAATGCTTTCTGAGGGCTTGCTCTCTGTGAGGCTTTCTGGGCTGAAGTTTTTTGAAGGATGTTGCTTTAAATCCCCTACCTGGCGTTTTTGCTGTGTGAGCTGCAAGGAGAGCCAGCTCAGTGTAGCGCAGCAGTGGGGATTTACAGCAGTGAGCAGCAGCAGCAAGAGCCTTTAAAAACCTTAAACACTGCTATCCTTGCAGCAGTTCTTACTGTAAATACTGTGAAATCCATGGTATGTCAACAGAAGTAACCGTGAGCCACACGAGCATACCTTAGCCCTGACAACAAGCTCTTTAATTCTGAAATCCTTGCTTAATTGTAGACATACAACAGTCATTACAACAAATTGGGACCAAGCAATATGAAATGCGTTTTTCAGCTACTACTGCGTTTTGTTTTGCCTGCAAGCTATTAAACACTCCAACACCACGCACAAAAATTGTCATTGTACATTGTAAACTCTCAAGTGAAAAATTCACGTTCATTATTCAGAGAAAAAAAAACAACACAGAATTGTGTGAAAGAACTCTTCTTTGATCAAATGGCTGATCCACAAATTACAAATTCAAGCAAAGCAGTTTAACTTCAGTAAGATCTACACCTCCAGATGAAACTGGATTGCTAGTCCAAAATTAATTAGCAAATCTGAGGATAAATAAAATGATCAATGCAAATATACACAGAAGAGAGCTAAAAACTCTCCTTGCAGGCCTTTTGAGTTTTCCTACTTGATTAGTGTCTTGTCCTCTACAAACCCAGGCAATTTCTTATGCAGAGAACACTGGCCATGCAGAAGAGGTTGATTAGTCATTTGCTCTATTAGCAGGTAATTAAAAATAAATTAATGAAGAGTTTAATGTGGCTTTGTGGATACATAAGTGAGGACGATGTTAATAAGCTAATGAAAAGTACAACTGTTGTGAGATTTTCTTTTGTTCCCAGTTCATTACTGAGAACTCACTGCAGGACAAAAATAGCTACAGATGTGAAATATAAGAATGATAAATACAGTAAAATTAAAACAAAGAAAAGAGAGAGAGAAAATTAAAATCAGAACAGGTTTTCAGATCATGGGCAAAATACAGCCTTTTCATTTATGATAAAATGAAGTAACTTCACAAAGCTTATACACACTTTGCAGTGGATTCTGAACTGATTTCAGTAACAGAGAAACCTACAACTGATCAGTTTTCTACTCACTGGTGTCACATTGCAGCCAGAGAGAGAAAAGGAGGCAGGGAAAAAAGGCAACTCAGCAAGACAGATACCAGGAACATTTTGTTTGTGGAAGACTTTTTTCTATTTTGCCAGAGCCTTTTGCTTCAAAATAACAGGATTAAAAAAAAACCCCAACCCAACAAACCAACCAACCAAAAACAAAAAAACCCAAGAAACCCCCCAACAACCATATCACTTCCCAGTAACACTGCATTTTATCCAATAGCTGCATTGTGCTGTTTTGATGCTAGATGGTATGGTGAGAAGCGCAGTTGGTAAATGAAAAAAAAAAAAAAAAAAAAAAAGGGAAGTATCATAATTCAGGAAAGTATGAACATATTTATAAATATTCCTTTACGAAGTTACCTAATGTTTGTTAAAGTTAACACCACATTTTAATGAAGGTCATAATCACAGTATCTTTTTTCCCACTCAAAACTTCAGGGCCAAATCCAGTGTGATGTATTTGGCCTTGAAAACTTCACCAAACCTGACAGGAATCTGGAGTGCTCAGCATTACTCACACCTGGTTTCCAAGAAACAGACCTTGCTTTTTTACCTTTAAAATGGTAGCTCTCCTTTATTTTTGTTCATGTTCTTAATCCTCAAAAAAATTATTCAGCTGGCTAGTTTGGAAATACCAGTATGTCACTGCTTTATTTCTTTAGAATCAGCAGTAGTTGTTTTTGACTCAAACATATATTCAACTGAAAACACCCCATCCCCCCACAAAACACTCACAAAATCCAAACACCTACAATGTGAAGATTTTGTTCCATTCTGGATTGAGGTTCTTGTAGACGGTATGTGTCAGCAGTCTGTCATTGTTCAATTCAACTACACAAAATGGGTCACTTTTACCTGTAAAAGAAAGTTTGGAACAAAATATATCAACTAAGAAAAACACCATGAGCAAGGTTTAGAAAACATGAGTTATGGGGGGCTTTGTTGATTTTGTAGTTGAGGGGTTTTGCTTTGTTTCATTTTGTTTTGTTTTGGTTGGTTGGTTGTCTTATTTATTTTTTTCATTTTAAGATTTTTCCTAAGCTGCATTGTTAATTCTTACAGGAATTAATTCAGGGAAAACCTATGGTCTGCATTATGCTCAAGATGACTATAACAGGCTGTTCACCTCTGTATTCTATTAACATTCCTCATCTTTTTTGTCTTTAAAAAAAAACCCCAAAACACACACACAAAAGACCAACCAAAACCAACCAACCAAACAAACCAGAAAAGAAAAATATCCCCATACAGACTTTCTGACGGAAACCCAACATGTTCCTAAAACGTGCTAAGCACCCTTCTCAGACAGCTAAGGGAACTTTACTTTAATGGTGTCAATTCTATATTGTCTGTAATGAAAGCATAATTAGAGCATTTTGATATGTAGAAATGTATTATTCCACATTATTTGTAATAACATAGCACCTACAATACTTATCCAATGATTACTACGCCCTACATATTTCATGCTGAATAAATCCTCTCTCCAAAATCAAAAAACCTTAAAGGCAGTCTCAGATAAAAGCCTAACACCAGAGAAAGTGGCAAGTACAATTAAACAGTGAGACAATACCAGGTGGAATGATAGGCTGTAGTCTCAGCACAGCAGAAGCTCAAAAGTGGTTAAGACTTTTGTACACATTAAAGCACAACAAGGTAGCTTTGCATATATTTACAAGAAGGTCCCTCAGCACGAAAGCCACCACAGAAGAAAGTATGAAGACACTGCTTTGAAAATATAGTATATAGATAATGGAAACAGTATCCTAGATCAGGTATGAAAATTGATTTTTATTTTTTTCAATGTAACAAAAAAAAAAAAAAAAACAGGATACCATGCATGTGTCTGTGTGTGTGCCCCAAATGTGAAATAAGCAGCTTATAGCCAATGACTGCAGGTGAGCAGTGCTGATACCAAGCAAAGAGCAAGAAAAGTCATCCCCACTGAGAGTTTTCGGGGAAGCCATGAAACTTATGCTTTTTCTTAGATATCCGTGGGGCCAAGGTTTGGAGAAGGAAAGTAGATGCCTGAATCTCATATTTAAAAACAGATAGGTGGTGTAAAAAAAGGAGCTCTCTGCAGAGGGAGGAAGCAAAAGAAGGGAAGATAAGTATCTCCAGAGTTTCAGGGCAACCCTGAAATCTCCTGAAAGGGGAAGAAGGTGTGGGGAAGATCTGAGGAACAGCTATGAGGGAAGGAGCAGTTACAGAATCATGAGTGATATGACCACTACAATAGAGAGGCAATGAAGGGAAGAAATCACAGTGTAAATTATTTAACTCATATTTCAAATTATGACAGTAATGACAACCACTGTAAATGCTGCCCAAGACAGAGAGAGGCTATCCCCCCTACCTATTTTGATTTTCTCCAGTAATTGAAGAGAACAACCTTTTCCCTTGGCACAGAAAACAAGTGTATGATTATTTTCATGTAAGGCTACAAACACATAAGTAGAAAGCTGTAGAATAAATTGCTGCTCCCAGAACTCAAGGGAACTTGGTCAGATGGAAATTAACAACTGAGCTAGACACACCAGAGCGGCTCGTTTTTGTCTCTGGACTTTCTTTGGACAGCAAAGTGTTTGAAAGTTATTGAGTGTTGTCACTGATCTTCCACAATCAAATCCAGCACACTAAGCAATTGCATTTCACAATTTGTTGCGCAATTTGTTGTCTTCGATAACTCTGTAATGTTTTGTTATACATTGTAAGAAGCCATAAATTGAGTAGCTCAATGGGGTTACATTAATGATATTAGGAAGGCATGTAATTCGTTTTGTACCTTATACAAATGACAATGAAATCAATATTTAGACAAAGCCGTCCAGGGGTCACATCTCCCAAACTGCAATATTGATTCAGACTACATCAGAGGTTAATGTGCATATTATTTACTTTAATGATAAAGAATAATTGTTTTAAAAACATTGAGAATTATGGTTAGAGTTGATGTTTACCTTCTCTAGAAAACAATATACTGCTGAATCTTTCTCATTAAATTTGAAAATTAATTCATTACTCAGCAGAGATGGTTGTATCTCAATGTTCTCCTACTTCACAGCCCTAAAAGGTAGTAGGAAACTTAAAAAAAATTTGTATTTATTTAAGTTCTTTAGGTTTCAGTATTTGAAAGACTCAGTTAAAATAATTGGGCAGAAGCGATAGAGGAGGCAAGCTAGGTAATACTACTTTATCTCCTTTTTTAAAGTATCATCAATCATATTTGCTTATGATGTTACAATGTTATATCTGCCTATTAATTGTATGCAGACACAGGAAAATGCACAGCAGTGTCTTAAGGACACCTGTAAATAAAGAGAAGATATTTACTACATTCATTTATTTTCTGCATTCATTGACATGCACTTTTTCAATTATTCTCCTTTTAGATTTATATGGATATTAATCACAGAGGTCCCCAATCAAAACAAAGACAAATGATTTTCAGAAATGAAAAATAATCCCCCTCTCACTCTCAACATTCAATGTGCCTTCCCCCCTATAACTTGAAAACAGTTTGAGACCAAATTTGACAGAAAGAAATACTGTCAAAGAGAAAAAGGGAAGGCCCAAAAATCATGGTTGACGAGTATAAGTTTCCTGGTTGTGAGCATCTCTGAAACAGAATACTGGTTTTGCCATACAAGGAAGCTATGAAGTTTTCATCTGCAAAGCCCTTCACCATCGCCTATGGGCACTTCTTCCGTATGCTAAACACTCATCACAACCGATCTGGGTATCTGAAAAGCAACACACTTCACTGACATATGGTATGCACAAACATTAGTTGGAAACCAACCCAAATATGTGAACATGATCCAGAAAGACAAAGCCAGAGCAATGTACAAGTACTTGGTGAAACTCATATCCATCTGTCATCTTTAAAGTTCTCATTATTATAAAGGACAACTGCAATCTTAACTCTCACTGACAGGCATGGCAACTTGCCGCATTGAAGGAGTTTTCAAAATTATGGGATCATTCCCAATGAAAGACTTAAGAGAGCACTAAAATATTGAAAGACATCATCCTTAGGTCTCTTTGGTCTCTAGCAGGACCAAGGAGAATCTGGGAACTTAAAACATATACTCATTGCTGTACTATTCAAAATCAGGACTTTAAGCACAACACATATTCTAACCAAGGCAGATAACTTTTGTCTGGTTAATCCAACTAGCAGTTTCAAAAATTATCAATAGATGAATAGTTTTCCTGATTTTTATATAAAAGAACCACGTGCATTCAGAAAAGTATGTGCTGTTTAGCACATCAAGCAATTCTAAAAGCACACTAAAACTCCTGTGATTAGACTTGTGCTGCCTAAGCTCAATCACATCATTCTAAATTATGTTGTCATCACAAGTATACTTTTCACTACAGACCAAATCACAACTATCATATATCACCATATGTCACCTGTCCTACGTCAACAAGTTCTACATGTATTGCTGCTCCTAATAAGGGTCTTCCACCTAGCTCCCTGCTCCATGTCCTCCCTAGCTCTCCAGCTACTGTTTCAGTGATTCAGAGGTACTCAACTCTATTGATTAGGAGGACATCCACAATTTTTTTCTGAATATGGTCCTAAATGTGCTCAGTGCTGTGCAAGGTGAGACTACCACTACCTGCTTACTTCACTTAACACATTAAAAGCAGCACTGAAACCAGCACTTACAATTTTGAGTAATCCCATGACCTCTCTAGGATTAATCATATCATGCCCAGCACTGTTTGAAGGAATTTTTGATACAAGCAGTTAATAAAACCCAGTGAACTTCACCTTCCAGTTTTCTGAAATCAGACCTTCAGTAAACCTCCGTAAGAACTAAAACAAATCTCATTAATCTATTCTGTTGCTGTAATGTTTCACACTTTTTGGACTCACACAGGACTAAGGGCTCCTGAAATGACAGAAATAAATGGCTAATTTACATAGTATACATAATAATATGGAATGGATAGCAGCTTTTCTTTGGATGGGCCTCCCTCACATTTTTTTTAACCCTTTACCCATTACAGAGCTGGATTACCTAAGAACGTACCCTAGAGGAACTCTACTTTGCAATGTAAAGTACCACTGAAAAAAAAAAAAAAAAGTGGTAATTTCAGCTACTACAGAAAAAGATCAAGGAACTACATATCCTTAGACACTTCCTGTTTTTTTCATCACAGCACACACTGCAGCTAGTTTGACAGATACTCTGGTTTATGCTATGCTGTACTGCATTTAGTCTTTAGATGGTAAAACCAGATCGCAAACTGAGATTACTTTACTTAGATCTAAGTAAAATATTTTACTTCCGTCAGCACTGTGTCCCTCACACTAGACACTATACACACATTAATTAATATGAGACTCTTTTTACTTTTCACCTTATTTCTCTAACTACTGCATGCCTCTGGATGAACTGTACACCCATCAAGTGAAACCAGCTGAACCCTGCAACAGTGGTTAAGATGCAAGTGAGGCCAACCAGGATCTAGAGAGGCCTTACTTGTTATTTGCTCAAAACTCAGTCCCCCACAGCCAGAAATTCCATCATAAAAGAATCAAAGCCAGTTCAGAGCTCAGATTCATTATCTGGATCTCAGAAGGTTGGTCACTGGAAGAACTTTTTTCTTCTACGAGTATATAAAATACACTTTTTCATCATAGAAGAGAGACCTGAATAGTGACAATTTTTAATGGCTTCTCAAAATAGTTAGAAAATCAAAACAGCAAAATCTTAACAACCACACAATTTCAGATTTTGAATTTTTCTCTCAAGTAGCTACAGCACCACACTGTCTAATGTTTTGGCCATGCTTTTCATTTGAACATGTTTAAGAAAGGCTGTTTCCATCAGTTTGAAGGCCACAGGACTTCCGCATTTGTAAGTGAGCTGGCTCGCTATGCTGGAACTCATCAGCAAGTATCAAAGAGGCTAGATGGCCCATGTGCCCTTGTGAACTATGTTTGAGGGTGGGTGGACCAGTATCAGACAGAGGCCACTGCAGCCCACTTCCAGGCTGGAGATGAGCTGTAATCTGTCCAGTCCAACAGGGAGCTAAAGCACAAAACAGTGGGTGTCACCTCAAATTCAAGTCCAAAAGTACTGCTTTTTCACAAGAGATTGAATGGCATGTGAACAATTCAGATGCAAGTATCTTTTGTCAATATTAGAGCTGTCAAACTGCAATACAATATAATTCATATCTCTGGGCAAGTTAAAGAGATATGTCCTCCAGTGGTCCCTTGGGGGGAAATTGTGCAATAAAAATTTTGGTTCTTGGCAGATTATTTTCCCAGCAAGAATTCATTTTGGGGCAGAGCAATTCTTCCAAACAGGGACTTCAACATAATTGCACTTTTGGACTCCTTTTCTAGCTCCACTTGCACACAAAGCTGAGTTTTCCTTGGTGAAAAGCTATCAAAGCTTAAAGTTACATTTCTTGCTTGCAATGTTTAGTACCACTTAAACTATGGTGTCATTCTGTTATAAAACTCTATTAAACATTTGTCTCCTGAAAACCATCTGTCATTGTGTATTATTTGATTAATATTGTAAAAAAAAATGAGAGTTTGGTAAACAAACATATAGAAGCACTGTATTTTATGCAGTATGATGATTCCCTGTTTTAGAGAGAGAAAACCCACCTTCATACAATCATGCTTTTCTGTTTCTAGTCTGAAAATCCAGCCCAGGAAAGAAAATAAAAAATCAGAAAGACCATCAGTCACTGCAGAACAACTCATTCTTTCCTAATCAGCGTGGCCATGGAGTCTTAAAAGAAACTACCATTGATGCAATTGCTTTTCAGAGTAGATGCAAGCCAAGAAGCACATGGCAGACTTACCTGTCGCCTGGAAAACTTATTGTACTTCAAAAGATTAACTTGCAAGAAATGGCAGAGAGCACAGGGTTAGCTTCCTGTAAGCCCTGTGGCTATACTTCTACCATGGCTATAGAAAACATGCATTGTGTCATTACACATCCAAAGACACAAGTCATTTGCTGGTTTTGTTTCTTGAAGAGGTTTTTCAACTAAAGGAAATATGTTGCAGACTAAATATAGATAGGCATTTAACATTTACCTGCCACTGACCAGTCCGTAAAGTTACTTAAACTCCAGCACTAGCTAGACGATGAACTGTTTTTAAACAAGTCGCTGAAATATATTCTGCACTATTAATTTTTGCACTGTTAAAATTACATTATCAAAACCGAACTAGAATCCCAAAGATTACTGAAATTGTTTTTGATAGATTAAAAATTTAATAAGAGACATCAACTCCATTTTGACTTTTAAAAGTCAAGTTCACAAACCATGACTTCATAAAGTTCAACCAAGTTTAATGTGGTTATGAAAGCTGAAATATTGTTTGAATATTTCATAGACTGTTATGCTTCTCCCCTACCACTGGCGATGCCTGTCCATTATGGATGGACAAACAGTCCCCACAGCCAAAAAAGGGCCTTTATTTTGGGGGAAGACAAGACAGTCAGTTCATGACTCTGGGGGGCAGTGCCACTCATGCAGACGCTAATGTCACTAATGTTGTTCCAAGCTCCCTGCCAGCCAGCTGCTTGGAACAGAGCAGTCACTCTGACCTCTGGCCAGGAGGAGGAATGGCTTAATAGCATGAGAAGCTGCCTTATCTAATGGATTAAGTACAGGACCCCAGCCAAATGCCAGCTTTGACAAGGACTCACTCTGTCGGCCTTAGCTGAGCCAGTTAACCTTCCCTAGTTTTTCCCATCTTTAAGATAGAAATGATAATTCCTCTTTAATGGGGCTGCTGCAAACATGTTGCAATGGACCCATAACATAAGTGTGTAAGATATATCACTATGCAATTCAGTGTAGCATCACAGTTGTGTCAAACTCATTTCCACAAAATATGTACAGAAAAAAAAAAAGTTAACAACCACAAGTCATCCTTTCACTGTATATTTAATTCTAAATGCTGTGATTAACTAAGAATCTCTTTTAAGTCCTAATTTTGCCACTAGTGTCCTAAGCCTGCTACTTTCTTAAAAAACAAGTCACTTTGCAGTACACAATATTGGACTGATGTCTTGAGACGACCTATACAATAGCAGCAGGTGAGATTTTATCTATCAGAGAACACTACCCATCTAGTAGATTTCCGTACTTCATGAATATAATTCAAGTGTATATTGAAATCTAGTTGCACTAATTGACAGAGCAAATTACTTCTGGAACCATATTTCCAAAGGGCCTCTGAATTTATTCCTTCAATTTTACATGCAAGGGCTTCCATACCTTTGTGAATTTAACATTTGTGTACATTACTCTGACATTTCCTAGCATTTGAAGAACAATTTCAAAGACTATTTTTGCACATGTGGTACAAGGACATTTTAGTAAAACAGATTTTAGAAAACTCATTTACATTCTGCACGTTTAGCCACCTTGGTATCTTCGTCCTACTTTCAAGTACTTTAATCAAAATTTTAACATGGAATTTTCTTAGAATGGAGTCAGATTTTCATATATAAAACTGAAAAAGAAGGAAAAAAAAAATCTTCATTTTTTATGCTTACTTTCTGTTCTTCAGAGGAGGAGACGCCTGAAAAGCTTTTGACTGTAAACTGAAGTATCACCAAGTATCACTCTTCAGTAAAATCTTTCTGATATATCAGGTTCTGAAATCATGCTAACCAAAAAAAAACCCCTCTCAGATAATTGATTAATAATAAGGTCAGAAATACAAGTAAATTTACTTTTAATGAAGACCGGAGACACAGTAATCAAAGTGTTAAAAATTCATTTCATGCACATCTCATTTGCCTCTTAGCTGATATTTATCACATAATTCTGTGAGAAAGTAGAGGCCTAAGATGCTCCAGATAAATGTCTCAATTAATTGTACAGAGGTAGCCCTCTTTGAGCTGAACCAGAGCTGTGAGCTCTTTATTAAAAGCACTATTCTGTAGCCTGTAACCTTGTTCCTTGACTCCTCTCTAGTTTCCAATTTAAACAAGTCCCCATGCGGCCCGCTCTAAAGGGCTTTGTCTCCCTGTCATTGTTAAGAGAGCCAAGGCATCCTGGAAGTGTGAAATCAGACCTCATGAGCTGAACGGTTCCCCAGGGAACGCCATACCGCGCAGAAGGTCAAAGTCATGGGCTGGACCATCTGAAAGCGTCTGATTGCCGGTCTGTGACACAGCAAGCAGGGTGGGGGCAGGGGGAGCAGGGAGTGAGAATTGAACATGTCTTAATTAAAGCCCAAAGACAGCAAAACAAACTGTTTTCTAGTCAGGCCGTCTCACAGAGCTTAGATTTTGCTCTGCTAAAGAATCTGAGTTGCTAACTATTATTCCTTAAAAGAATAGGACTTCTGCTGAAACTGATCAAACCATGACCAAACTGATCAAATGAAACTGATCAAAGCACATCTTTTCCCAACCTGCTTGTTTCTTATCAGTAATAAGGCAGAGGTTTTCAATTGTATTTCATGATTCAGGGAAAAGGAAGAGCACATCTCCCCAGTAAAGGAGATTCAAGCGCTGCCTGCAAAGCCTGCAGTCCTCCACTGCAACATATCTACACCTCGTTTTGCTGCAAACAGAAGATGACTACCTATTGCCCCAACTGCACCATGTCATACGATCATAGAATGCTAGAACCACGGATTGGTTTGAAACTCATCCATTTCCAATCCCCTGCCACAGGCAGGGACACTTTCCGCAAGACCAGATTGCTCCAAGCCCCGTACAACCTGGCCTTGAACACTGCCAGGGATGGGGCAGCCACAGCTTCTCTGGGCAACCTGTGCCAGGGCCTCAGCATCCTCACAGGGAAGAACTTCTGCCTAAGATCTAATGAAGGGTCTGTTGCTTTCCAAAACTCATACAGGTTAGGTGAACTGCATATGGTTTCAGAGGCTGTCATGGTAAGCTGATTATGCTCACGTATTTCTTGGTGTAAAGGACACTTCTGTAGGCACACATGTTGCTATGCCAGGACCCTGCAAGCAGCTGAACCTTCCATAAGGTCTGTATGTGTTCCAGAGTAACCACAAATGAGCAAAGACTCTTGTGGGGAAAGAGGGATATAAAACTTTTTAGCTGAGATTTTAGGGAGAAAACAGCCTTACAGTGAACAGCTAAAACACAACGGAAGAGTCAAAGAACCTTCCCCTCTCAAGAAAAAAAAGTAAATTCCATGCTCCATGTCCCTCCGTTTGTTAATTATAGTTAAAAAAAAAAAAAATTAAAATAATCCCCATATTTTCCAGACAGGGATATTTGCTGTGACCAAAATTTCCAACAAAACATAATTTTGCATTCGCGAAAGCCCTAGAATTGTGTTTTGACTATGGAAAGATGCTGCTTTTGCAGAAGAAACATCCTCATAGACCTGGCAATTCTCTCAAAGGCCCCAGTCCTGGAAGACATGCTATTTTCCAGCTCTCCCTACAATCAAGGTCAGCTTTCAAGCACTGGTGGGGAATCCCTCAACCCTCCAGTGCTCCTCCCTTTCTTAGACATCCCTGCAAGGAAGCTGAGTGAGGAGAGATCTCACTTTATTCTTTTCTGCAGTATAATTAAAACTCAGTTCTGGCACGTTTGCACAGTGCCTCATTTTCAAACAGGTGGTGCCACTTGCTCCCTGTCCACCCTAATTCCAGCCCACCCTGCCACCTTGTTCAACATGTTTGTATGGGGGGAGAGGGCTGTTTGTAAACTGAGGCATTAGCCACCACCCTTAATCTCTCTCTTTTAAAAAAGTGTCTACACTAACCTGAACAATTTGAAGTGTACTGTCCAACACTGGGCTATTGAGACTGGATTAAAAACTGCCCTTGACTGTCAATAGTTTATTAGGGGCTTAGGTGAAGTGACCTACTGTAGCAGCATTCAGTTGAACAAGGCTATGGGCTTTCTAAGAAAAGCAGAAGAATTGAGGGTTTCATTAAAAAGTAATTTGTGTTTTTTACTCATTCATTCAATGGGAGTCTCAATTGCTCTTTATTCACGCAGAGTTAATACAGCATTACAACGCTGCTCAATGAATGTATTGTAACAAAAGAAAAATTTCACAATTTGAAAGTAAAAAAAATCCTTGCAACTGTAGCAAGATTGATGACTACTTAAAAGATTACAGAAATCTTTTTCTGTCTATGCTTATGCTTAATGATGGAATATTAAAGATTTTTAAAATCCACTCAGCCCAAACTAATAAATTTTGATTTATAGCTTCACATGAAAAAATTTCTGAAAGTGAAATGGGATACATTCAGCAGACAGGAAGCAAAGCAAACCACACAGGTACTATACAGGTGCTTCAGCTACTTTTCAGACTCAGGGGAGGGCAAAAGATTAACTCTGAAAAAACAACATAGTTAGAAGAGCAAACTAGTCCTTCGGAAGCAATCCTTAGTCGCGTAAATTACACCACTGATGACAGTGCTCTCTACACTGACTTGTAACACTGCCCCATTGAATCAAGGTGGAGGGTCCAGTTTCAAACTACTCTTGCAAATCACATTTGAATCACCAAATGGCTACTTTACTTCTAAAAATTATTATTCAAAGTTTAATCTGAAATCAATGATCTTGATTTCAGTAAAAGTAAATATACATTACTGCAGCAATTAATAAAACCTCTTTTCAAAATACAAGGTATTTTTGTCCAAAATACATTATTTCTGCAATGTCTGGAATGCACAGCCATCTTACAAAACATATCTGCCATACAAACATTTTCTTGCCAATGAACAAAATATGCGGGACACGGGAAGGCATCGACTGTTCTACCCTGTCTTTGTGACCGCCATCGTAAATGCAATGTGTGAAAATTTTTGGGAGCTCTGTACATCTTTAATTGAATCAAATGTATTTCCAAAAAATTTGTTCAACCAGCACAAATGACATGTTGATCTGTAAAAGTCGAAGACTGAACGAGGTCGGGGACTGAATTATCCCATTTGCCCCTGAATAACCTAATCTCTCTCTGTTCAGACCACATTGGATTATAAGGTCAAATCAGAGAGAGGAATCTTTAGAAGCATTTCTCTAACCTCCCCGAAAATAGAATCTGTTATTTTGCATGCCACAAACTGGATGATCACTTATAGCACTAAAGTCTTTGCTGCAAACTTGGCTGTGGAAAAAAAAAATAATACTGGTGTTCATGCTAATTCACAAAAAAACTATTAAAAGTGAGCATGTTGCTATATATCTGCTCCTGCTCCTGTAACAGAACAATGTCCAGTTTGCAGTTAAACCAGCTAGATTAGTATAATTTTCTTTTTTTTTTGATCTTTTTTTTTTAAAGCAGAGATGTCTATTTTCTGACACAGAAGCAGCTCATTTTGCTCCATTCAACTTGTGCGGTGTGAAGGTGATTGTACTTACAGGAGACAACCCGGATATTTCTGGAGAAATATGGCCATTATGGCTGAAATACTTTTTCTTATTTTGAAAAGCAAACAGTTGAATTATCCATCCAGCTTATGTTAACAGAAACAGAAAATAAAAAAGACTTTTTTTATTTCTTAAACAGATAAGCAGTAGTTACAGGAAACTGCAATTATTTTGCATTTATTTGAAATCTCTGAAATCACTGAAATGTCTGAAATCAACACCAGCTTTGCTCAATATCTGGCAGATATCAAGCTGTCCTTTTGGCAACTGATTTGAAGCTGCATCTAAATCTAGCACCTTTCATTTGCCTAGTCCTCTGGAATTCAACTTTAATTTGGATAGTTTTCTATTTTTTTGTCTACTAGAAAAAGAAGTCTTTTCTATGTAATTTTTTTGAGGACCTCTGATGGAGCAAAATGCATATTTCACCCTCCTGAGAAGTAACCTATGTAGTGCTCTGCTAGCATTAGAACAACTTGCTGACTTGCTTACAAAAGTTTTATTTGTTTGCAGGCCTTCTTCTTAATGAGCAGAAGGTGAGGCTGAGCTCTGTGAAGCCAAGAATCTTTAGATAAACTTCTGGTTTAAGCATAATATGTTACACTTCTAAAAAGGTTCAGTCTTACTACAATATTTATTATCACAGAAACTAAAACGAATCCTTGCCTGTGACATCAGCTGCCATCAATGCTTCTGCCCTGATGACCTTCACCTGAAGAAATCCCACATCCTTCATGTTATGGAACATCATCATTGGACTCTAAAAAATAATAAAAAGAAAAACAATTCTGGGTTGCAAAAAAGACAAACCAAAACAATATTAATAGTCTCCTCCCCAGCTCAGATGCTAGTGTAATTTTGTCTAACATACCCATAATTCTAAACATTATTTTCTGAAGAATGTACAGTTGTCAGTGTTTCTTTGAGTGTTTTGCGACTTTAACTTCCCCAATCAAGAAATGCAAAGGAAAAATGATAATATGAATTATTAAATACATCACCAATTCTACTGCCTTAATCCTCATGAACAACTGTCCATCAAAATTTTAAACTGCATGACTGTATTAATGAAATTAATACAATGAAACAGTTCCTCTTTCTGAATGCTTTTGTAAGATATATGTTCACATTTTCTATTTTTTCTATTTTTCTATTTTTCACTTTGATGGCTCCAATAAAATTTTGGACAGTGACTTAGGGTCAATATTGTTTTTTTTATTGTAGTTCACTATTATATGCAAGCTTGCACATAGCTTGCAAATAACAAGAGCAAAAACAATCAAAGGAGGACTTAACAACTTAAATTTCATAATCATCATGTCCAAAAATATATTTATATATGAAAAAGAAGACTTAAAAGCTGGTTCTAATTCCATGGCAGAAAGCACATAATTTTTTTTTTTTAAACATGCATTTTAGCAATATATATATAGATATTAAAAAGAGGAATTAAAAATTAAACAGTAGGCTAACACTTGCATTTATTCATCTAACATAGTTCAGAAAGCTGTTTGGAAAATGTGCTCTGTTGCTGCTCTTTTTTCAAATAACTAGAAGTAACAGTCTGGGAGTATTGCCACTGGTTAGGTGTGAAATGCTAAAATTCCCATGATCTAGCTTTAAATACATTTTAATAGTTGCAGAATTTCAAACGATAGAATATCGAGTGCAACTTTAAATCTGCAATTAATTAATAACCAACCTGCTATTATCATTCAGTTTTAGACAACCTAGGGGAGGAACTCCAAAAGAGAAGTCTAAAGTTAGATTTTCAGATTCATTTTAAATCATGTAATTTTATGTGGCCTAATTTTTGTTTGCTTTTGCAAGTCTTGTTCATAAATGCTAGTATGCAGATTTATGTTGAAGTATTTTAAAATCTGGGCTAACGCATTTAATGCATGTGGACTTTTCTAAAATTTTAATGTAGTGCAGGTGAAAACCTTTTTTGCTGCTTATGATAATGTCCAGATTTCTAGAAAACAGTAACATCAGATAAAACACCAAGTTCTTTAATTTACTATGAAGGCAAACTCGGCCGTTATGGAAAAGCAGAATAAACAACATCACTGATCTGAAAACCAAAGGCACTGTTTAAATGAAATATTAAATGTCTTCTTGCAAAAAGTACAGTATGTTTATGCATAGATAACCTATCCATTAAAATGGGCATAATATTCATCCCTTTATTAGTAAGACAAATCTAACAGTTAAATCACCTCATACTAATTTCACAAGCACCTACTGACCACCTACTGTTTAGAGTTAAGGTTTGACCTTGGTATACGGAACAGTGGAACCCAGTTAAGTGTAATATGCCACATACTACATACATATAAATACATCCATGCCATGTTATCATGAGCTAATGATTAATAATATTTTCATAATTTTTAATACATTCATCACCAGAAATACAGCTTAAAAATACTGTCAGTCAAATTTAATCAGCACTCAACCCTCTGCTTTGTGTGCTTACAAACTGAAGGTGGCAGAAACAGTTACAGATAGCACTGCTAAAATTCAAATGCATGTTGGCACCATCCCTGATTTATTATACCAACGATCAAGGTTTGGATGCTTCTTATCAGAACTGATACCACAACAGGTATAATTCTGCTTTAATACCATGATGGTGAAAGGATTTACAAAAACATTTCTCTGTTTCACCCAAGTTTCCCAATGAACAAAACAAACACCAAGCTGCAGAAAGAAAACAAAGCAAAAGCCAAACACAGAGCAAGCCAAGTGACTGCCCTCCTTCCTGCAGTGCTGTACAGTCCCCTTTTCTCCAAATTTCATCCTGGTCAGCTTATTCTGCCAAAAGGCACCCATGCTGTATTTCACTTTGCTACCTTTGTCAGCATCCCACACAATAATTATTTTTGAACTTTCAGTTCCAGCAAGTCAGCTTAGATTCATTTACTGCACATCGTGACTTGCGGAGACTGCTGGAAATGTGTACAATGCTGTGGCAGAGACCGCAGGAGAAGCAAATTACTTTAATATGTTACTTTACATACATAACCTTAAGTAATGATTTATCAGATGTTATTCTGTCTTTTTATTTATGACTATTGTTGAAGGCCTCGAAACCTGCACGGTTCCTGAAGCCTGAAATTTTCATAGCAGAGGAATCCGTGATTTGCTGTGAATCTTTTCAGCCCTCAATAGATGGGAAAAGATTGAAATGCTCTGGAGATGAGTCCTCTTTATTTCTTTAATGAAAGGCTGTATAATATATTTTCTGTATGGCTGCAGCAGCTGTCAGGGAGAGCATCTCAGTTCAGCTCTATTATGGGAGAAGCAATACCCCATCCTATGGCATCAAGATACACTGAGGGGCCAGTACTGATTGACAGCTTGTCACCATGACGTCTTATTCCATCTCTGTTATGGAGAAAATTAATGTCACACCACCAGCCTTATGACTTGCTGTCATCTTAGAACTGCTCACCTTTTATCAATGCTCTAAATAACGTTTCAAGCCCATCGTCTCACGGTGGACAATCTGGTCAAGGGACATTAAATCAGATGACTGTGAAATGTCATAATAAAAATGGAATGCTAACAACTTCTTCTCTAAACTAGCTCCTCTGGTTTTTAAACTGTGACAAGGGGGACCGTGGGTTCAGCACACCCGTTCTGAAAAGGTCATACAATCTCTCTTGGTCTGTACCCATTAATGCGCCCCCCTCCTCACCCCAAAAGGAATTAATCTTTTCAGACAATTGTGGTAAAATAATGGTTCAAACAGTAGTGCCTGTTTAATTTGTAAGGCTCTGATGTTCAGCTACAAATGGTTAAATGACAGTAATAGAGTCATTTTCCGAGGCGATTTGATCTGATGGCAAGGTCAGCTCATTAACTGGTTTTGGCTGCAGAAAGGGTGCAAAATACATTTCTCAAATTGTAGCTAGCTTTTTTTTTAAGAGGACAAAAAAGAAACCCCAAAATACAGCTACTCAATGGGGAAAAGTACATCTTGCTCATTGCATACTCTTCCTTTGTATTGGCACTAAAGGGGAGAGATGAATACCAAAGACAAATCAAACATCAGTAAAAATAACTACTTGAATTTCATTAACAGTTACCATTTCTTTCTTCTACTACCCACCAGTCATTTTAATAAAAACAGTAAAATTTATCACAAAGGTACATCTATGTTATAATTTTCCAAAACACATAATGAGAAATTCATGCTTCTGCAATATGAACATCTTCCAAAAAATATAAATGTTTTTAAATGCTTACAGTAATGTAAAACTAAGAAAATACACATATCTATTGAATATGTAAGAAACATAAACAAATAGATTGATCTTATACCACATGATTTTGCTTTTCACTGAGAACAAAAAAAATTCAAGAATTTTAGGAGAACCAATTAATAACATACAGTTGCCACATGTTTCTGTACTGCTATTGAAATTATCAAAACTATCAGTATCACTTGGCTGCCATATCATCACACACAATAATTCACAGAAATACGGTACTGTTGCACTTGGTAGCAAGAAGTATGTCACTTCAAAAACATATCCATCAGAAATTTATTACATTTATTAAGGTCTATTCTGACAACCACAGGCTGTCTATGTGAATTCCAAAACGTGCAATAACTCTCTTAATTGTAATTATTTTTCAAAGATGGTGCACAATACCTTAGCTCTCAGTTGGTTTAGGAATATTATGTTTAGCCTCACTAAGTCACCTCTATTAAACTGTGTTTATGATAACACTATTGGTGTCTGAGTTGTACAAGCATTAGCAGACAGCTGATTCAGTGGAGATAGCCAGAATAAATTTGCTGAAGCGCACATCCTGCTAATCTGTTTGAAGAATATTGTAGAGCATTAGTACTAGCACTTCATGTTATCTGCACAGCCTGATAAGGTACATCTTTATTAAATTCAGTTATTGAAAGGATGTCAGTTATAGAATAGGAATATTTTAAAATAAAAAAAAATAAAAAATAAAAAATTAAGTGGTTCTTTGTTAATCAGAGCTTGGTTTAATGCCTGACTGTCTAGAGAAGCCTTTCTAAACACCTGGCAGCATTGTACAATAAAAGCTTTGTAATTTTAAGTGGAAATAGCTATGCTTCTTTTTATTATTTTACTTTTTTTTTTATTTCTCCATGTGTAGTGAGACAGTTACTTTTAGTGATTTAAGTACTAGCGAACACTGGAGTAAGAGCTCCCCTCTCTGTTGATTTAATAAAACTACACAGATTCTGAGTAACGTGTGGAAAATAAAAATATTTTGCTTTGGAATATTTTTAAATAGAAATATTGCTTAAAACAATTATTTTGATGACACAAAATACTAGGCCAGCCTCTAATGTGCAGGTAAAAAAAAAAAAGAAAAGTTTTCTTGCCCGTTTGTAGATGTTCGAAAAAAGTTGAAAACTGATGGCACGTCAAACCATTTGGAGTAAACACTCACTAAAGTATACAGTCACTGACTGATCCCTTAGTTATTCTGTACTTGGTAAAATTATTTGCAAGGCAGTAAATAACTTCTTTAACCCCATCAGATAGCTGAATCAGTATGTTAAAAAGCTCTATTGTATAAAAAGGATTCGTACTGTTCTTGATGTTAACTGTACCAGCTGTGATAGCACT